>NC_065443.1:300338336-300652329 GCF_917563875.1 Diabrotica virgifera virgifera | reverse complement strand
GTTTGAAAAACCTTACTTCATAACATAACTTTCTTATTTATTTCTTATTACATACTTGAGTTACCTAACATGATTTCGAGTAACCTTCTAGGACATGAACGTGGAGTGTTACCGTGGCTTATGACAATTCGCGATTGGACGTTTCCTTGCCCATTTCATCTCTTGCGGTGGTTTACGTTACGGCACAATTGTGAGACATTTTGATAACCCAGCGCGGAACATGGTCTATCATCAAAAGAGGTGACTAAAGTGGTCACATAAACACTAATGGGACAGATGTAAGCAATTTATCTAAAATCAAGATAAAAGAAGAAGAAGTGCTTTATTAAGCATTAATAATAATAATAATTATAGAATTATCTTTACACTCAAGGGACTTTTCGTTCTTCTATGTCACATAGTTACTCTTTTACTGTTTCCTCCTACCAGGAATAATTTTCTTGAAAAAAATAAGCCAGATTATAAACAATGATTTCACTACGAATCTGATAGTGGCTAAGAAAATGACTTTCAAAGAAACTGTAACAAGAAATTAAGTAGAACGAGAAACATAGTTTTTATGGCAAATAACAATGGTCTTTATGCAATACTGTTTAAAGACGAAAAAATGATCAATTTGGATATTTTCTTGCCTTAGTTTTTTATACAAGAATATAAACCACCACAAGGGTTTGGACAGATCTTCTACAAAAATCTTTGATTAAATCTTATATATCTAACGTGACTCAAATGTTATGTCTAAGCAAATTAATTGGTAGAAACAAATTCAAAAGAAAATATCGTCATGGCGTCTTTAATTTGGCGTATTGATAAAATATCTTAAGCAATAATGAAAAATTCTAACTCTATATACAAAAAATATGTTTGTAGATGTTAAAATGTATATGTATTTATTTCTGTGCCTATTATTTATGTAAAATGTCTGACAACAATTTTACTGAAAATTTATTTTTTAGAAGACAAAAGATATTGGTGGCATACTATTTACTAAGAAATAATTATTCACAATGAAATTAACTTATTAATAAATATTTTTCTCGTTTTTTACAATTTTAATCATTTTTTTAACTCCTTGTTATAATAAATATTTTAATAATTAATCCTGCAAAAAAGGGTAAACATGAAATCTTCATCGATCTCAACAATAGAGTGTTGAGGCTATATGAAAAATTTGTTATCTTTGTTAGGTCATGTTGGGGGATCCATATTCTTTCTCTTTTCTTAAAGCAGTCGAGACACTTCCTTTCTGTGGCACTTGATCGTGGAATCTCTGTATCAAATCTGTCATTTCTACAAGAGGTTTTGATAAAAGTCGGCAACTTTCTTAGAAAAAGGGTAAGGATTTTTCTGGGCTCATTTTACTACGTACGCCTATCTTATTTTAATAAGCATGTCACATTCAAAAAAGAAAATTATGACAATTTCTTATATTTCGCATTTCCTCAACCAGAATATGTAACGTATCTATCTTGTAGATGCGTTTCCTGACTTCGGTCACCAACTTTGCGAACGTCTTTACCTCTTGATAAAGCAATCAATCCAATAGTAGGGGAGTAAAGTATGCTTGCAGTCACTCGAGCGTTATGGGGACCAATTGGGTTGTGATTATTAGGCCCTAAAATCAAAAAAAGTTAAGTAAAATTTTCCATTTTAGCGGGCGCTTGTCATTTTTTAATTTAATTTTCCATTTCCAACAATCGTTTTTTCCGATTAAAGCGCCATCTATTCATAATTCGAAAAAATGTCTCGAATAAAAGTTGCTTATTTTTACGTAAAGAATCCAAATCTGCAATAAAAATTTGGGGGTCTTATTTAAGATTTTAAAGTAACCCCCCACCCCGCCCCCGTGGGGGGTCGTGTTTGGTACCACTCGATAGATTTTTCAAAAACCTTTTGAAAGTGTATTTTGCAGTTTTTCGTTCTGATATTCATTTTGCGAAATATCGCGGGGTTTGTATTTAAAATTTTAAATTTACCCCCACCCCTCTCCGTGGGGGGTCATGTTTAGTACCATTCGATAGATTTTTGAAAAATATTGAAGACGTATTTTTTAGTTTTTCGATCTGACGTTCATTTCGCGAAATATTCGCTTTTCTTTTGTGAAACTTTTTGACTCACCCATTTCCTTACGCCCCGCTCAAATGGTCAGATTTTGGAAATATACACTCTCTTGAATGTACTTCACTTGCCTTATCTTAATCTGACAATTTCAAGTATTTTTAACCACAGATATTTTTTTTCGGGCCCCTCTTAACGAACCTCCCTGTGTTAAGAGCCAATATATGGTAGAGGTACATCTGCAGGGTACAAGGTTTCTCCCCATATGATAATCTGACGCGCTCGAGTAACTGAAAAAATCCCCGCTTGGGCTCCCCTACCACAAACTATGTTTTTTTGTCTCAAACGTACCATTTTTTAAGTGGTTACGGGAGATTCATATTATTGTTATTGCCATCTTTCCATCTTTCCTAGAACTGTTTGAAAATAATGTAAGCTTTATACCAACTAGAGTCATTTTTTACTAAATTTTGTTTGATTAATAGCCCAGTAAATGAACGGGAAATACGGCGATACCGTGTAATTTTCAGGGGCAGCTCCGAATTGCATGAAAATTTGGATTTAGGTTCTACTTACCCTCCACTTCAAAGTTGAAATTGTGCCGTTGGTTGCTTTTACTTGGGGGGGTTAAAGTCACCCCTTCTCGGGGGTGAAAAAACATAGGTTCAAGATCAGACCGGAAATGGATTAATTGATTGCTTTAAAGCATTTTTTGTTTTATAGAGTTTTTATGTTAGTCAATACTTTTCGAGTTATTTGCGATTGAAAATGTTTATTTTTCGCCAAAAAAACTTCGTTTTCAGACGGTTTTTTGCAAATAACTCAAAAAGTAAATATCTGATCGAAAAAAATATTCTTAGCAAAAGTGTAGCTTATAAAAAGCCGAAAAAAATGGTGTATCAGCAAAGTCTATCAATCGAGTAAAAACAAAGTTGTAGCTCATGAAAAATACGTTCTCATTCGTCTAATTCCAAATCGAATATTTCAAGGTGAAATCACCGAAAAATTAAGCACTTTTCGGGAAAAACCCATTTCAACTTTTTTAAAGTGTTTATAAAAAGCTTTATTTTAATTGTTCATAAAAGTGTCTAGCATTGAAAATAAGCAAGTTACGCTCGAAATAAAGTTGGCCATCTTTTTTTTTTGGTAAAAAAAATCATGAAAGTCTCCCCGTGTTTAGCTCCCCAAATGAAATTAATCGCTACCGCTTTACAAACAATTTACTTACTTATCTATCTTTTATATGATCTGTCAGTCTCGCCGGTTTAAAGTGCTTATTTTTGAAAGGGTTATTAGTTGAAAAAGCTTGAACGGGTCACTATTCACGAGTGTATGCAAATTTTGAACAGCCATATCTTAACCAATTTTTGTGTTACGGAGAAACAAAATGAAACTAGTATATTCATAATAGCAAAACCTACATTTTTTTACTCCTTAAGATTTTTCTTATCACTAATACTTTTTAAGTTATTTTGAAAAAATGAAATTTTTCAAAAAACTTTAGAAATTTTTTTTTTACTATATATAACTGAAGTATTTCAAAAATAAGCACTTTGAATCAATAAAACTTGCAGATCATGTAAACAATACACATACAGTTAAAATAAATGGTAAAGCGGTAACGATTAATTTTATTTAGGGTGTTAAATAGAAGGAGGTTTTCACGATTTTTTTTACCAAAAAAAGGGGCCAACTAATTTTTTCAGTGTAACTCGTTTATTTTTGACGATAGAAATTTTTGTAAAAAACAATTATAAAGCTTTTTTTAGATACTTTAAAAATATAAATAAGTTTTTCCCGAAAAGTGCTTAATTTTTCGGTAATTTCGCGTTGAATTATTCGATTTGGAATTAGACGAATAAGAACGTATTTTTATGAGCTACAACTTTGCTTTTACTTAATTTATACACTTCACTAATACACCATTTTTTTCGTTTTTTTATAAGCTACACTTTTGATAAGAATATTTTTTTGATAAAATATTTACTTTTTGAGTTATTGGCGAAAAACGGTCTGAAAACGTAGTTTTTTTATCGAAAAATAAATATTTTCAATCGCGAATAACTCAAAAAATATTAATTTACGTAAAAAACTTTATAAAACGAAAGTTGCTTATAATCTGTCAATTTATCCATTTCCGGGCTTATTTTAAACACGCGTTTTTTATCCCCCGAGAAGGGGTGACTGTCACCCCCCAAGTAAAAGCAACCAACGGCACAATTTCAACTTTGAAGTGGAGTGTAAGTAGAACCTAAATCCAAATTTTTATGCAATTCGGAGTTGCCCCTGAAAATTACGCTCCAAAACTGTCATTTATTGGGCTATAAATAGATCCCGTAGAATTTAACAGAACGTTTTATAGAATATAAAACCTAATAATTTGTTGTTTTTGTAGATTTAAAAGTAGAATTTTCTATAGTAGTTTCGTAAAATTTACCATTGCCTTTTATATATTATGGAATTTTCCACATTCATTTTTTGTTATGTTTTAAGTTAAACCAAGATATTTCATTGTATTTTGTATAAATTGATTTGACAGTTTTATTTTATACTTATTAGTGCCCTTAGATTATTAGAATATTATTTGTACATTTAAAAAACAATAAATTGTATCTTTATTATTGTTAATAAAAACATTTATTTTGTATTTTTTTATTTTTTTTATATTTTTATTATTGGGAGAAGCTATAAGTAAAAGAGAAATTAAGTAAAATCCTAAAAATCGTAAAACACCGCGTTTCAAAGTTCAAATAACTAAAAAAAATTATTTGGTGAAGGCTCAGGGGGCCTTCGCCAATCTTTTAAAAATGGGTTTTATTAGCTTTATGTTGATAGTTCAGAGAAATAAAGAAAAAAAAATATCGTGTTGGTGACACAACCCCCTGAAGGCCGAAACCAAATTTTTTGAGTAGTATGGAAATCTATAATAATAACCTATATGTTTCTTGCAGCCGATTTTGATGATATACATAGTTATAAACAAATGAAAATCAAAAAACCGTAAATTTTCGCTTTTTTCGTCTATAACCAAAAAGTTAAGTATTTTAAACAAATTTGAGAGTGAAAAACTCATATATCGTATAAAAAAACTTTAATATGGCGTTCACTAAATATGTCTATCCTTATTGGTTGCTTAAAAAATTGCAAAATAAATCATAAATTTTGAGTTTTTATAAATATTCATAACTTATGTAAAAATTAACTTAGAACGTTCTTATTACACGAGTTGCTGAAACTTGTGGTGCTTAAATTATATTTTAAACTTCAAAGCAATTGGTCGAATAGTTTAAAAGTTATTTAATTTGTTTATCCTAAATTAATTTTTTTTGCAACGCTATAAGTCAGACAATGGTGAAGTTACACTAATACTCTGGATAGTTTATGAAAGAAGAAGATTTATACTATTAATTTAATTAAAAAAAAATGACAAAGAATAATTCTAAATACTGCAAAATTATTTTGCAAAAACATGTGAATTAAAAAAAGGGGGGCTAACTTCGTCCCTAATTGTCCTAAGACAATTGTTTTTCTTTCTAAATGTGTATAAAAATTCAGTTTTTTAAAATCTGGAAAAATAATTTTTCTACGGGTAACGGTTAAAAAGTTATTCCAATTGTTTATAAGTAAGCAAAAAATCGACGTGTTTTTGCAAAATAATTTTACACTGTTTAAAATTACTTTTTGTCATTTTTTTTTTAATTAAGTCAATAGTATAAATTTTCTTCTTCCATAAACTGTCAGAAGTCTTACTGTAACGTCATAATTTTCTGACTTAGTGCTCTGTAATAATGTTGCAAAAAAATAAATTAAGGATAAAAAAATTAAATAACTTTTAAACTATTTGACCAATTGCTTTGAAATTTAAAATATAATTTAAGCCCCACAATTCTCAGCAATTCGTGTAATAAGAAGGTTTTAAGTTAATTTTTACATAAGTTATGAATATTTTAAGAAACTCAAAATTTATTATTTATTTTGCAATTTTCTAAGCAACCAATAAGGATAGACATATTCAGCGAATGCCATATTGAAATTTTTTAGACGATTTTTTTGGTTATAGACGAAAAAAGCGAAAATTTACCGTTTTTTGATCTTCATTTGTTTTTAACTATGTATATCATAAAAAACGGCTGCAGGAAACATAAAGGTTATTAATATAGATGTCCATACTACTCAAAAACTTTGGTTTTGTCCTGGAGAGGGAAATGTGTCACGAAAAAAATCTTATTTCTCTGGACTATGACGATTTACTCAATTTTAAATAATTTAGAATAAATAGTTCTTCGTTATTGATTGTTCTTTTTTTGACTTAAGTTTTTTGAATATGTGGGCCGTTGTTTGAACGATTGTCGATGATTCTCTCAATGTTACCTTTACGATTTTCGTGTTAATTGAACTTCTTCATCATCATCATCAGTTGGAGCTACAGTTCTTCGTGAGCCTTTTTCTTCTTCTTTTAATGCCTATTCGTTTCAAAGATTGGCGATCAGTCTGGCTATAATTATTTTATTAACTGATGCTTTAAATAGATTAGCTGTTGTTGCGGAGAACCATTTTCTCAGGTTCTTTAACCATGATATTCTTCTTCTCCAAATTCCTCGCTTTCCGAATACTTTGCCTTAAAGGATTACCTTTAGTAATGGTTTAGTGCCGTTTCTCATTATGTGTCCAAGATATTCTAACTTTCTTCTTTTAATGGCATCCATCACTTCTTTTTATTTCCCCATTCTTTGTAATACGGTCTCGTTGGTTATCTTGTCCGTCCATGATATCCTTAGGATTCGCCTGTATAGCCACATCTCGAAGGCTTCAAGTTTTTTCTCCATCGCTTCAGTGAGTGTCCAGGATTCAACTCCGTAATATAATATTGAGAAGATAGAACATCGTAGGAGCCTTACTTTTATCTCCAGATTAAGGTTGTGGCTTATAAAGAGTTTGGCTATGTTATTGAATGCACTCCTAGCCTTCTCTATTTTACATTTTATTTCTTGTGAGTGATCCCATTTTTCCAAGATAGGTATACTGTTTTACTCGGTCCACTGGTGTATTCTTGATGAGCAGAGCTTGGCCAGCCTCGAAATATTCTTCCATTCTTCCCTGTCGAATGTCAGTCTTTTCCATCCCCTCCTCACTCCAATCCCTCATAAATCGTCCTGCACATCGTCCAGACATCTGAGTTTAAGCTGCCCTCTTCTTCTTCTTTCGACCGGCTTATTTAGCATAGTTATTTTAGCAGAATTACTTATGGAGAAATGCAATTAGGGAAGTCGACCCTGAATAGAGATAATGGCTAAGAGAATGATGATAATGACTTTAGCCCGATCACTTTGATCCATCTGCCTAACGTCGCCCACCCGTCATAGATGGTTTATTTTGATGGTTTTCACGATATCTGTATCACCAAAAAGTCTATAGTGTTATATATGGCGATCAATACTTGTATGTCAAAGACGCGTAGTAACTCTTTATTTCACATCGTCATTGTCCATGTTTCCGATCCATAGGACAAAAAGAATGCTAGACACAGATTAGAGATAAATATTCTTAAGAAAATCAAGGGTAAAACACTATGGAACAGAGCTAGAAGTATAGATATACGACGGAGATGCGAAGTGGAGAACGTCAAGGACTGGCTAATAAATATAAGAGTAGAATAGAACGATCATATAAGCAGAATGACAATAGATAGAGTAGTAACGATGAGAAGAGATGGGTCTACACAAAATTAAGAATAAGACTGTCGAATCCTCAAGGATGAAAAATTTTCGACATTTTGAGAAAAATCTATGAGCCCAAAGAGCATCCAATAGTAGTTGCACAGAGTGAGTTTTATGTATGGAAACACTCAGTTATCTCGAAAACGGCTTGGACGATTTTTATAGATTTTGGTAGGTAGGGATTTTCTAATGCGGCCGATAGTATAGTGCTAATTACATTGTCGTCATATTTTCTGTTTTTCTGGAAATCTAATGAACTTTCTTATTTCAAATAGAACACCCTGTATCTTTTTTGCGTTTTGAAGTTCTTAAGAAATACTGATTATTTTTCATGTTATATTCCCTATACCTAAATGCCATAATTTCGGAGTTATTGCCACATTTATTTAAAAAAAAAATTAAACAAATTATAAAAATCAATTTTTTGGCCCGGGTAAACACTATTTTAGGTTATTTGGATCATTGGAAACAAAAAAGATCTTTCGTAATTTTTCTCTAAAATTAATAATTGTTTCCGAGTTATAAACAATTTAAAACTGAAAAAAATCGAATAATGACGATTTTCAAGGTTCAAGAACACAAGTAAAAAATATAATTTTTGAAATACAAAGTACCTAAATTCAAGTCCAACTCTTCTTCTAATAGATTGAAGTAAGATTTTTTGCTTCGTTTTATTGTATAACATTGTTTTTTAATTTTTAATGAAGTGCATATGAGAGGACGGGCGATCGGGCTGCATTAATAACTAAAAAATAATGTTTTAAAATTAAACAATCTCAAATTACTTATCGGTAACTGATAAAATAAGGCTTGAGCTTGAATTTGGGTACTTCGCAGTTTCAAAAATAACATTTAATTTGTGTTCTTGAACCTTGATCATTGCCTTTATTCGATTTTTTTCAGCTTTAAATGGTTTATAGCTCGAAAACGATTGATTTTAGAGAAAAATTACAAAAAAAAATTTTTTGTTCCCAATGATCCAAACAACCTAAATAAAAGTAGTGTTTACCCGGGCCAAAAAATTTATTTTTATAATTTGTTTAAAAATTTTTTTTAACTAAATTTAGCAATAACTCCGAAATTGTGGCATTTAGGTATAGGGAACATGAAAAATAATCAGTATTTCTTAAGGACTTCAAAATGCAAAAACTATACTGGGTATTCCATGTGAAATACAGAAGTTCATTAGATTTCCAGAAAAACGGAAAATATGACAACAATGTAATTAGCACTATAATATCAGCCGCATTAGAAAACTACTACTTACCAAAATCTATAAAAATCGTGCTAGCCGTTTTCGAGATAATTGAGTGTTTCCATACATAAAACTCACTCTGTATATATCTTAGAAAATATAAGAGCTTTGAAGTAAAATTTCATGCGAATTTGGCAGATTAAAAATTTCGTCGAAAAATTCTACCAATGATTCATAATATTTTATTATTAGATTTTATCATAGTTTAATAAATGATTGTTGCTGGTGAAATCGTTGTCAGGCATTATATTTCAGATAGAAAATGTAGTAATACGTCATAGAAGGGTGATACGATGCCATTTTATACGTATTAAAGAACAGATCTTGATTATAAACAAGCCAAAACTCGTATCATAAGGCTTCTTTTAAAAAATTTGTCTTTCCAAAATGTTCTTTCGAGAAGACGTTCTAATCAAATTTAGAAAAAGCGATAAAACTAAACTACTTCTTGAATATAAAATAACATTTGGTTTGTGAATAATTGAGAGCTCTGTCGAATTTAATAAAAAAAATGGCGGCATGAGATATACAGGGTGGGGCAATAGTACGTGAAAGTCCACTTACTCGTTTATCGTACGAGATACGAACAAAAAATATTTAGCTAAAACTTATACTTTAGGGGCACATATAGGACCACAATTTAAGAAAAATTTCAAATATACAAGGTCACTAATATTGACAGGGTGACAAAAACTTTTTTTAATGGAACACCCTGTATATTTTTGTATCCTTCTCGATGTGTTATTACTTAAAACATAAAGTTTTGTAATATTATATGAGGTAGTTTAAAAGATAATTAAGTACGTTTTTTATAAAGTTCGTATCTAGCAATATTCACACCCTGTAGAATTGTAGTGATTTGACATCAAAATTACTATTTATTTTCAAACTACTTTTAGTATAGTCTACTATTGTTAAAATTTATTCATATATTTTAGTATACAGTGTTGGTCAAAACTTCGAATTAGTAACGTTATATAAATTAAATTTTAAACTTAATAAATAAAATAGTAAATCACGTTTTTGTTATACTCTTCCAGTCTATAAAAACCATATTAGTCAGATTCTCATTAGAAAAATTCATATTAATACATAATGGTAACAAAGTAACTGGAACTATAAAAAGAGTAAATATAATGTCAAGTGTTTAAGCAAATTTAGTGCCATAGCCAACTACGTAGAATATTGTATATTTTTGTTAATATTCTACGCACCAACAATCTTAATTACGTAAATATTTTGATATCCCTTCCAATATTAATAAATTACGTATCAGTCTAGATTATTATGTTTTTTTTTGAAAAATTATTTTCGATTAAATATTTTCACAGCCAACCTAATAAAATTTCAAGTAATTTTTGTTGTTGTTGTTTAAGTAGGTAATGTTTGGCTTAAAAATCACGATAAAGCTCTTAGGTATAGGGAATGCTTAAGAAATAAAAAGGTACCATAAAATATCATTTCAGTACAATATTCAAAGACAGTGTTAAGTATATTCAAATGGGAAATAAGCCACAATTTTATCTAAAAATGATTTTATTAACGTTTCGACGCCCAAGTCGGGTGTCGTTGTCAAAATACCGATATTTTGACAACGACACCCGACTTGGGTGTCGAAACGTTAATAAAATCATTTTTAGATAAAATTGTGGCTTATTTCCCATTTGAATATACTTGATTATAAAAATGCCACAAGAAAATAGCTTCAGAACAACACAAAGACAGTGTGTTACATTTAGGAAAACATTTCGCTATATTAATATTTTTTAACAATAGTAGAGTAAATATATTAAAAATCGTTTAAAAATAAATAGAAATTCTTATGTCAAATCACTGCAATTCTACAGGATGTGAATATTGCTACGAAATTAATAATAAAAAACGCACTTATCTTTTAAACCACCTCGTATAATATTACAAAACCCTATATTTTGAGAAAGAAGATATCGATGAGAATCCAAAAATGTATAGATATATGGGGTGTTCCATTAAAAAAAAAGTGTGTGTCACTCTGTCAAGACTGGTAGCCCTATATATTTGAAAATATTTTTAAATTATGATCATATCTGTGTCTCAATTTTTACCTAAATAACTTTTCGTATCTCTGACGAATCCAATTAAGTCTACACCATATGGGAAACTATTTCATTTTTAATTTTATGAGAAAAAGTTATACTTTAAAAAAGTTCATATTTTTAACAAACCTCGTATATGACTGAAAAAATTTAATATTTGATGAGTGTATTGTAGGTTTTAGAACATGCAGAACTTTTTTTAAATAATAACTTTTTCTCATAAAACTAAAAAAAAAGTTTCCCATAATATGGTTTCCCGACTTGATTCGACACCCTTTATATATTTAGAATACTCCTATTATTGTAAATGTGTCTCAAGTCAAATCTAATATTAGTATTTTATTTTCAGTTATTTATTTTGTAAAGGTTAAATGTGAATTGATCAAAAAATTGAATATTGTAACTATAGAAAATATTTTAATGTAAGACCCGTCCTCATTGTACATATTTAGTTAGTTATTTTTGTCAAAAATAATATATTATATAAATGTCTATTTACTACGAATGTGACTTTTGAGAAAAAATATTTATTTAAAAGAATTAAGAACATATTTTTTATTTTCTAAAAAATGGCTTGATGTCAAAAATATTTTTCTTAAGGACATTCTTTAGGAAATAAAATATGTATATAGATAATATATGAAACATATGTATTTTAAATCATTATCAATAAAATATTACTATAAAATTTTATCAGTTTCTATAAAATCAATAATGAAGTAGTGCAAATCTCTCGTTAACCGTTGTATTAAAATTTTTTGTTGATCAGGGAGACCTAGGGCACCCAGGTAAACCAGTTCAAAAATCGATTATTCTGTCTTTTTAGAAAGATATCTATAAGCTGGGGTTTGTGGTTTAGAGTTATGAAAAACTTAATTATGAGCTTTGATTTGTAGTCAAATACTGAAATTGAACAAACCCTGTCGTGACAAGGCAAGATAACAAAAGACGACGTGGCGAATCTACTACCTTTATTCTTATATATCCACAGACATATTATTTTGTGTGACCAGTAACGTCCTAAAAATCCCCTTTACCGATCCCCTTTACCCTTTACATGTCCTGCCTAAGCATCTCTCTCCCAGGTCTTCTTTGGGCTTTCCCTTCTACTCCTTTCAGTAACGTACAAATCAATTTTTCGTATTGGGTGACTAATATCTCGACTTTAAATATATCTTAACTTAAGCAGACTTTTATCATTTTTGGTACTCCACTCATTCATCTAAGTATTCTTATTTCCGCCACATGCCACATGCATTAATTGTTTCTCTTTCTTTTTAACTGCTTACGATTCAGTTCCGTATATTATACCTGACCTTATACCAGTTATAAAACTTTCCCTTATAGGTCTGGATGCCGCGTATGAAAAAAAAATTGATTAATAGCAAGCTGAAAATTTGTTAATAGCTTAAGGGTGTCTAATCGGACAAACTTTGATATACGGGAACATTGGAACAGTGGAAGTTTTAATTGTGGAACAGGTTAAAAATTTGGAACGGTCAGACCACAAAAACGTCACATGTATTTCGTCCGACAGAACTTCCAATTGATTTGTTACCGTTTCATTAAACTCTCATGCAAAAATCAGACTGCTATTTATCACCTGTCATAATTCCTGTCATTTGACATGTTCTACGTGTTCCACTCATTATAATGCCCATTTGGTGATAAATAGCAGCCTGATTTTGGAATGAGAGTTTAATGAAAGGGTAACAAATCAATTGGAAGTTCTGTCGGACAAAATACATGTGACGTTTTCGTGGTATGACCGTTCCAATTTTTTAACCTGTTCCACAATTAAAACTTCCCCTGTTCCAGTGATCCCATATATCAAAGTTTGTCCGACTAGACACCCTTAAGCTATTAACAAATTTTCAGCTTGCTATTAATCAACTTTTTTTTTCATACGCGGGATCCAGACCTATTAAGATTCGTTTATTTCCCTTCTGTATATCACACAGCACACCACTTGCTTTCCACTTGATCCATTCCACCATATTGTAAGTCTAGATGCTCAAAAATATTACTTTCACAATCAATTCACCACCCAAAGTTACTCCATCCTTTTCATTTTTTACCTTTTTCCTCAAGAGCTTGTCACCATCGTTCCAGTTTTGTCCTTACCATCGGAGAAAGGACTTCAAGAACCATCACCAAAGAGGAGATATAGACGGAAAAGATATGTCGTTCTTTGCAAAACAAGGAATAAGTAAAAAAATAACAAGTAAGGAAGGAAAAGTCTATAGGAATATTATAATTAAAATATCTAGGAATGTTAGAATATTATCTACTATTACCTATTTTTGTCAAAAAAATAATAAAAACGGTTCAGAGAAGATGGCTAATAGACGAAATAGCATTTGGATCGTAAAATTCATACTGTCAAAAATATAAACGAAGTATGAAAAAGTAAGAAAAGCATCAGCCCTAATATTCTCCCTGTTGTTGTTACTTATTTGTATTTAAAATTATAACTTTGTTAAATATGTATATCACATACAGGGTGTTTCAGTTAGACACGAAATTAGACGTATATCTGAAAATTATCGCATGTGGAATCTGAAAATTATCACTTCCGCATAAATTTTTCTCTCGTTTTACATGTACTATACTACAAATTCGACAAATTAATGAGAAATTTTAGAGTATCTATTGTATTGTATTTTTTAGACGTCTAAGCATCTCAGTGAACATTGTCAAGTTGATACATCTGTGATTACGCAGAGTTCAATCTTTTGACCAAAACCAAAACGTACTCCAACCTTGCACAATAAATGGGCACATATTAGAACTGGTCAATAGATTGAAGTATCTGGGATGTTGGATCGATATCAGCCTAAATCCTTTTCTAGAAATAAGATCTAAAATAGAACAGGCCAGAAAATCTTTCGAAAAAATCAAAAAATTGTCTTGTAATTTTCGAATAAAACTCGAGATTCGACTATGTTTATCAAAATGGTACGTCTGGTCGACTCTTCTCTGTGCAGTTGAAACACGGACACTAAACATCAACCGTAAATAAATTAGTGGCCTTTGAAATGTGGATCTACCGGGGAATCCTCAAAATTTCATGGACGTCGCATACCTCAAACGAAGAGGTCCTGCATAGAATAGGCAAGGCAAGACAACTTTTCAACAGAGTGAAATATAGAAAAACGTCATACATCAGACCTAAGCCACATACTGCGAAATAATAAGTACCTACCAATATGCTCAACTTATAGTGAAAGGAAAGATCGAGGGAAAGAGAGGACTATGAAGGAAAAGACTATCGTAGTTAAGAAACATCCAACAATTGACAGGGCTAAATTTTGAACAGCTAATACAAACAGCTTTTTTGGGAGGTGGGAATCTCCTTAAGGCCGTCTGGGAAGGTGTCCCAGATGTGTCGGATTCGGCCCGCCCTATCTATATCACGAGCCGCCTACCGACTAAACACACCTCCTCTTTCTCCAGCCGATGGGTCTGGAACCGCTCTTAGCGAGCATATCTGACTAATGCAAACAGCTGAAAGCAGACAAGAATTTGCAATAGTAGTAGCCAACCTCCATTGAAGAGAAGGCACTTTAAGAAGAAGAATTTTTTGAAGCTCCAATTTTTGCTAAGCGAGTACAAAGTGCGGACACATATCACGAAGAACAGAAGGTCTTAAAAAATTTATCGTATAGGGTAAAATCAATGACAAAAGACAGCGCGTAGGGTCTGCCACTTGCTGGGGATCAAGCTAGAGGATTTTGGATTTTGGATTATTGGCTATAGTCTACTTGAAGCTTCCTTGTAAACCAAAGACAAAAAGAATGGATAAAAATTATCCGAGCGATCGAGACGTACTGCCACTGCTCTCTCGAGAATCAATAAACAAAAGAAAAAGGCAAATTATTCGTCTTTAGACAGTATACTTGTCTAGTATTCACTTCTTATGCATGTGTTTAGTGTATGTTCCTTACTCTTTAGATGTAAGAATATGAAGCTAATAGGTTTATGCTTTGGTTCCTATGATCGGCTTTGTCACTCTTAGGAATAAAGCAATTCTCTCACGTCGCCATTTCTGAGTATAACCTAAGATAAAAAAAAATATTACTTATCCTATGTGTGTATGTTTTTAAGATTCCCCTTCAATGTTTAAAAGTATATATTATATCCCTGTCTTTCTATGAGCTGTAAGGGCTTAAAGTATATCAGTAGGTTGCTGTAGACCTGGTTGTACACGTCCTTCTCCTTTATCCGGGTTTGGACTGACAACAGTTCTGTCAAGATACTTAAAGGCCGCGTCTCACCATCAAATAATTTGATCAAACAGTTTGAGCAAACTTGACGTACTTGAGAAAGTACGTCAAAGTGACGTCACAGTTGCAGTTTTTTTGAAATTCTAAAAATCTGTGCTCTCACTATCAGTCTAGTTTGATCAAATTTTTTGTATTGAGTTGTCTAACTTGTTTTTTTTTTTTTTTTTTTTTTTTTTTTTTGTGGCCTTGGCATAGCCAATTAGCCAGTCTAGTTTGGTATTAACGCAATTTCACAAGTTAAATTACAATATATTACACATTTTCATATATCATAATATATTATACAGACACATACACATACACTTATATACATTTTTATTTATTTATTATATAATATATATTTTTTTGTTTATTATTATTTTTCTTTATATTTTTTTTTGTTTATTATTATTTTTTTTTTTATATTTTTTTTTTATTTTTTTTTTATATCTATAAATATGTTTATACTAAAACTAAAGCAGGAAAAATTTTAGGGAAACATGGAAGAAAACTGGGTAACATAACTTCTCGTCCAGGGGCCCGTCAGGACATTTTTATAGTAGACGTATCAGAATTAGGCCACGGTTAGGGGGGTAAGAAAACATTAGGTAAAAAAACAAAGGTTGTTGGGATAATACTAAAGCCTAATATTTGATGACAGGTTATAATTTAAATTTACATCTCTTGGTGTGTTCATATAAAGATTTTAAAATTTCTATATTTTTATGAAATATTATTAAATTTAGATTTATTGGAAGTAAACATTTATTTTTACATAGATCTACATATAACTGCGATGTACTATTCTCTTTCTGGTTACATTCTAAGATGATGTGATCTAGACTGCCAAGCTCTCCACATATGCAATTTGGCGATTCTATTAAACCCATTCTATGTAGGTAGGAAGGTGTAAGAGCATGGTTGGCTCTTATTCTATTTAAGGTCTTAATGAAGTGCCTATTGGACTGATTATAGAACCATCTCTTAACGGGTAATATAGGTCTACATTTTTTATAGTTTAAACCGGTTGTAGACAAACTGTAGTGATGTTGCCATTGAGTTACAACATTCTTTTTGATTACACTGATTATATCTGTATACGGAATATAGTTGTTATATATTTCTTCTCCATTTATTGCTGCTTGCTTCGCTAAACTATCAGCCTTTTCATTGCCCAGTACACCAGAATGTCCTTTCATCCAGCAAATAATTATATTATTTCCAGCAATTCTAGCTTCATGATAAAGTTTTATTACTTCAACCTCAATATGATTAAGGTTTTTTGCGTTTTCTTTGTTCGATAATATCTTAATTATACTTTGATTGTCTGTGAATATAACACTATAATTTATATTATTTTGAGATATATATTTCAAAGTTATTTGAATACCCATTAACTCCGCGGTATATATAGAAGCTTCGACAGGAAGTTTGAGTTTTTTATAATTATTAGTGTTTAGTTCCCAGAAGGCACAACCTGTATTAGAGTTGGTCTTAGATCCGTCAGTGAAGAAGTATTGGTAATTAGGCCACCTATTTTGAATAACTTGATTGAATAATTGTCGTGGTAAATTTGGATCCATATATAGAGTTTCTACTCCTATCGAGAATAATACATCTGGTTTATATTTATATACGGGAGCAAGTCGACTAATATATAGTTCCGATTGATATTTAGATAATTTTCTATAACTATTGGTGTGCAAAAGATCCTTCTTTGTTCTCCAATGTCTGTGGGTCAGTTCTAATATCGATAACTGATTTATTTCGTGGAGATAGCTAATGTCCTTGGATATGGCTTTGGTAACTATTTTATCACTTATCCATTGTCTTCGGAATTGCAATGGTGGTTCAACTGCTTCACATTCCATGATGTTTATTGGAGTAGAATTTAGGTATCCTAAGCAAAGTCTTAAACATTTATTCTTCTGAGCTTCTATTTTGTTGAGGTGTGTATTAGATGCAGAACCATACAAGTGACAGCTGTAGTCTAGAATAGGACGAACCATTGATCGGTAAAATAATAATGCAATATTGGGATCAGCACCCCAACTTGTTTTACAAAAGGCTCTTAGAATATTTATTGCATTTTCTGATTTTTTAATAGTGTATTGGATGTGATCTTTCCACAACAGTTTTCTGTCCAAAATTGTTCCCAGGTATGTTACAGAATTCTTTATTGGGAACTCAAGCTGTCCCGATATTAAACTGCCTTGCGGGACCTGATGTTTCTTAGAGAAAAAACAAATTTCTGATTTTGAGCCAGATATTGTAAGTCCTAAAGATTCATAAAGATCTTGTAGAGAATTAAGTACCAGTCTTAGATTAGAGCTGCAAGTGTCCAATGACTTGTGTGAGGTATAAATCACAACGTCGTCAGCGTATTGGATTATGCGAGAATTAAGTGGGACATATTGTTCTATCTCTATATTATATAGAATATATAGAAGAGGGCTTAAAATACTACCTTGGGGTAGTCCTACATTCGCTGTTCGGTGAGTCGTCAAGCTGCTATTTATTTTAGTTCGTATAGATCTATTGGAATACATCGATATTAGAAACCATGAGAAAGTGGATGGAAGACCAATTTGGACCAGTTTATGGTATAATATATCTAATGTAACGTTGTCGAAAGCCGAGGAAACATCAACAAATGCAGCAGCTGTAGATATATTATATGTAAAATTTAGTTGAACTGCACTTACCAAAGCTGTTATTGCGTCTTGTGTGGATAAAGATTTTCGGAATCCATATTGCGACTGGGGAAGTATATCTTCTCTTTCTAACCATTGTTCCAAACGGTTTTTTATCATCCTCTCAAAGGTCTTAAGGAAACAGGAAGCCAGAGATATGGGTCTATATGAATTAACCTTGTTATCAGGTTTGCCAGTTTTTTTTATTGGCAAAACAATATATTCTTTCCAACTCTTGGGAAGTGTAGTTTCGTTAGACCAAATTTTATTATAGATACTTAGAAGAACCTTTTTGTACAGATCAGGTAGATGAAATATCATGGAATAAGATATGTTGTCTAGACCGGGGGCACTGTTAGTTTGCTTAATGCTCCGTTTCAATTCCCATAATTGAAATGATTCGTTTAAAAAACTAGTATCTTTTTCAACTGTTGTAATTTGCTGTGGTACCTCTTCACAGGAAACCCATTGTGGAGATATTTTGGCCTGAAACTCCTCAATCCAATTGGCTTCAGGATTGATAGGAAGTCTGTTGGACAATTTTCTATTTTTATAGCGGTTCACTGTTTTCCATACTTCTTTAATAGGCGTATTTGAGCTTAGATTTTCACAATATTTGATCCAACTTTTCTTCTTTTTTTGTTTAAATGTTTTTTTTGCAATGGCATCTAATCTTTTATACTCTATCAAATTTACAAGATTAGGATTTAATTTATATCTGATAAAGGCTTCTCTCCTAGTTTTGGCAGCGACGTCACACTCTATATCCCACCAATGTTTCGGTATATATCTTTTATTATTATTTATATAAGAGATTTTTTTTGGAATAGCTAGAACAGCTGCATAATTTATGTTCTCTAATAAACTTTGGTAGGTTTTGGGAGCGTTCAGGGAGGTCAGAGTTGCAGAGTATGCATTCCAATCAGCCTTATTTAAATTCCAAATTTGATGTGTGTTCATTTGTTGTGGTGTAGTGTTTCCATTTTCCCAGGATAATAATATCGGAATGTGATTTGAGCCAAATGGTTCTTGAAGTACGCTCCAATTTAAATAATCAGCTATGTCCTGGCTACATATAGTGATGTCAATTGCTGTAGGTCTTTGAGTAAGAGCAAGTGTGGGAGATCCATCATTTAATATTTTTAAATTACAAAATTCTACCGCTTCCAGAAGAGATTTTCCATATATGTCTTCAACTTCGCAGCCCCAAGTATAGCTATGTGCGTTAAAATCACCCCCGAGTATAAAGGGCTTAGGTATTTTTTCTAGAAATTTAATCCATTGTTGGCAAGTAATTTTAGTGCGAGGTTCAATGTAAATAGAAATTATGTGAATAGGACTGTCAAATGAATATAATTTGATAGACACACACGTAAATGTAAATGGAAAATTATTAATATTAAGTTTTACCTCTTCGGATATTATTTTATTGTTTAAAAGAATAGCTGAGCCTCCAAAACCATCATTCCGATCAGACCGGAAACAGTTATATCCCTGAAAATTATAATATTTTCCTGGTTTAAACCAAGTTTCGGACAATAGCGCGACCTGAATATTATATTTGCAAAGTAGAAAAAGAAGGTTCTCCTTATTGGCAACTGCTGAACGACAGTTCCACTGGAAAATATTAAAATTATGCGTTACGTCTGCGAAGTTGAAGCCATATTTACTTTTAAATGTTTACTAACTAATTCAATAATTTCTGGTTTTGAAATATCTAAGTTTTTTGTCTGTTTTAATGTATTAACAATTGTTACAACCAATTCTAAAATTGTATTCATTAAATCTAAATCTAAGTTTTCAACCTGTGAAATTGCGTTATTTCTCGTGTAATTTGGATGAGATAATATACTCCCACCTTGATTAGGAAAATGTACAGGTGCAATAATTTCTTTTCTTGTTAACTCTGTTTCATCTGGGGTGTTGGGTCTTTGTCTTTTAGAAGATTGGACATTATTGTAGTGATAACTATTACTATGTTGATTGTTTAAAGAAGGCAAGTTAAATTGATTAGCATGTCTAGGAGAACTTGATAGTGGATGGGCCACTACCCTAGAATCAACGACATTTTTTGGAAGAGTCGAGGTATATTGCAAGGCTGTTATATTTGCATATGAATTACGTGGAACTTGTTTGCTTGCATCATGAAAATTTAAATTTTGTGAAGACATAGCTTCCTTTATTTGTTTTTGACGATTAAATTCGGGACAAGCTTTTAGATCTGTAGTAAAGTGGTTACCCTGACAACTAAAGCAAATAGGAATAATATTTTCAGTAGTGCATTCTTTTGTATTATGTACACCCTGACATCGATTGCATCGCGGTCTACTTTTGCACTGCAGACCCAGGTGCCCAAAACGAAGACAAGAAAAACATAATAAGACTTTTTGTTTATAAGTTTCAACTTCTTTCAATACTTTATTTATGACGACAAATTTCGGTAATATTTGTGACTTAAAAGTTACTATACACGATTTAGTGCGAACATATTCAGTAGTTTTAACTTCATTAATAATTTTTTCCTCCCTTCTATTAATTCTTCTCACCGATACAACTTCAAATTTGCAATGTACATCGTAAGGCTTAATTTTATTCTTAATATATTCCTCAGAAAAATCAAGACTAATATCTCTAATGACACCTTGTCGGTGCAAGATAAATTTCGGTATATATAAGTCTAAATTGTTTTGTTGAAAAACTGGTAAATGTTTATTAGTAATTAAAAAATTGGCCGATTTGTAATCCTTACATTTTATTCTAATTCTATTACGACCAATCGAGTCAAAACTAATTATTTTATTTTCAATAGTACAACAGTTTGTTAATATTATTTCGCCGACTTTTAAAGCATCTAATTTACCTTTAAATTCTTTAGAACGATTTTCTACATAAACGTGAAATTCGCCATAATCAGTGTTATCGTAAAACAAGTCAGGTTTATTATCAGACTCATTAACTACTGGATTGGTATTAATGTTATCTGTACTTACGGTTTGCGAAGAAATAATATTTTGATTATTTGTTACCAAATTATTGGAAATATCGCTATGCTCCATTGCCGACCCAGGGTCACCTGAATCTCCTGTAGAATTAGGGTCGGGGGGTTTACCCCCGCTTGTACAATCCATATCACCAACCACACCACTTAATAACAAAAAACTGTCACCAACTGGTTTAAAACTACAATTATTTATCGATTTGTTCACTGCTCAACCAACCTTACACTTCAAGCGCTGGGACCAGACTGGTCTAACTTGTTTGTACTTTATTTAAAATTAAAATTTTTCATTATTATCCACAATGAACACTCAGGATGTGACGTCACTAACTGTCACTTTCAGTTTGCTCAAACCAGTTTGATCAAATTATTTGATGGTGGGACGCGGTCTTAATCCATCCAGTGGAACCTCGATAACTCGGATTAATCGAGACTGGGGCCGATCCGGGTTATCGAAAATCCGGGTTAGCCGGAGAAAATGGTAAAAATTAATAAAATACGTTAATAAAATACGTTAGATATACTCCGTTATAATTGAAATAACATGAAATATATATGCACAGTACACTACACAGCCTACATGACTCGCAGTGAAATTTGGTTCACAATCAGGCAACATTTTATTCAGCTTGAGTGCTGATTCTTGAATAATTGGTCCAGACACTGGTAAACCACGTAAACCAAAGCCACACATACAAAGCGTCGTCGAGAGTCTCATTTTTAGCTTTATTAGCTTTGCACCGATTGTCCAAACTGTCTTTTGTGATCATTTTGAAACAAAATTCTTCGATTTTAGTTCTATTTTTCTTCCAATCCGATACTGTAGATGTACCGACACCATATGCTGCAATTGTTTTTAAAGATTCGCCTTTATCAATTCTACCTAATGCTTCTAGTTTCTTTTCCATTGTCACAACAACATTTTTTCGTTTTGTTGCCATTACGTAGACAAAAAAAAACACGCAAACACAAAATCTGAATAGATTTACGAACGATTACAGAACGGAAGCGAACAATAGGACTGTACTACACACAATACGGTCTCAATCGCAACGATTTTATGTTATTTAATAACAGTGAAGAACTAAGACCATTGTTTAAAAAAGAATTTCTTTAATAGTCTTTTAGTCTTTTTTAAACAATGCTAAGACAGTTTGAAACTACAGGTGCGTGTTGTTTCCGATAACCCGAACAATGAAGTCATTTCATTGCCATGAAGTCATGGCACCCGTCGTGTGCCATGAAGTCATGGCACCCGTCGTGTGCCATGAGTCATTTTTACTATCGTATATGTAGTTCAAATTACACAAATACCCATTATCTCTGAAATATTATATTGCATGTATTTTTATTGTTGAAATGTTTGTCTGATAAAAATCGGTCCGGGTTAGCCGGACTTCCAAGTTATCGGGGGCCGACTTATAGGGGTTCCACTGTAATTGTAATATTTGTAAATGAGTTTTTTGGTTGAATAAAGTTGTGCTTCACTTAATCTCGGAACCCACCAGAAAACATAACATAGATATAGATGTGTGTACAGTGCAAATTTTTGGATTTAAAGTCCGATTATTTTCCGAGATATATCTAATGTGCAGCTTACGTGAAACACCTTGTATATTTTATATTTAAGACTGAATGACATGATGTTTGGTCATTGTCCTTCTTTATTATATTATATTCTAGTTTTTGGGGACCACAGACTATGTTCTATTTCTAAATATGTTACTAAACTTAAACAAAATAACAAATTTTATAATATATTAGATGATAATAAAGCTGTTTAACAATTGATGTGGAAACATGCGTTTTATTTTGTTGTTACTTTATTTTAGTCCTGGATCCCGCGTACCAAATAAAAGATTATTAATAGAAGGGTGAAAATCTGTTCATAGCTTATTAGTGTTGAGTCGGACAAATTTTTGATGTTTGGGAACACTGGAACAGGGGAAATGTTAATTGTGGAACGTGATTTTATTTGGGGAACGTATCATCCTGACAAGTTTATGATTGTGAAAAATACCAGACTGTTTTTAGTGTATTCAATAGCCAACTTTATACAATATACGAAAAAATATTTGACCGACAAAAATGTTCGGCATTTTAACCAGTCTGACACGTAGAATATTATGTCGAATGACAGGAACTATGTTGGTGATAAATAGCAGTCTGATTTTTGCATGAGAGTTTAATGAAAGCATAACAAATCAATTAGAAGTTCTGTCCGACAAAATACATTGGACGTTTTCGTAATCCGACGTTAGAAATCTGTAACCTTTTCCACAGTTAAAACTTCTGCTCCAGTGTTCCCATACATCAAAGTTTGTCCGACTCGACACCGTTAAGCTATGAACAAATTTTCATCTTGCTATTAATAATCTTTTATTTGGTACGCGGGATCCAGGTCTATTTATCCCGTTAATAAGTTCACCAATCGAGAAGGTTATAACTATATAAAAAAAGTCTAACACGGCTCTAAAACTCAATCGTTAACACCAAAATTCAAAGGCTAAACACATAACACCGAAGCATTCTTAGGCGTAGTTTTAACCTTATACACTCGAACCCGCTTATTAGAGTACCGCTTATAGGAATATCCCGGTTTAAGGAATAGAATTTTGAGGTAAACGTTTCTATTTACTCCTTAATAAATTTAACTGCTTATAGGAATACGTTTTTGTAAAATGGTACCGCTTATTAGCATATATTTTTCAAGTAACCAAAAACTTTTTATGTACAATTTCCCACGAATTTAAATGATTTCTGGTTTATAGGACCTGTCGATAATAAACACTTTATTACCTTACTTCTTACTTTATTACGGGCACCAATTCTAACCTCCGCCAAACATTTACAGATCATAAAGTAGGTACTTTTTCATTTGTGTAAATATTCTTATTGCTCACCCACCACCCACGTCGCGTCGTTGTTTGTTTAGATTTTTAGAAACAGTTAATTTAGAAGTCATAACCGCTTGTATATAATAACCGCTTTATAATAGGTATTACCTATATGAAGTTTTCTGGAGCGTAAAACCAATGTCAATTTTTTAATTATTATATTTTAAAGCAACAAGTGACTAATATTTTAGGTAACAAAAAAAAATTGTCTCAGATTATCGATTATTTTTCCAGAAAAAAAGTAAGTATGTTGTATGTATGTTAATAAGAAAATATGTATACCTATATCAGTCTTATTCTTTATAAAATGTGGTGTGTTCGTTGGAGAATTGAGTAACGTAACTACTGAAGGAAATGCACAAATTTATTGAGATGTTAACAGTTAGAGATACAAAACGATACTAAAATTAATGAATACAAACTACATATTTCTTAAAACCTTTCATAGTCCATGAACATTTCGCTGACACCGCGAAATTACAAGCGTTGGTGTTTATCATGTCACGTAGTCTAAATATTGAAATATAAACACACACAGTGGCGTGCTCGCCATAACACCTCCCTCCTGAAAACCGAAGCTGGGGTGTCCAAGAAGGGCTTCTTTGCAGCTTCGAAGTTTTGGGCTTGTAGTGTAGAGCCTCTCTGGATATGCTCCGAACAGGGCAGGTAGGGCCACATGAAACAAAGAAACCAACCGGCAATAACTCATTCTATTTTTGTTGTTGTGAGAAGGCCGTAGATGAAGTGTACCACAAGGTAATCGAATTATAAGTTGTAGTCATTGATTAAAATCTCTTCATAATATGTATAATAAAAGCTCATATCTACTACTTGCTATGTTACACTTCAACTTCGTTTAAGTAATCGCATCATAAAATTGTTTTACATTAAAATGAAATTTGCGAATAATCTCGTTATCCAACTTAAATGTTAGACTTTTATTGGTTTCATTAACTTCAAGAATGAATAACATACGGTCCTGTGTTTAATGGTGATTTTGATGTATTTAGAATTTTATCAGTTAAAATAAAGCTTATAACAGTGTGATTTTTTTTTTGTTTATCAAAAAGGAAAAGTTGTAAATATTAAAATTTTCCAGGCAGTGGTGTTGTTTAGTTTTAACTATTTTCCAAAATCTGAGTCACCAATACCAGAAGGACTATCAATTATAATTTCAAAACAATTTCTCGTTATTCTCATTATAAAGATACAAAATATTTCTATTATTAATATCTTGTTGTAATTATTAAGGTATTTAAAGACTTGCTCGTTAAAATATAAAAAAATATTTAAACCCAGGTTAGCTTTAACCTTCTGAAATTCGGCAATTTACTTTCCTGTATGAGAGATATGCCATATGGTTTATGGACGCACTTAACAGGGCGTCTGCCTGTTTGTTTGATTTAACCAAAGGCGAAATATGCTGAATATCCTTTATTTTTGTTTGTAATATTTTGTCCAGATGGTCTAATTTTAGTTTACGATATTCAATTTTTTCAGTGAACTTGATAATATTACTTCGGACTATATCATTTGGACTAAATGTATTATGTTCACGATCAGATAAAAATAATGTGATTTCCTTTAATCTGCTTATTACAATAAAAGGTAAAATTGGCAATTCTGGGTCACATTTTGTACAAATCAAATAAACAGAAACTATAAAATAATGTAATTTTGAGGAGGACCCATTAAAAACGTTTATAAACTTGATAGCTTTCTCACAATTAATATAATTATTAGAAGTACTGACTGAAATTGTTGCTGTTACATTACTAATTGCCATTGTATTAACCAAAAATGAATTAAATAAATAAAAAATGCAAATACTAGATATGATATCTTAAAAGTTGGAAAATAGCGAAACAGAGTAAATAAAAAAATTAAAACAAATACAAAATGAATATAATTCGACTAACCTCAAGTACTTCCGTGAAAACGTGACTTTACACCGGAACGGGTTGAAAATGTTGCAGCTTCCCAGATCTAGTCGCTTTACACTGGAACGGGTAGAGAACGGGTGGAGAACGTTGCAATTTCCCAGATCAAGTGGTCTTACACTGGAACGGGCAGAGAACGGGTGTGAGCACGTTTTGTACCTTCCAGATCAAGTGGCCTTACACTGGAACTGGTCGAAATTCTAAACTGTATGTAGCCGGTATGGTAGCCGGGATGTTGTTGCTTCTTCTGTGGAAATGCTTCACCGTTTCCAGGGTCGAGTGGCTTTTCACTGAAGCTGGTGGTTGAGAAGATTTCACGAAGTTACTAGTTGCGCCTCTCCAGAACTTCCGAATTGCTTTGTGGCTTTACACAACAAGTGGCCTTACACTTGGAATTCTTCAAGTTGCTTACGGGTTCCTTCAGTTTTCCTTCCTCGTGGCCTTACACTCGGAACTCAACTACTAAGTCACTAATTCTCCAATTTCCCAATTAACGATTAAAATCGATTAGAAAAAAAGGCTTTACTTTTTCTAATTGGAAATTTCTACTAACTGCGCCAGTCTTATTCTTTATAAAATGTGGTGTGTTCGTTGGAGAATTGAGTAACGTAACTACTGAAGGAAATGCACAAATTTATTGAGATGTTAACAGTTAGAGATACAAAACGATACTAAAATTAATGAATACAAACTACATATTTCTTAAAACCTTTCATAGTCCATGAACATTTCGCTGACACCGCGAAATTACAAGCGTTGGTGTTTATCATGTCACGTAGTCTAAATATTGAAATATAAACACACACAGTGGCGTGCTCGCCATAACATATCTACATATTATTGCATACATTTCATACTTATTTGGTGTATGTATGCACAGATAATGTAGTTTGGAGTTTTAATAAAATAAGCAATAGTTATACTAGGTACTGTATTATTGACATAAAAAGAAATAAAACCATATTTATACATATGTACATCACGTATGTATGTACATGTACATACATAGTATGTACATGTACAAAGTGGGTTGTACTATTATGACGTATATTCAGTACATTTATTTCAAGGCTATTCCAATAAGCGGGTTCGACTGTATCACAACAGCAAATCTTTTTAAGTTTAATAAATGATACATAGGTAATATGCTACCTGCCCTTGCACCTTGTGTTCTCTACAGGGTGTCGCAAATTTAACATAAGAAAAACATTTCCTTTCTTCCACCCGGTTTAAGTCCAAAAAAGAAGTTTGAGTAAACCTTTGCCAGAAGTGTAAATGCCAAAGAAAAAATCTAAAGTAATAAAAAAAATAGCTTTTGCGATTAAATTTAAAAGCAAAGCTAATGATTATGATACAATATGCTATATGATGTTCCATTTGACTTGAAATATAATTATGGTGTAATTTTAAAGATTTAAAAAAATGTGAATCATATTGGTCCTTATCAAATAAATGCAATTTACTACAATCGACATCATCACTACAACCTCCGTAATTCTCTACTCATTTCTACAACTCCTTGCTTACACCTACTGCTTCCACTTTATGAAGTAATAGTCAAGATTGAGATAATTGTTTCATGTACAAAACATCACAATACGTGCGTTTCTTATTATCCACTTAAACCAAATTTTCTTTTTACTTATTATTTCACATTAAGGTCACGACACAGTCGAAACAACCTTTTATTACTTGGCGGATTATCAAAATTCTTCAAAATGTATAAGTTTATATCTCTCGCTGTTGTTATTGGTTTGTCGTGGTCTCAAAACACTAGTAATAGTGGTAAGAGTTATTTCTTCAAGAGGGGCAAGAATAGCAATGAGTTTAAGGTCAATAATAGAATTATGTACTTAAATCATAACATAACCGATTTCGACTATGCTTATCCCGTTGTGGAGAAGAAGAGGGTGATTCAAACTTTTCAACCTGTAGAGAAGTCTCCTCCAAAGGTAAGTTATTATAACTTTCAGTAGTAATCCACCTTTCATCCTTCATCTTTGCCACGTGGCCAACTCAGTTACATTTCAATATGGAAGCTCTCTCCACAACATCTGTAACTCTGGTTCTGTTTCATAGATCTTCGTTTGTAATCTTGTCTGTTGTTACTCCTATTATTTACGACTGCTTCCTTCTTCTTTTCCTAGTTTTGAAACATTGTTTTTTGTTAAGGGCAGTGTGTCTGCACCGTAGGTCATAACTGGCAAAACACATCTGATGGAAGACTTTCTGCTTTAGATGAATCGAGATGTTGCCATCTTTAAATACGTTTTTAAGAGCTCAATATGCTGCTCATCAATATGCTATTCTTCTTGATACCTCATATGTTTGATTGTCCTTGTCTATTCTAATTTAGTGTCCAAGGTATACCTATGTATTGGTATGCTCTGTAGAAATAGAAATAGAAATATTTATTCATCCTTTCAAGACATTTTTACAAATGTATAGGACAGGTCATATACAGTAATATAACTGTTACAAGCTAACATTGTTTAGCTACACAATTTTTTATAGGTACCTAACACCTAACACATATTATAAAATAACATATTTTTAGACTAACATTTTTAGACATTTTAGACTTTGTATATACAAAACAATTTATACATAAAAAATAAAATAGTTTAAAATAGTTTATAGGCTATCGTCAAGGAATTCTTTGACTGAATATTAGCATTTGGCTAATAATAAATTTTTGATTTTATTTTTGTAACTTTAAAACTAGCAATCTCCTGCATTTCATCGGGAAGTTTATTGTACAATTTCATTCCCATAAATTTAAAACTATTTTCTAATCTTGATGTTTTAAACTGGGGTATTCGGAGCTTATTACAATTTCTTGTATGGTAATCATGTCGATGAGCATTAGTTTCAAATTGATTGAAATTTTCTTTGACAAACAGAAGAGTGTGGTAAATGTACAGACTATAGAATGACATGATTTTGTATTTTATAAACGTTGGTTTACAAGTTTCCCGAAATTTTAGCCCGAATATTTTTCGAATAATTTTTTTCTGAATTACAAAAATTTTAGAGCTGTCAATAGAATTTCCCCATAGTAGTATGTTGTAACTCATATGACTGTAAACAAGGCCGTAATAGATATTGATCAGTGCTGATATCGGCATAGTATCTTTTATTCTAGAAATAGCATAAAACGATTAATTTAATTTTGTATTTATTGCATTGACTTGTTCAGTCCATCTCAAACGGCAATCTATATTTAAACCTAAAAATTAACCATGGTGGGGTAAGTATATCTGATACATACACTGACCACATGGTACCAAAATACACATTTAATAGGAACTTCGGAATAGAAATCAATGACCGAAGGGAATGGAACAGCATCAGTAGCAAAATCAGGGGAACGATCTGGTATACAGACGGATCAAAAACCGATGAAGGCACTGGAGCCGGTATTTATAGTGAAACAGAGAATGTAGGACTCAGTTTCTCACTAGGAACATACACAACTGTGTTTCAAGCGGAAATGTACGCAATTCTGCAGTGTGTCGCAATGAACAACTTGAGGGCCTATGAAAATAGACGGATCAATATACTCACAGACAGCCAAGCATCACTGAAGGCACTAATGAGCCCGAAAGTGACGTCAAGGCTGGTATGGGAATGCCGGCAAGAACTGGAAGAACTGGCCGAAAGAAATAGTGTAACTCTATTCTGGGTGCCAGGACACACCGGGATAGACGGTAATGAGAAAGCAGATGAGCTGGCAAGGAACGGTTCATCAACTTTATATTTTGGCCCAGAACCTGCTCTAGGAGTACCTAAAACAATAATTAGGGGACAAGTCAGGGAATGGGTCAAAAACAAACACAAAGAATACTGGGGGAACGTACCTGGTCAGCGACACGGGAGGCCCTTAATAAGGGAACCCTCAAAACGGAGAGCTGAGGAACTAATGAAATTACATAGGAGTCAGCTCCGCATAATTACAGGTCTTCTCACGGGTCACTGTGCCCTAAAAGGACACCTGAATAGAATTGGGCTGTACGAAGGGAACCTTAACTGCAGACTGTGCAATAGGGGAACTGAAACAGCACATCATGTACTGTACGAGTGTGAGGCTTTGGATCACAAAAGGCAGGCTATTTATGGACAACCAAAATTAAGTCCAGCAGAATATGCCACCCAACCCATGCTAGGGATGTACAATTTGGTACGTGGAACCAAGCTTGTGGATTGGGTGACATAAAAGGTAGGATGGCTGGCACAATAAGCCCATGAGGCTGCAGTGCCATCGGAGACATATGTCAGACGACCTCCAAAAAAAAAAAAAAAAAAAAAAACCTAAAAATTTTGTTGTTGTAACTGACGAAATAAGTATATCGTCAAATTTAAATGATAATGAGTATACATTGCTAAGAACATTTTGGGAATGAAAATATAAAAATTGAGTTTTATCAACGTTTACTATTAATCCATTTGCTTTGGACCAATCTACAAATGACCCAAAAACACGGTTGGATAATAATATAAGTTCCTCTTTACTAGGCGCAGAGATCGCTAGTACAGTATCATCTGCGTAAATAGTAATAACTCGAGATTTAATGTAATCAGGAAGATCACTCATAAAAAGAATAAATATAAGCGGTCCTAAAACAGATCCTTGAGGGACTCCTTTATCAATATTGAAAACAGTCGAAGCAGAATTCTGATATGAAACTAACATTTTTCTATTGCTCAAATAGTCTACTATCCAGTCCAAGAAATCTCCTCTGAAACCTAGGTTGTAAAATTTATTTTTAATAAAGTTAAAATCCAGAGTTGTATTTCTCTCTGTTATGAGATTGATCAGCCAATTCTTATTTTGATTAATTACTTAATTATTTTAATTATTACTTATGTAAAACAAAACCAAAATTAAATTAAATTTTCTAATAAATTTTATTCTCAGGGCTATTTTAATTTTAATGCATTACCTTCGGTTTGTGGCTTCTAGTATCTCTAGTTGCTTACTTCATCCAGGGACAAACAGGGAAATTAAACACACTCGATGTCATATAAATGTTATAAATATTTTTTATTTATCCAATATACTATAAATATAAGATTTAAAAATTATACTAAATTCAATTCTGTTGCAACCGATTTCTCGTCTAATAAATTAAGCTTTAATTCTGATATCTCCTTTGTTTTAACAAAAATTTTATTTAAATAATTCGTTAGCCTATTCTTATAAAAATACTAAAATTTTCTTTTCTCCTTTTGAATTGATTACTTATTTCTTCTTTAAATTTTGGAATGACTCAATTATGCTATAGAACTGTTCAATACAAAAATAAACAAATATGGTGTGGATATAAAACAAACTCTCTCCTTTTTACAAAAATTCTGACTAACCTTTTAGTTTCTTCTTTACTTCTTTTCCTGGATTGCGTAGTCCTCGATTCTTCCACACGTGCTCCTATAGGATGTAGCGAAAGATCCTTCTCGTCCAAACTGCTTCACAAACAAACAAACAACGGGACTCGCTCGAACTCTCTAGTCAGTTTTCTCTCTGCTCGATATCTTGTGCAAATTGATACCCACCGGCTACTCGTTCTAGACAGAAACCAGTAATCTCCTCGGACACAAGGAAAATTAACTTCTCAACTCGGTCAACGATTTCGCTTTACCACGATTCTGCTCGCAAAGGCCAATTTCACCACTTTACACCGACTTCTCACTTTTTAAAAACTGGACTGTACTCTCCAGATATTCATTACACAGTGACCCAGCTAACAGTGTTCGTATATATAACGTCAAACAAACGCCATTTTGGGAGAAGTTACGACAAAAGTTACGTCAAATTTTACCTAAAATATACGTAAAAAAGTCACAGCGATGTTACGTAACAATTTTACGTTATTTCTACTTAACCTTTTCAACGTCACTTTTTAGGAGAATTTTCGGTATAAATGATATTTATAAATAGGACTTAAAATTATTGTGTAAATAAAACCACATACATGATGCTGACACATTTATTAAATATTTGAAATAAACATTTATTATAATATATTTGACGTTTATGTGAGAGAAAGAGACAAAATTATTAATAGCTACTTTATATTACAATACATAAACATACCCTTGAAGTAATCTTCATTAGTAAACTGCACACTTTCATATAAGGACTAGGCTGCTTCCCCATTTTTAGAAGATATTTCCATACATTTCGTTTTTCAACTAAACTGCCATTGAATAGAATTCTATTTTGTTTATCCTATTTAGGGAAAGAATGAAACGATAAATTACTATTAGGTACGCTTTATCCAAGAATCACATTGAGGCACACAACAATAATAATTCGATTTTTTTTACATAACTCCACAGGGCCGTCTCAACCATACACGGCGCCGGGGTGCAAGACTCATCTTTGCGCCCCCTTTTCTTATATATGTTAGTTTATTATACATGTTATGAAGATTATATAGGTTATAGGTACGCTAAAATGAAAACTAATTATGTTGGCATTCTTTATTTATACAGGGTGGGCCAAAGAAAAGAGTCCACCTCGATATTTGGCAGTAGTTATTATACTTTAGGGAAATGCCGAAACAGGTCGATTTTTATTTTTAAATTACAATTTTTTGATATATATTTCATACTAGTGACGTCATCCATCTGGGCGTGATGACGTAATCGATGATTTTTTAAATGGGAATAGGGGTCGTGTGTGGAGCTCATTTGAAAGGATTTTCAATTCTTTATTCAGAAATATAAACATTAATATCATTATTTATACAGGGTGGACAAAAATTAATTTTTAAATTAAATTAATTGGCAGAAAAAGAAGAGTCTATGTAATTTATGTAACTCAAAATATATGTTTATTTGGCAAATAAACATTGCTTTTCGCTTAAATTAAATGTTCAAACTGCTAAGCGGTAGGTGGGAGGCTGTTTGTGATTTCATTTAAGCGAAAAGAAATGTTTATTTGTGACATAAACATTTTTTTCTATTTTCTGACAGCATAACAATGTATTTTGAGTTAAATATATTACATACATTCTTCTTTTTGCGTCAATTAATTTAATTCAAAAATTATTTTTTTTGCCACCCTGTATAAACAGCGACATTAATGTTTATATTACTAAATAGGGAATTGAACATCCTTTCAAATGAGCTACGCACGACCCCTATTCCCATTTAAAAAAATGATCGATTACGTCATCACGCTCAGATGGATGACGTCACCAGTATGAAATATATGCTAAAAAATTGCAATATAAAAATAAAAATCGAAATGTTTCTCCATTTCCTTAAAATCTAATGACTACTGCCAAATATCGAGGTGGACTGTTTTCTTTGGCCTACCTTGTATACCGGGTGTCCACTTATATTTTCCCCTATTTTAACTGCCTATAACTTCTAAACGGCTCAAGATAGAAATATGCGGTTTTCGCTGAAATGTTTTATTTTAGTAAAAGTTTTGTCTGAATGGATTGAATTTTGTATATCGCTTTCAAATACGAAAAAAAAATGGCGGATTTTTGAAAAAAACATTGTTGACTTTTTTTTAATGGAACACCCAGTATATTTTTTTGTAAATTGAAAGAAAGGTCATTCACCTACCCAGCAATATAAAGTTTTTCAAAATCGGTTATCAAATCACTGAGTAATTAATTTTTAAAATGAGAGGTGCAACGTGGATATCACATACCTAAATAACATAACTAAGCAAATTAACATTTTGTTATGCGATTTCCACATTGCATCTCTCATTTTAAAAATTAATTGCTCACTCATTTGACAACCGATTTTAAAAAAATTTATATCGCTGGATAGGTAAATGACCTTTTTTTCAAGTTTTTAGGTAAATGACCATTTTTTATATCGCTTTTAAATAAGAAACGGCGGATTTAAAAAAAAAACGTTTTTGGCTTTTTTTATTAAAACACCCAGTATATTTTTTTGTAACTTGAAAAAACGATCATTAGCCTATCCAGCAATATAAATTTTTTTTAAATCGGTTGTCAAATGACTGAGCAATTAATTTTTAAAATGAGAGATGCAATGTGGAAATCACATAACATATTATCAATTTGCTTAGTTATGTTATTTAGGTATGTGATATCCACGTTGCACCTCTCATTTTAAAAATTAATTACTCAGTGATTTAACAACCGATTTTGAAAAACTTTATATCGCTGGATAGATGAATGACCTTTCTTTCAATTTACAAAAAAATATAATGGGTGTTCCATTAAAAAAAAGTAATCAACGTTTTTTCAAAAATCCGCCATTTTTTTTTTCGTATTTGAAAGTGATATAAAACATTCAATCCATTCAGACAAAACTTTTGCTAAAATAAAATATTTCAGCGAAAACCCCATATTTCTATCTTGAGCCGTTTATAAGTTATAGGCAGTTAAAATGGGGGAAAATGTAAGTGGACACCCGGTAATAAAAAACATGGTTTCAGTATTCAAAAGACATCTTATAAACTATAACATACTTTTTAAAGTACGTATATCAAAATCAACTTTTCTAGCTCTTAAGTTGGAAAAAGTTTGTATTGCTGCGGTGATATATATTTTTACTTGCTTTTCTCTACTTATTAAAACCAATTATTTTTGGTCAATTTAGGTTTAGAAAAAGACCTTTCTCCTTTAGCTATTGTTACTGGAAATGTTAAATATTATCCTTAGCCATGTAGAAATATTTGGGAAAACGGAGAGTAAATTATTTTAGAATATAATATGTGTGGCTTCAAATATCGAGTGGAGTTGTGTCTATATTTTTGCATTTGTACGTTTTTGTTATTTGTAGTTTTTTTAAGGACAAAAAGCGCAAGTTTGAGCCTAGCAAGTGTTCAGATTGCGCCCCTTGGACTTGGCTCCCGGGTGCCTCGCACCCCTTGCACCCCCGGGTTAAGACGGCCCTGTAACTCCATACTCCATAAAAACAAACACGATTTTAATCACGGAAATGTAAGGTTAGGTATTAATGAAAGGTTCAAAATAAATACGCGATGGCGCTGCAATCTCAAACGAGATCTTATACGTGTCTATACCTACCAAAAATCCACGTGTTAGAGACGAATAAATTCATACGCATTAAAACCTATCAAAGAGCCACGTTTCAGAAACGAATAAATTCATACATATAATATACGTATTAAAATTTCGTATCAGTAACGTAATTTTTTGATAGATGTTACGTAACAATACAAAAAAACCTAAATTTAACGTTAATGTAACGTTATCTTGCTAGCTGGGGACCATTTTTTCTCTCCTCAAAATCAGACTCAATACTCTCATCCTCACCATCTATCTTTCTTCGCCAATCACAAACATCCTCTCTACCCACTACATCCATATTTTCATTTCTTAAGAACCAATTTATTTTGTATGCAACTTTTCCATTTTGTTAAATTCTAGGAGACACCAAATTACTTTCGTTGTTTCAAAATGCTAAACAAAAAGCCTTACATTCTAAACTCAATAAATTTGTTTACTGCCTATCCTTCTAAGACACATTTATAAAACGTCATTGTTCATTCCAAAACGAACTCAATGTACTTTCTAATTTTTACCGCATAATTGTATGTCCGTTCAGAGAACCATTAACAAATCACTTAATGATTTCACTTTCCGCGAAAACACTGTTTACTAACTAAATTATAATATTTACAATTTTTGGTCATATACAGGGTGATGAAAATCTATGATCTCGTCGTCTCTGATATAAATTTATTTTCTAAATGTTTCCCATAAAAATTATACAAGTATTTATCGACAAGGTTCGTCATGTATTTTGTTATAACTTGGTGTTAATTTCGCCTAGGTCATCCCCTATCAAAACTATGTCATTAGCATAACTCAGGTGGTGCAATGTTTTTCTGTCGACGCTTACTTCTTTATGATCTCCATCAAAGGTTTTGTAAGCACGTTCTAGGTCAGTTATAAAAAGCTTTGGTGATATTGTGTCACCCTGTCTTGAATTTTTATTTCTTAACTGTTTTCGTCTAACTTTATTACATTTGTCGCATTTCTATAACATTGTATAATAATCTCGAATAACGGACTTTCATTTAATGCTTCAATTACACTGTCTGGTTCTACCGAGTCAAACGCGTTGTGGAAATCTATAAACACTAATACTAGAGGTCTGTTGTATTCTATGGATTTTTCAGTGAGTTGTTTTATCATTTGCAGGTGGTTGTTGGTGCCAAACTTTGATCGAAATCCTGCTTGCTCTCTGGTTTGCTACAGGCCTAGTTTTTTATCCTATCTCGCTGTTATGATTCTTTTGAAGAGTTTGTAATTTGACTTAACAGGCTAATGGGTTGATAACTTTCAAGGTCAGTTGTATCCTCTTTCTTTTTAGTACAGCTTAAAATAAAAAACAACTTCATATGAAAAGATTCTTGCAAGTACTACCTTCTTTATTTCAGTTAGATTTTGGCTTCTACCTGGACAAAGAATGGAACTACAACCACAAGGAAAACGCCATCGACACATCCCAGCTTCCCATTTTCGTTAAGAAATTTTACGAAGAGTTTTCATCCACAATAGACAAAACATTAACCGCTCGAATTTTGTTTAACAAAAATGCCAACACTTCTAGCTCCATCATCAAATTCAACCTGGACAGTCTCGTTGTCGATGATGCTGTGCTAGATGCAGATCTATACTTTTATTGGCCTTTGAAAAACACTTCGAAGATATTTAAGGAATCAGTAGTACTCCGGCTGTATCAATACGAGAAGAAATCCATTGATGAGAAAGAAGATGTCGGAAATCCTGATATGCATAAATTATTTAATGTTATTTATGTATCGAAAGCTCATAAAGGTTGGCAGGTACTGTGATATTTATTAAACAGTAATGAGTTTACTTAGTTAATTTATTAATAACTTTAATCACTTAATTTATTTAGTTTTTATTTTAATTTATTTACACGTATTTTAATTTAATTTATACTTAATACTATTTACACTTAAACATAATTTATACAGTGCACTGGAATAAGTGTTACCCCCTTATTAACTTATTTATTTTTAGCACATAAGCAAAACGCTCGAACAGGTCGATTTTTAAAATAATCGTAGTATATTATAGCATCAATGTTTCGAACTTTACTCGATCCCTCGTCAGGCGACAGGCATAACTTTGATTTTTTTAAATGGAAAGTACATCATGTGGCAGCTCATTTAAAAGCTCTTGAAATACTAATTACAAAAATGTATAACACTTTAATCCTATTTGAGAGCGTAGGCGCCAAATCTCGGTCGAATCCTGAGAAATTTTTTTCGAATCCTGAGAAAACTAATAAGTATTTTTAAAAAATTTAAAAGCAGAATGAAATACTACAGTATTATCGAAGGTAGAAAGGCCCTGAGAACTTATATAATGTTTATTTTAATAAGTCACAGGGGTGAAAAAAAGACAAAATTTTGTCTGATTCTTAATTTCAAATATATATCATTCAAAAGAAACTTTTTGTTTATTCTAAGGCACTATCAGCTCTCCGTAATAATGTAATCTTTTATTCTGCGTTTAAATTTTTCAAAAATACTTATTAGTTTTCTCAGGATTCAGAAAAAAAATGAATGCGTTTAAACAGAATTCGATCGAAATTTTGCGCCTACGCACTCAAATAAAATTAAAGTATTATACATTTTTGTAATCAGTTGTTCAAAATCTTTTAAATGAGATTTCACATGATGTACTTTTCTATTTAAAAAAATCAAAGTTATGTCTATCACCTGAAGAGGGATCGCGTAAAGTTCGAAACATTGATGCTATAATATACTATGATTATTTTAAAAATCGACCCGTCCAAGCGTTTTGCTTATGTGCTAAAAATTAATAAGTTAATAAGGGGGTAACACTTATTCCAGCGCACTCTATAATACAATTTGTATTCCCGACTTAAAAACCGCACAAACAATATCCTTTTATTATTCCGACAGAATTATGTTTATATCGTCATATACCTGGAGCTTCATCTTGATTCTAAATTAAACTGGAAACAACACATTTTAAAAAGATGAAACAAATTGAGTTGAGAGTGAAAGAAATTAATTGGCTTATAGGTCGAAAATCTCGACTCTTAGTTAAGAACAAACTGCTCATTATTAAAACAGTCATCAAACCTATATGGATGTACGGTATAGAACTATAGAGTTGTGCCAGCAAATGAAATACACAAATTATCCAAAGAACTCAATCAAAAATTCTACGCACCATCGCAAATGCCCCGTGGTACATTTCCAACCAAACCCTTCATAGACCTAAGCGTTTGGCCACACGGGCGGTTTTTTACGGGAGCCGTAAGAGCAGTAAAAATCAGCGCGAAAATGGGTACCACGGTGAGAATAGTAGATGGCCAGACCGAGCTGTAAAATATCGCGCTGCAACAGTCTGGCCATCTACTATTCTCACCGTGGGACCCATTTTCGCGCTGATTTTTACTGCTCTTACGGCGGCCGTAAAAAACCGCCCGTCTGACCAAACGCTAAATATCCCGTTAGTCAGCACAGTAATTCAAGAAAGAGCCAACAGACACCACGAGAAATTGGAAGGCCACCCCAACCAATTAATATTACCACTACTGCAGCCACTAAACAATACAAGATTGCGAAGATTATGGCCCATAGATCTTCGCTGAAACTGAGGTGAAACCGCTGTGTGATGTATACCTCATATTAACGCCATATTAGTGTACAATACTATAGTTGATATGTTATTGTACTTGTTATCAAATTAACTCATAGAATATGTAACTCTGATTGTTAATAAATGTTTACAAAAAAAATCAATGAACTTCTGTGTTCCTATTAGTTCATTATGTATTCACAACTGGTGGATTGTTTTCCTAGTCCACTAGTACGCCCGTATTTGTGTTTCTGTTTTAGATGTTTAAAGTGAAGAAACCCATCGACAACTGGTTGAATGGTGAAGAAAATATGGGTCTTATATTAACAATTTCAACTTATGATTCCAATGAACTTATTGAGGTCTTCAACGATACAAACACAGGAAATTTCAGTACCTTTGTGGTAGTAAAAACAAGAAGTAATGGTAAGTAGGTACAGCAAGTATACTTTTTCATTTAGGTAATCACAGATTTTGTTTTTAAGTTTATGAATTTATCATCATTAACCTGTACGCGTCCACTGCTGGACAAAGATCTCCCTTAGCTCTTTCCATCTGTCTCTGCCTTGTGCGGTTTGCATCCAGTTACTAAAAACACGCTTCAGATCGTCGGTTCATCTGGTTGATGGGCGTCCTCTCCTCCGTAGTGCTTCTTCTCGTGGCCTCCACTCGACAATAATACGTTTTGTCCATCGGTTGTCTGATAATCTAGCGACGTGTCCTGTCAGTTCCACTTTAACAACGCGATTCTTTCCGACAGCGTCTGTTGTTTTTTTTTTTGTACGGCGTATTTCTTCGTTTGGGATTCGGTCTCTCAGGGAGACACACAACATCTGGCGCTCCATAGCCCTCCGAGTTAAACGAATAGGTCACTAACTTTTTTGTAAGTGTTAATGTTTCCGCTCCATACGTGAGTACAGGTAACACACAATGGTCAAAGATTTTCCTTTTAAGGCATATGAATTTATATCCCTTTCATAGATATGGAAAAAGCTTTCGACAGAATTAAAAGAGAAGATATTTGGAAAATACTAGAGAAGAGAAAAATTGAACAAGATCTAATTGGATGCATCCAGAGTTTTTACGAAAAAACGAAAAGCTATGTAAGGACAAGAAATGAAAAATCAAAAGTATTCGACAGCAACATTGGATTAAAACGGGGTTGTGTCCTGAGCCCACTACTCTTTAACCTAGTACTAGATGACGTAATAAAATAATGCAAACACAAATGGAGAAAATATAATGTAGGATATTGTAAGTTGAGAATGATACAAATAACAGAACTATGCTACGCAGACAACCTGGTGATCATTGGGGAGTCAGAAAAACAATTACAAGAAAATATAAACATATTGTGTGAAGAGCTAAAAATCAGAAACATGAAAATTAACAAAGAAAAATCAAAAACAATGATAATTGAAAGACAAAAAGGAAAACATGAAATAGAAGTAGATGGCAAGCAACTTGAACAGGTAGACAGATATAAGTATTTGGGGGTAATCAAAAGCCGGTATGGAAAATTAGAAGATGAGATAAATGAAAGAATTGCAAAGACTGGTAAGCTGTACAATAGGGTGGAACGAAAGGATAGGAAAAATTTTTTTTTCTTTCATAGAACTTTCTAATAGCACTCAAAAGTTGCCTTATCATGTCTACAATAAAACTACAAAATATTTTTGTTCTATGTTTACATCTTGAGGCGCCGCAAGAGCTTTGAAAAGATAGGTTTTTAACAAAAAAATACAGAAAATTTCAAATATTTTATATATTTAACCTGGTGTCGTAGCTAATATTTCTTAGTCAAATATTCTTTCTAATAACAGTTAACATTGCTATCATTGCTATATTTAATTGCTATAAGATTTATTTAGTTATATTTAATATTCATCTTGATATTTAAATACAATGGTTTTTTGTCTCAAACTTGTGCATAATCTTTTATTGCATCTCATCTTTGCTCTAACAAAGCCATTTTTGCTTCAAGACCACAGACACTAAGAGATGACTCAGTCACGAGTTTTATGACTCTTTTCACTGCCTTTGTATGGTAGGGAAAACACGGAAAATCCACACACTGCACCTGACAACTAGGGTCTCTTGCTTCACTTACTTATATATATTTTTTTTAAGTTCTCGTCAGTTATGTTTTGTTATAGGGAACTCAGTAATTTCTTCTTCCGTTCAGTTAATTATATCTATATCAGTGTAGTCATTGGCATTAAAGTTAAGCTTTGGAACAACAAACTTCCTTACACCATTTATGAGTTCCGATCTTGCCTTCAAAAGTCGCCGCAGACCTAGCTCCCTTATGTGTTGTTTTCTCTTGTCACATTACATGGAGAGAAGCACATTTTCTGGGTGGAAATAACCATCCTTTTGAATAATTACTGGATAAATTATTTGGCGATATTCCTCACAAAGATAACGTGAAAATTTGATGAGTCTCCATAGATGTTTTGATCCATTTACATAAAATGGTTTCAGCTTGATATGAAACCAGACTGGGGCATACACCTTCATCACATACATAGTTACAGTTTTCAGATTATTTGAAGGATTCTCTGCTGCAACATATAACAGAAGAAGGCGATTGGCCAACGTAAGCCATCGTGAATGAGCTAATTTCCCATGGGTTTTTAAAGAAAGATAAGAAGGACATACACCACGGGAGATTGCTTTGCACATTTCAAGTAAATATTTTTGATCTGTGCTTAGATCATCCTTAATCTTTAGAATAGGGAGGTTGTTTTGTATGGGAACGAAATTAACCACATGAATCTGGTTAAAGATTTCAAGTTCTTTGCCTAAAAGCCCTCTAAATTCATTAGGGTCTTTAGTTTTTTCATCCAATGTGCAAAACAAATAATGCAAAGGCAATTATTAATTGGTATAGAACAAACAAATCAGCCACTTCAGCGGCTTATTTAGGTTTTTTTTTCTATAAAAGCAATTACACCACTGTTAATACCGGTGTTAGTGGTAGTTCCATCAAATCAGACATCAGACAGCTGTTATATTGGAAATGTTCAAAGGACTGTCCTCTTGAAAATGCTCCATTATCTTTTATAGCTTCACCTGTTCCGGAAGAAGAAGTTATATAACCTAGCAAGGTTGATCAAGGTTCCTCTACTATTGAAATGTGCTCTTCTACTATAGTCAGAATATTAAATTGTAATATTTTTTTAAATGTGGAATTCAAGTTCAAACTTTGCCAGTTTTAGTAAAAATAAACATTAGATTGTTGTAAGTTAAAACTAAAATTATCTTGAAAGAGTAGTTTTAGAGTGTGTATTTATTGTTTAAAATAAGAATTAAGATATTACAATAGCTATTTTTTACCAAACCAAAATCATCAAAATTCGCAAAATTTAACTAAAAATTCTAACTTTTAACCCTTTTGCGGCACCTCTAAAAATATTTTGTTTGGAAAAATATTTTATTTGTGGCTTAACAATGGCTATGGGCAACTTTCTATCACTATTACACATTGAAATTATAAAATCATTTTTTTCGTTCCACCCTACTGTACAATGGTATTAAGAGTAACTTTTTAAAAAAGAAAGAATTACCTAAGAATATAAAAACGGAAATAGTAAAAAAGATTGTGAAACCCACTCATAACCTATGCCTGTGAATCTTGGGCATTAACAAAAAGGCAAAAGAATAGACTGATAAGCACAGAAATGAGATTTTTGAGAACAATAGAGGGGAAAACAAGGAAAGATAAAATTAGAAATCAAACCTTTAGAGAAAATCTGAAAATACACCCAGTTATTACAACAACAATCGAACAAGGACAACTTAGATGGCTCGGACATGTACTAAGAAGAGGAGAAGAGAAAATAGTAAGACAAATAGGAATATGAAGCGAGAGATATGGGAAGAAAGAAAAGAGGAAGACCAAGAAAGACGTGGACAGAAGAAGTGAGGGAAGCGGCCCACAAAAGAGGAATATAATGGGAGGAAACAAAAGCATTGACGGAGAACCAAACTCCGTAATAACTCGATACACCGAAAGGTATAGACGAGTTCTGGATTAAGTAAGTAAGTAAGAATTTATATCCCCATCTAAAAAGATCAAGAACATGTCAAAAAGTCCCTGTTTCTCAAACGGGATAAACAAATAAAATTGTTTAAAAACTACTCAACCGATCGGGCTCATCTTTTGCAAATATAGTAATTACATTCTTTTTCTTAGGGTACCTGTCCGTTCCGGACGTTGGCGATCATTCTGGCTATGATGACTTTGTCGGTTGCTATACGGAATAGTCGTGTTGAGATCTTTCTATAGCATGCTCTCAGGTTAGCAAGCCAGGATATTGTTTTTCATCCTGGGGCCCTTTTTCCTTCAATTTTACCTTATAAAATGCATTGGAGTAGCCCTTATCTGCCTTGATTTCTCATTATATGTCCCAAGTACTGCAGCTTACAGCCCTTTACGATGTTGACTAAATCTGCGGTTGTGTTCATCCTCCGTAGTAGTACTTCTTCATTGGTGACTTTGTCTGTCCATGGTTGTGTTCATCCTCCGTAGTACTTCTTCATTGGTGACTTTGTCGGTCCATGGTATCTTCAGGATCCTATTGTACAACCATAGCTCAAAAGTCTGAAGTTTCGATAGAGTTTCTGCCTTCAATGTCCACGTTTCTACTCCGTATAGAAGCACTGAGTACACGTAACATTCGAGGAGCCTTATTTTTGTTTTTAGAGTGAGGTCATGGCTCTTGAACACAGAGTTCATAGTCAAGAATGCACTTTTTGCCTTTCTGATGCGGCATCTAATCTCTTGAGTATTGTCCTGTCAAGTCCTTTGTACTTAAAGGACGTAAGTATTTGTAATGAAATAATACTCGATGTAAAATACTTTATTTTAAAGAATTATGCACATGGTTTCCATTTTCTATCGCAGTATTAAGTATGTGACAGCTGTCGTTCAGATGACAGTAGTACCAACCTACATTCATGGTTAAGGGAGTTTTACACGAACATAACACCTCCTCCCTTGACCATGAATTACAAAAGTTAACTAGAAGTAAAAGTACTTACAAATTCAGTCTGGTAACAGGTTTCCTTACTCTAGTGGAACGCCTTAAAATGGGTTTCTCAGTTTCAGTTTGAGCCCCAGGTACACTATTCGAACTTTCCATATTGTTTGAAATTTCGGATTCATCAGTAATCACTTCGGTAGGTGGTGGTGAGACACTGTGCTCTGGAATTGATGCCTCCCTCGGAATCAAATTGTGAGTAATGGTATCCGGAATGTAACATGTTGGATTATTTTGAGATGGAGTATATTCCCCAATTTGCCGTATTTGGTCTACATGACGTTTCCATGTTCTACCATCATCTAACTGAATTAAATAATGCAATAACCCTAATCTGAGTACAATAATGCCAAATTGCCATTTAGAATGAAAATAATCCCTCACGGAAACCCTAGTTCCTATATCAAAGTTTCTTAGACTCATATCAGTATAGGTAACTCTATCACTACATGAAGGTTTAAGTAAATCTAATCTATTCCTTATTTGTCTTCCTAACATAAGTTCTGAGGGACTTTTACCTGTAACTGTATGTGGGCTTCTGCGGTATTGCATAAGTAGCTTACATAATTCAAACTCCCTGTCATTTCCCTCACTTCGCATAGCCCTTAAACATTTTTTTAGTATTTGGACATATCTCTCTCCCTGTCCATTAGTTGCAGGATGGTAGGGTGCAGTAAATTTTTGTGTAATTCCATTATCTTTCATAAAAGTTCTAAACTCATGAGAGTCAAATTGTCTACCATTGTCTGTAACAAAAACTTTAGGAATACCAAAAGTTGTAAAAATTTTTCGGCAAATTTCAATAGTAGTTTTTGTAGTAGTATTTTTTGTAAAATGAATTTCAGGCCATTTACTGAAGGAATCTACCAATATAAAATAATAACCTCCATTGAAAGGTCCAGCGTAATCAGCATGCACTCGTTCAAAACAAAATTTTGGTGGCTCCCATATATGAGAATTATCTTTAATTGGGTTGTTCTTGTGCTTATTGCACTCTAAACAATTTTTACAAAGTGACTCAATATCCTGGTCTATGTGAGGCCACCAGCAATAACTACGAGCTAAAGATTTCATTCTAACTATTCCAAAATGTGCAGTATGTAATTCTGTCAAAATTTTATTTCTCAATTTAGTAGGTATAACTACTCTTTGTCCTCTCATAATAACATCAGATTGTAATGAAAATTCAGCTTGATTTATATTGAAGCTAAATCGTTTATCAACAGGTTTTCCTGTTTTTAACCCAACAAGTAATTTTTTTAAGGTATGATCATTTTTTGTATGAAAAGCTAGATCTCTAATATTTGTAGGCAAAGTTTCAATTTGATTTATTTCAAAAATATCTGGCTCATCATGTGTGAAATTTTGTTCTGATTTTATAGGTAGACGTGAAAGTGCGTCAGCATTGAGATGAGAATCTGTATTTTTGTAACGAATGTCATAATTCAAACCTTGTAAGAAAATTGCATAATGTTGCATTCTTGTTGCACTTAAAACTGGTAGGCTTTTATCAGGTGCAAAAATTTGAACTAACGGTTTATGATCAGTGAGCAAAGTAAATTTCCTAGCACATAAATAATTGTAAAATTTTTTTACTCCAAAAATTATGCTGTAAGCTTCTTTGTCTATTTGTGAGTACCTTTGCTGTGTAGTAGTAAGAGTTTGAGAAGCAAACTGTAAGGGTCTCTCTGTACCATCTGAAAAGATATGTGAAAGTACTGCACCTACCCCATAGGGTGATGCATCAGTTGCTAGGACTAATGGTAAATTTGGGTCATAGTGACATAAAACATTTCTAGAACAAATGAGTTTTTTTGCTTTGTCAAACGCAGTTTGACAAGTATTCGACCATTTAAAATTGACATTCTTTTTAAGTAAATTATTTAATGGTTGTAAAATTGTAGAAGTATCTTTTAAAAAACGTCTGTAATAATTAATTAGGCCACAGAAACTCCGAACTTGAGTTCTGTTTGTAGGTATTGGAGCATTTGCAATTGCAGTTACCTTATCTGCACTAGTAGACACACCCGTTTTACTCATCTTATATCCACAGTAGTCAATCTCGTCTTTGAAAAATTCGCTTTTATCCAAATTTATATGTAAATTATGTTCAGATAATTTCTTTAAAACTTGTTCAAGTCTTTGTAAATGTAAGGTATTATTTGGAGCTGTAATTCTTATATCATCCTGAAATATTGAAATACCATCTATTCCTTGTAGCATTTGCTCCATTAAACGTTGCCATTTGGCAGGAGCACTAGCAATTCCAAACATTAATCGATTTGGTTGAAATAAACCTTTATGGGTGTTTAATGTAAGTAAATGTTTCATTTCATCTTTTATTGGCAAGTGTAAGTAAGCTTTCGTAATATCTATTTTTGTATATTTGTCCCCACCTGCTAATTGGGAAAGTAGGTCATCTGGTGTAGGTAAAGGGTATTCATCCACTTCAATGCAAGGGTTTAATGTGATTTTAAAATCACCACAAATGCGTATGTCCCCATTTTGTTTAACTACAGGAACAATAGGAGTTGCCCAGTCCGAAAATGCTACTTTCTTTAAGACTCCCTGATTTACTAAGGACTCTAATTCTGCCTCAACTTTAGGGCGTAATGCAAAAGCTACAGGACGGGCCTTACAAAATTTTGCTTTAGTACCAGGTTTTAGATAAATTTCAGCCTCTAACCCTTTTATTTCACCAACTGACTTTTCAAATAAATGTTTATATTTATCTAACAAAGTTGCAATTTCAAAATTTTCATGTAGAATTGTATTTACCTGATGTAAATTGATTTCCAGAGCATGTATCCACTCTCGACCAACCAGTGAGTAGCCATCACCATCCACCACATACAACTTTAGAGTGTGCTTTAATTCCTGGTGCTCAACCTCCACTGAAACTAAACCTAAAACATTCAAATTATTTTTGCAGTATGTAGTTAATTTAACATCCGATTTTTGTAATTGTAATGCAGGAAAATATTTTTCAAATATATTTTTATTTATGATTGTAACAGCAGCGCCAGAATCAATTTCAAAATTTAAAATATTACCATTCACTTTTAAATTTATAAAAAATTTATCTTTGCAATTCCCAGCATTTACTTCTAAGACCTCTTGAGCAGAGTTTACTGAATTTACTTGCCTGTGTGAATTTTGTTGTGCCTTTAAACAAACTTTTTGAATGTGTCCGACGTTTTTACAAAAGTTACAGATTAAATGCTTTTTATTACATTTATCGGCTAAATGCGAGGTGTCTCCGCATCTATAACAAGCCCTATTACGGTTATTTGACATTGTAAAAGTATTATTAGGAGAGCTACTATGATTATTTACTGTATTATTATCATTAAATTTACTAGTGTTTGTATTTTTATGAAAACTTTTTGCTTTCGCATTTAAAACATTTATACTAGCCTGATTGTAATTATTGTTGTGAGAAAATTGATTACTATCCTTTTCTGAAGTTTCCATGCTTGCTGCAATTTCTACGGCTCGGTCCAAGTCCAATCCCTTTGTTTCTAATAGTCTGGCTTGAATCCTCTTTGACTGTAAACCAAAAACAAACTGATTTCGTATAGCACTTTTTAAATATGTGGAAAAGTTGCAGTTTATGGCAAGTTTCTGTAGAGAATGTAGGTATTCTTGTATACTTTCGCCTTCTGCTTGTCTTTTTGATTGAAACCTAAATATTTCAGCAATTTCAAGTGGTGCAGGGTTGTAAAAATTATCCATTAACTTAACTGTATCCTCATATGACTTGTCTTCAGGGACCTCTGGAGCTAGTTTATCGCACAGTGTATCGTATGCTTCCGACCCCATGTAATGTAGTAAATAGGGCAATTTCATTTCCTCTGGAATTTTAAAAACTTTGTATGCTCCTTCCAGCCGTTTTACCCACCTGGACCATTTTGTAGCTGTCTGGTTAAAAGGTTCAACGGAAAACTGGAATGTAGAAACTTGTGTAGACATTACTGGAGCTGTAGCAGGTGCAACTATCGCAGTTGTAGTCGAGGAACTCGTGTTTGTACCGGCTGTAGTTGGAACGTTGTAGTTGATGTAGTGTCTGTAATATTTGTATCCCATCCTCGTCGCCAAATGTCAAGTCCTTTGTACTTAAAGGACGTAAGTATTTGTAATGAAATAATACTCGATGTAAAATACTTTATTTTAAAGAATTATGCACATGGTTTCCATTTTCTATCGCAGTATTAAGTATGTGACAGCTGTCGTTCAGATGACAGTAGTACCAACCTACATTCATGGTTAAGGGAGTTTTACACGAACATAACATGTCCCACGCTCACTGATTATAGTTCCCAAATAGTTGTATTGTGAGACACGTTCAAATTCTCATTTGATCCACATACAGATTTGTAATTACATAAAAACTCATATTGTGAAATGAAATATGTTTTAAATATTTTTATTATTTTAATAATTATAAACAATTGAAAAAAATACTTACTCTCGGGTTTAAAAATCTCATTTTAAATACAAGTATATACCTATATAGTTACGTTACATAATGTGCTTTCTTAGAATATGTTTTTTTTTGTTTTTGTTAACACTTTAAAAAATAGTAAACTTTCTATATCTCTATCTATAAGCGAGGTTCCTACAGCCTTTGTCGCTTCTCGCATTTCGACCGCCATCTTTTTCTGTCCATCCATTCATCTTCTTTGATGGCTCTATCTCTCATGATGTGCCGTACATTTTCGTCCCAGGCAACTGAAGGCCTTCCCATTCTTATTTGTGGTGGTATGTAATTTAAAGCTTTCTTTGGCCATCTATCTTCATTCATTCGTTTCACGTGACCATACCACACAGTTGTCTCGTTTCAATTCTATCTACACTGGAATATACAGTATTTGTCTTCCTTCTAATATCTTCATTCCTGATGTGATCTTTTTTGGATATACCACACGCTCTCCTTAGATAATCCATTTCTGCTACTTCTATTATTTTTCTATCTATTTTCGTGATCTGCCAAACTTCTGCCCCATAAGTCATAATAGGCTCTACCAAGGTACGCTAGATTGTCAACTTCGTTTTTTGTCTTATATCTTTAGACCATAGTAGAGACTTCTTATATAAGATATGATATATTTTAGATACATTGATACCGACCAAAGATCCTGAAACTTCCATTATAGAAGACCAAGGTACCATACCACATTGTCAACGTCAAGAATGGATAATAAACTTCCAGAAAATGGGTTGGAATAAGTTCATTATTTTCCCCGAAGAATTTTCCGCATATGACTGTGTCGGAAAGTGCCTTAAGCCTACAGGTGACAATGCCAATCATGCGAAAATGTTGCACATTTTCCAGAAAAGAAGCGCTTGCTGTGTACCTGTCAGTTACGAACCGTTACCAATTATGTACTTTGATAAATTTGGCAACATTGCGGCTAAGAATTATGACAACACTGTAGTCGCAGAATGCAAATGTCGATAAATGTAGATTTTAGGTACCTATACGAACAAACTAAAGAAATTTGATTAAATGATTTTATATCATGTTTGTTTATTTTAATTATTCTTATTAATTACTTGTGACGACATATCCTTCTAAGAATTACCTTTCATGGTAGATTTTAAATTTTATGAAAGGGGTCGTTTGTCTTTATGACATGAAAGATCTTTTGTATATACCACTCATTACTCATTCCCAAATTACCATATACATACCACTAATTCCGAAAGTATTAATCTACAATTTGGCAACAAGGCCTAGCTACGCATTGTAACGTTCCATCTCCTTTTTATAATTTCTCCTACTGCTTTTCTTTGTATTTCACTTCTCATATATAGCTTTTCTCTTCATTTTGTTTCTTTGATATTGGAGTTCATTTTCGTTCCAAACCTTTTCATTACATTTCATTCTGCAGTCTTTCCTATCAAATTAAGAACATGTTAAGGTTAACCTTGACAATCTGGCTACGCGCAGCCAGTCAAGTCAAGGCAGACATCGATGCACTACAATTCGAGATAACCGCTTCATTGTCAGCAACGTCTTGAGAAATCGCTTTTACACCTTGTGTCTTTTTAAGGCGAGAAATGTTAATGTGAGTGAACGTACCATTAGAAGAAGACTAGCAGAAAGAAATTTGAGGACTTTCCGTCCAAAGCTAGACTTGGTATTGTGCAAGAATATGCTGACTGGACTGTGGCGGAATGGAAGAACATCATACTGTTCTTAAATGAGAGCAAAATAGCACTAAGAGGTCCCCAGATGGACGTCAGAGTGTCTAAAGACGCTCTACAGTCAAAATGAAAGGTTTACTCCATGCACTATAACCGAAACAATGGCTTATCGAGGAGGGTCAATAATAATTTGGGCAAGATATTTATTTCGAAGCTCGTACTGATCTTATTGTGTTCGATAGAGGCAGTGTGAATGCTCAAATATACATGGAAGAAGTTCTCCAAGACCATGGCATACCTTTCGCGCCGTTCATTGGTGAAAACTTTTAGATAATGCACGTTGCTATACCGCAAGTTTCACCCGTGAATAGGTACCTTAATCAGGTCGGGATTCAAGTTTTACTGTCGCCTTCACGCAGTCCCGATCTTGACCCAATTGAACACATTTGGAACAACGTCAAAAAACGGGTAAGAGCAAGAGTACCAGCCCGTACCGTACAACCTTCGAAGAGCTCAAAATGGCTGCGTTAGAGCAGTAGTACAATAACCCCCAAACCGGACTGCACGTGTAAGAACCTGTCTTCCGAAATCATCTGATAGCATCCCATACCGTAATTCAGCCTCTACGTCCTCCGAAGAGCTCAACACGGCTACAGTATAGGATTGACACAAAATTTTCCAGTCGGACATCCATGATATCATGAATGGATTGCTGAACCGGGTCCAAGAAGTCCTACGAGTCAGAGGCGGCCACACCCATTATTAATACTCATATTTTTTTAATTAGACTATGATTTTCAAAATTATATTTGTTCGAATTTTCTTCCAAGATTTTTAAACATTGCATTTTTGCGAAGCATCCCTTGATAAAGGAGTTTTTTTTTAATGATTTTATTGTTTTCTTTCCCTTAAAGGTAGTTTTCACCGTATATTCAAAAAATGTAGTCAAAGATTGATAATTTCTGGAAATTGAAAGAAATACAAGCCCACCTTAACTTTGTTAACTTTGCCGGTGAGTGTAGTTATGTAGTATAGGAATTTGAAAAACACAGATGATTAGGAATACTATTTTGAATTATCGTCAGAAACAAATATTTTATTATATATAAAAAAACAACAATGCAAATTACAAAACTACTGATACAAAATATCATAATGTCCCGGACGGTAGAGTAAGTGAACAGTGGGTGTACATCCTTCAGGCAGATCATGTTCAGTACAAATTTTTCCAGTACCTCTGTCCATATATACCACTCTAACACCAGTATTTAGCGCAGCACAAGCTGCAATTATGTGAATGTGGTCACTTTCTTTATACATAGGCTCTACTTCCTGGTGACAAAAATCAGCTACCTATAAATAATTTTTATATAAAAAACTAATCTGTCAATATGGTTACCTATAGTAATAGCAATAAATTGTTTTTAAAACTATAAACAACCGTTTCCTTGTAAAGTTTCCAAAAACACCCTGTTTGGGACTGTGGGACAAATCCAGGTATCTGAATTTTATTGGATATCATATACCTAGACATATTGTCCAGAAACTCTCCAGAAAATTTTAATACAATTTAACACAATTCACCTAGTCCGAAAATGCTTCTAAGGGAGCTAGAGCTCTTTAAAGACAACGTCTTGTAATTAGTACTTTTGAATACATCCCAAACGCTTCTATTTAGACAAAACTGGTGCGCCTGTTTATCTTCCAGAGATAAATCGATTCCACCAATTGTGAATCTCTAGTACCTGTCATAGGCGTCCGTTTTGGGTAGGGCAACGGTTACTTTATTGCATTAAGTTTTTTGTATTTAACTTTTAAGCATTTTTGACACTAGAGTATTACATTTTGAGGTATCATAGTACTAAAAGATACTCTTACTTTTTAAATCGGTAGAATACACCGTTTTTTAGAAAAAAAAGATATGAAAATTTTTGTATCTATTAGAAAAAACTGTATCTATTAGAAAATAAAAAAAAATCGAAAAATTAATATGTTTCTTTGAAAACTTCAAAATAAGCAATACTCGAGCCTTTTCAGATATCAACGGTTTTTGTGACCTCAGGAGAAGCTACGAATAGGTGTTTAGGGAGCCTCAAAAGCACCCTACTTATCCTTAGAAATTGTCACAAATCAAAAATAAGTGACCTCCTAGAGTAGACCAGAACCAAATTTTGTAATTTTGCCTCAAATATTAAGCTTTTGAATGCAAGCTAAAATTACAAAAAAAAAATTACTTTTTTTACATGTTTTTTACAATTAATTGTTAATAATTAAAAAAGACAACTAAATCTCTGCAGAAAATGTATAGGTTTTCTTAATATAGACCCGTAATAATATAACTAAAAAAAATTTCAGATACCTCGATTTGTCATAGTCCTAAGAGAAATCTTATTCACTGAGGTTTTAAATAAACACACTAATAAAAAGAAAGGAATATGTTGATTTTTGCATTTGATATCTATTATTCAGTTTTAAATGTGTAGAGTTTTACTAAAAAATGAATTTATTAACGTTTCGAAGCCCAAATCGGGTTTGGTTGAGTTAAACCCGATTTGGGCTTCGAAACGTTAATAAATTCATTTTTTAGTAAAACTCTACACATTTAAAACTGGCACATTTTGGTATCCCGAATGAAGTACGTGCCTCCTAGTGGCGGGATACGGGCAACAATACATTGGCTTATAGGGCAGTCCTTACAGTAGGGATCCTGGCCTATACAGAAAAATGCAGGCGGGTGTGGGATAATACTGCACTTTGGTTGCATTGGTGGTGTGTTGGCTAAACGTGCAGGGCAGGGTATGGTGCTGATAGAAAAGGCATTCAGGCATCAAATATCCAAAAATCTTTTCAGGCCATAATAATGAAAAGACCTCCAAACGTAATAAAAACTTATATTGAAATGATGGCATCTCCTGAGGTAAAATGTTCCGGAAGTAAAATGAGCCTCCATTCGGATCTCCGGGTGAGGACTATCTCAGGGGGAACACCATTGCAGGTTAGAAAAATCAGGATAGGGTCTTGGAATCTTGGTAGTCTTACAGGTATGAGTCTGGAGTTAGTGGATGCGCTCAAACGAAGAAGAGTTCAAATTGCTTGTATTCAAGAAACTAGGTGGAAAGGACAAAGGGCGAAAGAACTAGGTGATGGATATAAATTGTGGTATGTAGGGAGTAGTAACACTAGAAATGGAGTTGGTATAATTGCTGATAGTGAAATGAAAGATAACGTAGTAGAAGTTGTAAGAACGAGTGATAGAATGATGTCAGTGAAATTTGTAATTGATAAAGAGGTATTGAATGTTGTGTGTGTGTATGCTCCTCAAACAGGTCTGGGTGAGAATGAAAGAAGAGCTTTCTGTGACCAATTAGGAGACGTACTGAGTGATATTCCAGCAGAGGAGAAAGTTATAATAGGAGGTGATTTCAATGCACATGTGGGCCAAGCCAAGACAGGATATGAAACAATACATGGGGGATTAGGCTTTGGAACTAGAAATGAAGCTGGAGATGACATGCTAGAATTAGCAACAGCATTGGATATGGCGATTGTTAACACATTCTTTAAAAAGAGAGAAACTCAACTTATTACCTACAAAAGTGGACAACATCAATCCCAAATAGACTACTTCATGATAAGGAAAGAAGACATACGTGAATGCAAGGACTGCAAGGTAATAGTTAGTGAGACAGTAAGCCAACAACATAAGCTGCTTGTTCTGGACATCGAAGTAAAAAGCGAAACTAAACAAAAATATCGGAGAGGACCACAAAAAATTAAGTGGTGGATGCTAAAAGATGAGAAGGAAGGTCTATTCAGGGAAAGAATAGTAGAAAAAATATGTTGGAACATGAAAGGAAGCCCTAACACAATTTGGAGAAAAATGGCCAATATTATTAGAGAGACGGCTATTGAAATACTTGGGAAAACGTCAGGAAAGAAGTTTGAGGATAAAGAGACTTGGTGGTGGTCAAATGAAGTACAAGGAAAAATAAAAGAGAAGAGAAAATTATATAAAAAGTGGCAAGAAACCAGATCGGACATAGATCTTCAAAACTATATGGTCGCCAAAAAGGAAGCGAAAGTAGCAGTAGCAAAAGCTAAAGCAGAAGCGTATTCAAACCTATACGATCAACTTGATACCAGGGAAGGCGAAACGAAGATATATAAAATAGCCAAACAGAGAGCAAAGAAAGCAAAAGATTTTAATCAGATTAGATGTATCCGAGATGAAAATAATAAAATACTAGTTCACGAAAGGGATGTCAAAAAGAGATGGAGAAAGTACTTTGACAGGTTATTAAATGAAGAATTTGACAGACAGCCTGTAGAGTCAACGGAGACAGTAGCAGCAATGGTCACCAAAATAACCAACGAGGAAGTGGCTCAAGCGCTTCAAAAAATAAAGAAAGGAAAAGCGGTAGGACCAGATGGTATTCCTGGGGAAGTATGGAGAGCATTGGGAGATACAGGAACAAGGTGGCTAGCAGGTCTATTTAATAGAATTATGGAAGTTGGACAAATGCCAGACGAATGGAGAAGCAGTATACTGGTACCTGTTTACAAAAACAAGGGAGATATACAACAATGTACAAACTACAGGGCTATAAAACTGCTTAGCCACACCATGAAAATATGGGAAAGAGTAATTGATAGACGGATACGTGAAGAGACCGAAATATCCGAGAATCAATTTGGCTTTATGCAGGGTAGATCAACAACAGATGCAATTTTCATTATAAGGCAGTTGCTGGAAAAATACAGGAGTAAAGAAACAAACGCTCATATGGTATTCATTGATCTTGAGAAAGCATATGATAGAGTTCCTCGAGAGATTCTGTGGTGGGCACTCAATAAGAAAGGAGTCCCTGGTGAATATGTAAAGATTATGAGGGACATGTATGAGGGAGTAACGACTAGTGTTAGGACAGGTGTGGGAGAGACTGATAAATTTCATGTAAAAGTAGGATTGCATCAAGGTTCTGTGCTTAGTCCGTATTTATTCTCATTAGTTTTGGACCAGATAACAGCGAAAATACAGGGTAACATTCCATGGTGCTTAAATAGTGAAAGAGACTTAGAACAAAAACTGGAACAGTGGAGACAAGCTCTGGAGGAAAAAGGTTTAAAACTTAGTAGGACAAAAACAGAGTATTTGGAGTGTTCATTTAAAGATGGAGCTACTACAAATAAAATGGTATCTTTGGATGGTGAAATGATTGTAAAAAGCAATAGTTTTAAGTACCTAGGATCGGTATTACAGAGTAATGGAGAAATATATGGAGATGCATGCAGTAGAATTAGGGCTGGATGGATGAAGTGGAAAGAAGCGAGTGATGTGTTGTGTGACAGAAAAATCCCAATGAAGCTGAAGGGAAAATTCTATAAAACAGCCATAAGACCAGCTATGATGTACGGAACTGAATGTTGTGTTGGGCACTGAAAAAGAAAGAGGAACAGCGAATGCATGTGGCGGAAATGAGAATGCTTAGATGGATGAGTGGAGTGACAAAGAAGGATAAAATTAGAAATGAGTATATTAGGGGAAGTCTAGGCGTGGCACCAATTGATGCCAAAATGAGAGAGCATAGGTTAAGATGGTTTGGTCATGTTCAACGTCGAGACGTTAACCACCCAATACGAAGAATAGCTGAAGTGCAGATTCCTGGAAGGAGTAGGAGAGGAAGACTAAAGAAGACCTGGGGGGAGACGATAAGGCAGGACATGTTGGTAAAGGGGATTAACAGTGATATGGCCCAAGATAGAATTTTGTGGAGAAATGCAATTAGGGAAGCCGACCCCGCATAGGGATAAGGCAAAGAGAATGATGATGATGATGATTTAAAACTGAATAATAGATATCAAATGCAAAAATCAACATATTCCTTTCTTTTTATTAGTGTGTTTATTTAAAACCTCAGTGAATAAGATTTCTCTCTCTATAATAGTATTTTGTATTTTGACAACGAAACCCGATTTGGGCTTCGAAACGTTAATAAATTCATTTTTTAGTAAAACTCTACACATTTAAAACTGAATAATAGATATCAAATGCAAAAATCAACATATTCCTTTCTTTTTATTAGTGTGTTTATTTAAAACCTCAGTGAATAAGATTTCTCTCTCTATAAAATAGTATTTTGTATTTTGACAACGAAACCCGATTTGGGCTTCGAAACGTTCATTTAAATTCATTTTTTAGTAAAATTGTGGCTTATTTCCCATAGAAAATACTTGATTATAAAAATGCCACAAGGAAATAGCTTCAGAACAACGTGTAGAGTTTTATTGAGATGAAAATGTGTTTTGAAATCTTGAAAAAAAAATCAACAAATCAGATTAGATCAAAACAAATCAGAAAAAAAAACAAAATTGAAATAAATACCTACCGTTCTATCACCTTCTATGAAACAACTGTAAAATTCGTGTTCCTTTTGTAACTGGCCACTGGTTAACAATCTGAGGTAGACCACCAAATAATCTGAGAAACCTTGATCATTAAATACACTATATAATTCTTTAAGCGCTTCATCAATATTATCTATATCTTTTAGTCTTCTGAGGACATCAATATACTGCAAATAAATTTTTAAAATTCATAACTAAAACTAATAGACCTGGATCCCGCGTAAGAAAAAAAAGTTGATTAATAGCAAGCTGAAAATTTATTAATAGCTTAACGGTGTCTAGTCGGACAAACATTGATGCACGGGAACACTGGAACAGAGGAAGTTTTAACGGTGGAACATGATAAACGTGTCGTCCTGACAAGTTTATGATGGTGAAAAATAGCAAGTTGTTTTTAAGTTTATTCAATAGCCAACGTTATATAATATATGAAAAAATGTTTGTCCGACAAAAAGGTTGGGCATTTTAACGAGTCCGACACGTAGAACATGTCACATCACAGGAGCTATGTTGGTGATGAATAGCAGTCTGATTTTTGCATGAGAGTTTAATGAAAGGTTAAAAAAGCAATTGGAAGTTCTGTCGGACAAAATTAATGGGAAATTTTCCTAGTCGGACATTCTAAACATGTAAGATATAGACAAAAATGTTGGTGATAAATAGCAAGCTAATGTTGATTTGTTTATGTACAAATTACATTTTGTAACGCAAAAAGTTATATGTCGGACAAAAGTTTGGGCAAATCGAAGGAAATAAATAAAAAACATTTTTTCAGAATGACTTAGTCACATATTGATAAAGCTATGTTAGTTGTATATTATTATTTATATTCACATATTTGCATGTGCATATATATGCATATATTCACATATTTGCATGCACACTCCAAAAACAGTGAGGTAAGTATCAGTGCATGTATATATTGCAAAACAATTATTTTTTGGGTGTAGTTTGTTCTAGATATTCTCAAAATGACAATAAAAAATGTCAAAGAACATGTGAAAGCAATCTCTTAGGGTTTTCTAATTAGGCGCATCAGAAAGTACGGAAAATTTCCTACAAAAAACGTTGTATTCTTTTTCTCATGATCATCTTTCAGTGCGTCACAGTTTTTCGATTTCTCTCTAACGCATTAAATTGTATGTGACAGAAAAAAAGGCACGTCTGTGAATACTTTGGTAATTATTCTAGTTCGGTGATTATTCTAGTTGTCGATAGATGGCGCCATAATCAAAAAAGAATTATTTATTAAATAAAATAATAATATTATCAATATAATCTGTATAATTTATAAGACTATACAAATGAAAGAAAATATCATTTTATAAATGCAATAGACACAATTGATTTGGTTTTATTCCAAATTGAAAATAAAATTTGACAACTGTCAGATTTAACTAAAATGTCACGTTAGAATAAATGTCATAAATGTGTATTATCACGGACTTACCTTTTTTTCTATAATTTGTGACGCACTGAAAAATGTTCATGAAAAGGAGAATATACATTTTTTTCCATACTCAAATCTTAACCTTGTAAACGACATTGAAAAATGTGAAGAGTCTTAAACTTTGGTGCTTATAAGAATAGACGTAAATATGACACATTATGCTTATTAATAGAAGTATGTATTAGAAGGCTGCATTTGTCAGTGTGACACTTTGTGCTGTACAAAGTAGTATTTGAAAGTACATGGTCTCTGAGTTTCTGTTTGCGACGTGTGTTGGAAATTAAGATTTATATTAACTATGGAGTGTTTTTGTGTCTTTTGAGTGTAAACAGTTTAAATTTTAAGTCGCCAAATCAAAAGTGAAACCATTCAACGGAACATTTTTGAGTAATTTTCGAACATTTTACAAAGTTAGTAAAATACTTGGTCATCAATTCAATGATATTCAGTTGCCAGATAATTGTGAAAATTCTATTGAATATCATTCTTCGTGCTATAATGCTTTGCTTGATTGAAAAAGGGTACCTAAATAAATTATTACTAAAATTGTATCACGTAATTTTTCTCAACTTTCTACAAATGAAATAATAATGTAATTAATATGTCACATGGCTAAAAATAATTTGCTGCCAAAATAAATCGATTAGTTTAAATTTGAAGTTAAGATTGCAATTTATTATGAATTATTGTCAAAAGTGACAGTTTTTCTTAAATGGAAATGTATTCATAGACATAAGGGTAGACAGGGAATACAGTGCAAAAAGTCGATAGGTGGTCTATCTATCTCTTTTAACCAAGCGATCCCGCGCATGTGGCAGACAAAGATAGCTAGACCACTCAATCCATAATATAATTTGCCTGATCTACTATAAATGTATTACAGTGAGGTATCTAAATGATGTTGAGATAAATCGAAAGTTATCGATTGTAAATGATTGCAGGTATTTTGGACATAGAATAATCACCCCTTATTGAAATTTCAAAAATTATTTTTTTAAATTGTCCGACTACAAAATCTACCCCTTATTTTTTTCCGACAATAGTCATTCTTGGTAAGGAATAATTTACTTAATTAAATTTCGTCTTTGTCGGAAAGCTATTTATCACCAGCATTTTTGTCTATATCTTACCTGTTTAGAATGTCCGACTACGAAAACTTCCCATTCATTTTGTCGGACAGAACTTCCAATTGCTTTTTTAACCTTTCATTAAACTCTCATGCAAAAATCAGACTGCTATTCATCACCAACATAATTCCTGTGATGTGACATGTTCTACGTGTCGGACTCGTTAAAATGCCCAACATTTTTGTCGGACAAACATTTTCTCATATATTACATAACGTTGGCTATCGAATAAACTTAAAAACAACTTGCTATTTTTCACAATCATAAACTTGTCAGGACGACACGTTTATCATGCTCCACAGTTAAAACTTCCCCTGTTCCAGTGTTCCCGTGCATCAAAGTTTGTCCGACTAGACACCGTTAAGTTATTAACAAATTTTCAGCTTGCTATTAATCAACTTCTCTTTCTTACGCGGGATCCAGGTCTATAATAGTCTATGGCCAAAGGGGCCCGTGGCCGATTGAGCTACATGAGATTTTTCAACTGATTTTTATCTATTTTGACCCATTGCATTTGCTAATATTTTACATGATAATCCGAATTTTTAAGCAGGAATTAGTTATTAACAATTTAATCGTTTAAATGATTATAACTAATAAACTAATAATGACATGTTCTTTTTTTTTAATGATTGTTTCTTAAAAAATAACAAACCAAGCAAAATTTGAAAAATTAAAAACAATTTTGCTTATAACTTTGTTTTTCTTCAAGGTAAAAAGATTTAAAACACTTCATTTTAAATATATGACTATATGCTTTAAAACAAATTTTGAAAATTAAATTCTATTAATTTTTGACAAAGTTATATAGGTTTAAAATATACAATTTAGGTGTAAAAAAACAATCAAATTTGTTTATAATAATTTTTCGGTGGTATGTGATCAAAAGATTAATATCATGTTAACCCTTTCAGTCATCATGTTCGTTTAAACGAACATCAACTTTGCATAAGCGCCAACTATAGCTAATTCCCATTTTTTTACATTGAATCACCGTGATCATCTCAAAGAACATCATCTCTGTACGTTGTATTAGGAATAGTGTCACGCTTGTTCTGAATTGCTCAATTTCGTTGATGAGTGCCGCATAGTAACACATGTTTTGAGGTTAGCTCCAGTTCGTGATATTTAGTTTGTGTTTAAACTTATTAAGGAAGTTAAAATCTGATTTTAAAATTATTTTATAGGTACTTAATTGTTAATTTTTACATGTATGTACAAGAACATAAAAAATATTAGATACTTCATGTACTATCCGACAAGCCAGTGCTGGCGCGTGACCTTGAGTGAAAATACACAGCGTCAAATGCAGAATACGAGAAGGTCAGCCGCCACCTTTCGCTTGTCGCTCTGTAGTTTCATACAAAAAAGCATGTGTTATTTTCAGCGAACATGGCGACTCAAAATATTATTTAATTTTCAGATTTCTTATTTCGAAAACATTTCTAGAAAGCCACTGACAAGCTGAACTCATTGATAGTATCAATACTAAAGGGATACTAATAAAAAAAGTTAGGACGTTCATCAAGCACTAATGGATCTTGTACACCACCAACCACTAAAAAATTAGAAGATGGAGCAAAGGACATTAACCTTTGGCTGATAACGTTATGTCTCTCGCACCGACTGATTCTAATTTTCGAGGTTTAAGTCCCGCTATAGACCAGAGCGGATCTGTTATGAGGTGATATATATTATATACTAGACAATAGGGTGGGCCGAAAAAATTTTTTATTTTTTTTAAGTTGTAATATCGCGGAAAACTTGCGAATTATAATTAGAAAAATAAAAAAAAAATTTCAAAATCGGTTAATATCTTCCGGTCCCGCATTAGCCTTAAAGTTTGACTATTTTTTAAAAAAACTTCATTTTTCTTATTTTGTGAAATTTTTTTTTATATTTATTTTTTAACGTAATAGTTATTTATGCGTTGAGATAGACCCTAAGAACATTGTGTTTTAATTTGATTTGATTACTGGATATCTTCCGGTCCCGCATAAGCTTTAAAATATGCCGAAATATTGAAATTTCAACATTTTTTCGTATTTTTGGAATTTGATAATTAATTGTTTTTTAAAAGTAATAGTAATCGTTTATATTCACACAAACCTATTGTAGGGAATTTAGGGGTTGAAAACTGGGATAATTCGAAGAACTGAATTATATTTAAGGAGACCCGTCCAATGGGCAATTTGCCTGCTCCACTTTAATGAGCTGCCGTTCCGGCACCTCTTTGAACATCTAGATGGCAAAACAACCGGGCCTAGTACTTCAAGAGGACCAATCAGTGAATAACTTGTTGCCTGTCAAAAACTGCCGGTAATTAACTTCCAGTCTATAGATTGTCAGATACCGGATGTAGACAGAAAGGTTCTCAGCAAGGATCAACAGTACCTACTTGATATCTCCACTGCGATAAAATCTGGGACATGTAAAGGGGATTTGTCTGTACGAGATCCCGGACACTTATCACACTCGAGGTGGTTGACCAAAGCAAATAGAACTTTGCGACTTTACATAAGTGAAGAAAACCCCTCACCTGAACTTCAAGAGCTAGTTTTGTTTATCTTGAAATCGTATATGCCAATGTGATTTGCTATCAAAAAAAGCAAAAACTTTACAGATGGTCCAAAGCTTGTTTACCAAGCAATTGAATCAACGAGATATTTGCCCGAGCCTTTGCTTGCTGTTATAAACCGAGTGATTGAGCGAAATGGTTATTTTTCCCACCCCGAAAATTTGATGTTGGCAATGATTGAGGACGACAATAAACTGATAAGACAGCTCGGACTTCGTCGAATTCTAAAGGCAAGGCAAATAGATTCAAAAAGGAAGAAAGTAAGGACATTCACACCGCCGAAAATCAACTTTGATGCTCAAGAGTACTCAGATATTGTCAACTGGATGAACTGCGACTTATCTTCTCCCCCACTTTTGGTCAAGGTCAGTGATGAAGAGATAAAATCGTACATCAACAGTGACTCCATCCTTAACTGGAACATTAACTACAAGAAATTCCCAGTTCACACACAGGCAGTTGAGCGTTGTGTGAAACTAGTGATGGAAGCTTCGGGCAGAGTTTGTGGCGCTGAAGCTAGAGACGGATTTATCAGAAGTACTCTACTGTCGCGATCAGCCATGCCAGACTTCTCCAGTAAATCACATATTAAAGTACCTTCTTCAGCTACAAAATAGAGGCAATAATGCAGACAATTAACTAATAATTGTATATTTTACTTTTTTTTATAATAATACAGATATAAGTTGAAAGGTTCTATTCTCGTTGTTATTTATAATCCCTATTATGTCACTCAGTCATAAATAAAAAAATTCTGCTTGTATAATTAGGCTTATTTAGCAACCAGAAATGGTTTTTTAAAAAATATCGTAACTGGAACGATTTAAAACTAATTAAACATAAGAAAAAAAAATCGTAAAAACTGTAAATTTCCAATATTTTGGCATATTTTGGAGCTTATGCGGGACCGGAAGATATCCAGTAATCACAATCAAATTAAAACACAATATTCTTAGGGTCTATCTCAACGCATAAATAACTATTACGTTAAAAAATAAATATAAAAAAAATTTTTTCACAAAATAAGAAAAATGAAGTTTTTTTAAAAAATAGTCAAACTTTAAGGCTAATGCGGGACCGGAAGATATTAACCGATTTTGAAAAATTTTTTTTATTTTGTTTCTAATTATAATTCTTAAGTTTTCCGCGGTATTACAACTTAAAAAATAAATAAAAATTTTTTTCGGCCCACCCTACTAGACAACTCAAACGTCCTCACTGTATTTGTTTATAAGCCAAAAAATTGTTTATAACTTTAAAACAGTGCTGAGGCCGCTTAAATATTCCAATTTTAATTCTGTAAAGTGTATTAGATAGGTAGAGAACTTCTTTATATTACGTAAAAAAATTAGCAATCTTCTAAATGGTCTACTTTTTCTTCAGAAAATTTTTTTAAAATTTGAACTTTTTTAAAAAAATATAGATTGCAAGATTATTCTGCAAAATCTATCACGTCGATTTTAATGAAATTTGGTTAACGATTTAAGTATGTTGTAAGAATTTTTGTAAGGGATTATGAAAGTTCTAGGTGCAACCAAAGCGGTTGGAAAATATTGAATAAAAACAGGCTTATTTTGTCCCCTTATTTTGTATTTATTGCTATTTTGCAGAAAGGGTAATAATTTAAGGCATTTTTACCTAGTCGTTTATCATACAAAACTCAATTACCTTTATTTTATTTCCCTACGACTTTGTTCCAAAATGAATCGTTTTAAAGTTATAAGCAAAGAAAGTAGAAAAAAATCGACGTTTTTCGAAATTTTTAAATATATTAATTTTTTTATTAATGTTCCGGGCATATTTGAGAAGGGGGATAAGTCAATTATTATTGTTGAAGTTGTCAACTTTATCTGCAAAAATCCGAATGCCACCTCGCACATCCAAAAATAGACATTTTTTTTACAGATCCGCCCTGGTCTACTAATACTTTTTTTAATAACCCCTTAAAATTGTAAAAGTAACAAAAAAATTATAAATTTTATATATTTGTATAGAGAATAAGGTACTCAATTATATTGTTACAAATATTTGTCACCTACAGCTAAATTTCAATTTTTTGATTTTAGAAAAAGTCGGTTTGTTAGACTGACGTTATCAAAAATCTTACTTTCACTTTATCTGTGGAAGGTTAAGAGAAATTCGTTTTGACAGCGTGGATCATTTGCCCATATTTGACCAGAGCAAGCAAGCTGCAAGGTGTAAATAACACACATTGATTTAGTAAATGCAAATTTCATTTATGTATTGTCCATGAACACAATTTGTTTCATTCAGTTTCGTTTAAAATAAATATTTTTTTATTTTTTTTGTGTATTTCTTTTACATACATGACTCTTGAGTCACTGTGGTAGTTTTAAAGAACATTAATTTTTTTAATTAACTGTATGTATTTTTAATGGGAAATAAGCCACAATTTTACTACAAAAAATGATTTTTACAAAAATATTAATTAATATTTTTTGTATTTTGACAACAGCATCCGATTTGGACGTCGAAACGGTAATAAAATCATTTTTTTAGTAAAATTGTGGCTTAACTATTTCCCAATTGAAAATAGTTAATTACAAAAATTCCACAAGAAAATAGTCAGAACATTAATTAAAAAACAATTGATTTTATCATTAAAATTTTTTGTTTATAAGTCTTTAAAAAAAATCATATACCTCAACCTCCAAGTTTTAAATTTTAATTTTTGCAAACAAAAATTGATGACTGAAAAGGTTAAACAATTAATTTGTTAATAACATATTCCCATCCAAAAATTCAGACTATCATGTCAAAGACTCAGATTCAGGAGGTCAGAATACATAAAAAATCAGTTGTAAAATCTCATAGGCCTCAATCAGCATGAAACCCCTCTTTGCCCCTACAGTATAACCTGCTCTCTATAGGTACATTATAAAACTTACGGTATCATAAAAGTCTTCTACTGTGAACTGTTGGAACCCTAGAGACACTAAAGCGTCTTTACTAGCCTCTGCTAACTTAAAAAACAGTTCAAATTCCTCTTTTTTCTTTAATAATCTTTCTATGTTAGCGTAAAGAAATGCTCGAAAAAAGCAGTTACCATCTGGCCTGGTTCGGCGGATGAATTGATATTTACTAGCCAGGTTGCTAACTTTTTCGAGGTAGATATCATCTGAAGAATATTCATTATTTAGTGAAGTAACAGGTTCCAAGCCTCCTAGAAGAGGTATCGATTCTGAAATCTAAAATTTTTGCTTAATATAAACATAACTCCATTTTATAATAAATGAAGGGTAAGGCAAAGAAGGTGCTATGTCAATTTTTGCAGAAAATGAGTTTCTGGTCTCCTCTGTTAGCCAACGATCTCGACTACTGTTTTATAAATTAATCACCGCTATGAATGTGTTCAGTCAGGAATAACAACATTTTTAATTTCTCTAGTCAGGCCAAGAAGATGGCAAAGATGGCAATGGTCCCGGCGAAAAAAAAGTACTATATCATTTTGTACACATAGGCTGATACCATCGCTGTAATTCCAGTAAATTTAGTAAATAAACCAGTTTTCATCAGTGCATAAATAATAAACAAACACCAGAGACTCTTAACCTTTAACATGTTGACAGACAGCACATCAAATGTATGAGCAAGTGTTGTGACACTATATCGCAGCTCTGCTCAAAGAGTGTCATAGGTCAAAAAAGCAAAGTTTCGAGAAAAAACGACATTTAGGGCCGGTTGTTCGAACGCTAATCAACAATGATCATTATTAAATATTTAATTACTGTCACCAAAACTGTCAATGTCAACTTTGTTTGGGTCGCTGAAAACATAATTAATTACAATTATGAGATTTATTATTAATTATGTTAATAATTATTGTTATATTAATTGATTATAGTCTCAGAATTGTAATTAATTATGTTTTAACAATTGACATTGACAGTAATTAATTATTTGATAATGATCATTGTTGATTAGCGTTCGAACAACCGGCCCTCAAAGTTTTCCTACAACATTTTCGGGTTTAATTCAAAAACTATTAAAATTAGAATAATAACTTTTTTAGTCAGTTACAATGGTTTTTGAAGCTCTATAAAATAGCATATACCTATATTAAGTACTTAAATTAAAAATATTTAAAAAAAAATTTTTTAGTTGTGACACTATACAGATTAAATAACGAAAAATTTACGAAATATTTATTTATTATTTATTGACGGACCGAAGTCCATTAGTACATGATACAATTAAAATGTCACACAAATTAGCAAAACAATTCAAAATAAGATCTAGGAGGTACAAAATTGGGAAATACATAATAAACAATAATAAAAAAATAAAATTACTTGCTCTCATTTAACAATTGAGAGCTAGTCCTATAATATAAAGTAATAAAATCTAAATATCTAAAACATTTTGCAATTGACAAATACAACTTATCTTAGAATAAAGACAATAACAGTAATTGACAAATAAGTCTTGAAATTAGAACATTAAGTTAAATATAAATGTAATTGTGTGGAAAACGCAGTAAAGTCGTTAATAAAGAAATCAATATGCGGAGATAATGTGTTTGCTAATTTAACAGTTTTACAGAGATAGGAACTTGAACCACAGTTTGTACGGTTAATGACTTCGTGGAAGGTGGTCACAGAACAGGTGGTTCTTGAAGGTACACGTAGACCAATTTTATTTAAGAGTGAGATACAGAATTTATGACCATGACTTAAGTTATATAAGCAGCAAAGATCTTTATGTTGATGACGACTCTGTAATGAGTCAAGTCGAATAATTTGCAGTAAAGACTCATAACTTTGACCAGTGAGATGCATCTTATAAGCATAATAACGTAAGAATTTACGCTGAATTTGTTCGATTTTATTAATGTGACAATTATATTGAGATGACCAAACACATGATGCATAATCTAAATGTGGTCTAACCAAAGAACAATAAAGAAGTTTTAAAGAATGACCAGTCGTAAAGTCATAGCTACATCTTTTAACAAAGCCAAGCATCTTTAATGACTTAGAAACCATGATATTAATGTGTAGGTTGAAATTCAAGTTAGTGTCAAGAATAACACCCAGATCTATAACTGAGTCAACTAATTGTAACCTAGTGTCCCATATATAGTAAGAATTATTCTCAAAGTTTCTCAGTCTAGTAAAAGTTATAGCATGGCATTTGTTTGCATTTAAGTCCATACCATTAAGTGAGCACCATTCCACAAGACCATTAAGATCTGATTGCAAATTGTAGCGATCCAAATCAGAGGTAATTATGTGAAATAATTTAAGGTCATCAGCAAATAGTAGAAATTGAGCAAAATTGAACTTTTATTTATGTCATTTATAAATAAATTAAAAAGGATATTATCTATACTTTGGTTAACAAGATGGCGGGTGAAGCAGTTGACACTTCACCTGCTCCCAATGAAAATGTAAATTATACATGTAAACATTGCTCCAAAAAAGTTAAAAGTAAAGTGAAGTGCATAAAGTGCAGTGAAATATTCCACCCAGCATGTTTACAACAAGCTAGTGAACTAAAAAAAACAGACTGTAAACATGAACCATCTCAACAAGTTGCTGAGATTGACATAAATGAAGACTCCTACCTTAGAGAAGAAATCAAACTCTTGAAACAAATAATAACAGACAAAGACACTATAATATCCGATAAATGCCAGGTAATCTTTTTAACGTCATTAGAAAATAAAATTCCATCATTTAATAAAAATCTACCAAGACCATATCAAAATAGCAACCAACCAAAAAACTTGCTTCCGATAAGGTAAGTGATACAAAAACCTTATCTGTAACAAAAAACGAAATCAACAAAAATAAACATCAAGGCAATTTGTCATCACCAACACATATGGGAACTCCTAATTTACAGGGTGATCCAATAATAAAGGTTAACCAGGTAGAAGCTGAAATCATGACAGTACAAAGTGAACAAAAATTAAATGAAGTAATCAACTTAACCAATGACAATCTGGCAGGAATGAAACCTTCAACATCAAAAATAAATGAAGCTAATCATCACCTGTCGGAAGCAGAAGGTTTTACCTCAGTAAAAAGGAAAACTAGGAAAACCCGTCACCATAATATAGGCAGTGGAGATAGGGATGAAAATTTCCAGGGTATAGATAACACTGAGAAGAAAATCTGGCTTTTCTTGTCACGAGTCCCTGATACTGTAAAGTAACGTTTACATGTATCCAGTAACTGGTGCCAGTCTCACTGGAATGCGAGTGCTTGACTAAGACAGCGATGGATAGGTTCGTTTACACGTATCCAGTAACTGGCGCCAATCTCACTGGCACTCTTATTAAAAATCCTAATACGGCCACTGAAACCACAGGTACGACAGCGCCAGCGACTGGAACGCTGTGTTTACACGTGTCTACAACCACTGGCACAGGGTTAGAGGGGCCTTCTATTCGAGACAGCGCTGGCAAACAGCGCTGGACTGGAACAAAAAAGCGTTTACATGATGCCAGCACTGTCGTTCCAGTGCGACTGGCGCCAGTTACTGGATACATGTAAACGTGCCTTAACAGAAGACAATATAAAGGCCTATATTACGAAACAATCAGGCGAACAAAATACTTATGTAAAGAAACTTCCAACATACTTTGTCCGATCCAATAACCAAACCTTCATGATAGGAGTCGATCCCTCTATACAAGAAAAAGTTTACGAAAAAAATTTCTGGCCGAAAAACGTATATTTTAGTCGATTCAACTTCAGGCAAGGTCAACAGTTCCTGGAACATCCTCAACCTCAACCAAAGGGAAACTTTTCAGATCAGTTGAATGGAAAATAGCTAGCAACTGATTCCGATATTTTTATACTTTTAACAATATTTTATCAGTCTCGTAATCTTGTTCTTTTTTATTTATTTATTTTACGGGCAAGCCCAATTCTACAAAAATACTTAGTGTACAGAAAAAAAACAATAACATAATATAATATAAAAAACAGACATACAGAAATATAAATATAATATTAGAAGTAAATATGTACTATGAAATAATATCATAAAACCAAGTTAACAAATTACAAAACCAAGTTAACAAATTACAGACGCTTCACTCAAATATTGATCCCATCTAAATTTCTTTTAAAACGACTGATGGAGTTGTCGAACAGTTGTAAATTGCAAAGGGAGTTTGCTAAATTCAAGACTCTGGGTACGAATGAAAAAAGTGAATAATTAAACCTGTGGAATGGTACATAAAATGTTCGCACTTGTCTAGTGGTGCGAGGTGGTACAAACAGTGCGATCTTATTAAGTAGTTGAGAACAACTGCATATACCATTTAAGATCTTAAATAATAGCAAAAGGTCCCTTTGTTTTCTCCTGCTTGCAAGAGAAGGGACCTGCAGTTGATGCTGCCATACAGCGTAATCTTGATAGGTATGAAGCTTAAAAGCAATGTAACGGAAGAAACTATTTTGGACTTGTTCAAGTTTCCTAATGTAGACCAAGTAGTGTGGGGACCACACTGAAGAACAATACTCAAGGTGAGACCTGACCAAAGAGAAGTAAAGAACTCTAATACTGGATATGTTTGTAAAATCACGAGTTGTTCTTTTTACAAAACCCAGCATTTTCATAGATGTTTGAATGACATTGATGATGTGAGTATTGAAACAAAGAGAGTTTTCCAGTGTAATCCCCAAGTCCTTGATTCTATTAACAGTGTTGAGCAATTGGCCATCAATGTAATAGTTTGATAATATTGGGTGGTGAGTACGGTTAAAGTTAATTACATGACATTTGATTGAATTAAGGTTCATACCGTTAAGTGAACACCATGCAGAGAGGTTATTCAGTTCTGATTGCAATATGGCAGCATCATAATGATTTTTTATAATTTTAAAGCACTTCAAGTCATCAGCAAATAGCAAGGCGTTACAATCGTGAAAACAGTTGGTAATATCATTAATAAATATATTAAAGAGTAATGGACCCAAATGGGACCCCTGTGGTACACCTGACTTAACTGGAAAGGTTTGTGAGTAAAAGTGGTTTACTCGAACTTGTTGAAATCTTTCGGTTAAATAACTCTGTAACCACTGCAACAAAGGTCCACTTATGCCATAGGAGCTAAGCTTTTGAATCAGGAGTTCATGATTTACTCTGTCAAAGGCCTTGGAAAAGTCAGTATAAATTGAATCAACTTGAAGTCCCTCCTCCAAGGCTTCAGACAGAAAATCAACATAGGTCAACAAACTCAGTTCAGCAGACTTACCTGTAGTAAAACCAAATTGCTGAGAGTTTAGGATCCCGGAGCTATCGAAGGTGAGGAAATCAGTTATAATACTCTCAAACACCTTTGGTATAACACTAAGAATAGATATAGGGCGGTAATTACTAATATTAGATTTATTACCAGATTTATATATTGGTGTGACATAAGAAAGTTTCCAAAAGTCTGGAAACTGACCTACATCCAAAGATTTATTAAATATATGAAACAAAGGTCGCGATAGTAAATGTTTGTTACCATTAATGTTTTAATAAGATAACTTTAGTTGGACGGTGTTATGCATAACTCGACCAAGCACCATTTCTTTAATATCGAGATAACAGCGGATTCTGGTGACACATAGCTAAAACTATCTTGGAAAAAATCCCTGTTATTGTCACGTTAACGGTTACTAAAAAAACAAAATTAAACCAAGCGACATTAATCCACTTACCATTAAGCGACCATTAAGCAACCAAGAAACGAAAAACTTTGAAGCCATTTATCTCAAAACTATCTTTTGGCACTTGGTCGAGTTATGCATAACGCCGTCCAGTTTACTTTAGTGTAGTATTTTTTAATAACCTACTTATTGTACTATAAATATACCATGTTTGTGACTTGTCTTATGTCATGAAAATGATACAAAAAGATCAATAAATTTATCTATCTATCTATCTATTAAGAGTAACACTTGCAGTACAGAATATAATATCATTAATATTATCTTCTTTAACAGACTTATACTTTTTAATGATGTAACTTTAAATACAAGTAATAATATTAAACACAAAATAGAAAGAAAGATAAATAAGTGATAAATGTGACACTTTTCTTGAGCACATACGCAGAAAGTTTTGAATAAAGTAATCACATATTATACTGTCTAAACTCAACAAATGACACTTTATACACATCTTATATGAACAAATTCGGCTTCCCCTCTGTGGCGCAGTGGTAAGAGCGCCTACCTTTGAAACGAAAGGTCGGGAGTTCGAATCCTACCAGGGGCAGAAATTTTTCATTTATTATAAATTAATAAATGGAAAATAGTTTCTGTCCTTGTGGGATCGGTACTCACCGGAGGGACCGCAGATGTTCGGAAACAATTAGCGTCTCTTTGCAAAGACAATGACGTCGACTTTGCAAAGTAACAAGACACTTACTCAACACACACACACTACACATTACTCCCCTGACTTAGTGATAAGTTATACAATTACATGGCTAAAGGTTCTAGTTCTAAACCAAAGCCAGAATCAGAGAAAAAAAAATTCGGCTTTGCACAAGTCGATATGTGACACTGTAGGTGTTCGGTGCGTCATTGATTTTGGATAATCGTATAATGACACTAGTGTCATCTAACATAAATAGTTGACCCATACATGTGACACTTTGTGAGATAGGAGTTTATAGTTTTATTAAACTGTTCGTGCAATAAAACCGATTTTAAAAATTTTTTGAGTTTGACACTCTTTGAGCGGAGGTGCGAAATGTATTTTGCAAAGTAGAATAGAGAAAAATGCAACGTCTCTATGGACGTTGTGTAATGTTAAAACCATTTTTCTCGAAATTTATTATTTTGACATAGCACCTTCTTTGCCTGTACCCTTAAAATATAAATTACCTCTTGTTCAATTTGCCTCTGCTGAGCCATTATCATTTCGTCCCTGTTGGGCTGTGGATCATTTTCGGTCACTTTATTGTTCGAATTTTCAACCTGATCGCCCATGGTGGAGATAGAAGCTCTAAGCAGTTGAAAACAATTACAAGACAACTTGCATAAAAACTTGTGCACTTTTAACTAAATATTTGTTTAGAAAAACCTTGTTGATCGCAATATCAATGTAAGTTATTCAAAGATTATTAATTTATGTGCTTTAATACTTTATAGTTCATTTATCAGAGAACGCGAAATGGCCATAAATAAATTAGCATCACAAAAAAACTTCACCCTGGAAAATCACTCGGTCAACCAAACCAAACCAAACGAAGTTTAACTTAACCTCCTGACACTGACAGTGACAGATGACAGATATCATTTTTTATAAATCTAGATAATAGTTAGATAATATTAAGACAGCTGTGTATATTGTGTTGTCTAAAACGGGGGTTGTTTGAAAAATTTTAAGATCCCTCAACATTTTTCGATCACAAACTATGAAGAAGGGTGTACAACTCTACAACTATTCAACAAGTTGTTGATAAACAACAAATTTACGTTGGTTTAGGATCTGACAAATTTAGAACAAAATTTTACAAAAAATGTTCTGTGACTATGACAGAGACGTGCAGAGACAGACGTCATTGTCAAATTTACGTTTGACGTATGATGTACGTCATTAGGAAATGGGTTTTTTTTTTGGTTTTTTGCGTTTTTTGTGGTTTTTTGTCTCTGCTTTTCCCGCCAAAATATCTGTCAGTGTCAGTCAACGTACCATGTACTTAGAATATAAAATAAATCAGGAAGGAGTACAATGCGAAATGACTACGAGCCAAGAAGGAGGTTGCAAATGGCAATCAGCTGTCAGATTTGCTTTCTATCTCCAGTGACGTACCTTTGAAAGAGGGAAGAAAAGAAATTCTTAACGATTTTACTACATCTTTGATGTTAAAAAAACAGCTACAGATCAAGAGAAAATACGTATTACTATAATATTTTGTTGAAAAGTCAGTTAAATAACATTTTATTATACTAATAACTTCAGTTAATTGATTGCATATACAGGAGCTTTACCAGATGGTACGCCTATGCACACAGCTGATCCAATACACAAACACCTTCTACCTCGTTGACAAAAACTTATGAGTCATCCACAGACGTTCAAGATGGCCGGTTCCGCTAGAAATTTAAGGTGTTGTTGATATATGGAAGACTCCTTCCTGTTTTTTTATATTCTAAGACCATGTACCTACAACCACAGAATTCGCGATTGAAACGGACTATAGAGGGCAGGTCGAATGCAAGAAAATGGCCGATATAAATGGTATAAACCTTAGAATATAAAAAAACAGGAAGGAGTCTTCCATATATCAACAACACCTTAAATTTCTAGCGGAACCGGCCATCTTGAACGTCTGTGGATGACTCATAAGTTTTTGTCAACGAGGTAGAAGGTGTTTGTGTATTGGATCAGCTGTGTGCATAGGCGTACCATCTGGTAAAGCTCCTGTATATGCAATCAATTAACTGAAGTTATTAGTATAATAAAATGTTATTTAACTGACTTTTCAACAAAATATTATAGTAATACGTATTTTCTCTTGATCTGTAGCTGTTTTTTTAACATCAAAGATGTAGTAAAATCGTTAAGAATTTCTTTTCTTCCCTCTTTCAAAGGTACGTCACTGGAGATAGAAAGCAAATCTGACAGCTGATTGCCATTTGCAACCTCCTTCTTGGCTCGTAGTCATTTCGCATTGTACTCCTTCCTGATTTATTTTATATTCTAAGGTATAAACAAACAAGGTTAATAGATTAGGGCGTAGGTTGTCTCATAACTGTAGACCAATCAAAGGCTGGCTTTTTAAAGGCGGGAATACGTCATCCGTACGACAATTTTAAAATTGTCATAAGAGTCAATGCTAATAAAAGGTTCAAAAACTTAGGTTTTGCAATATATTTTGAGATTTTCTTGGGTATAGGTATATTTAAGTGGTTCTTATATTGGTAATTATATCAATTTTTCCCTTAAAAATCAATAGTCTGCTAACAAAAAACTAGAATTCATTTAACACTTATTATGTGTGTTTTAAATGGAGAAAACAATTTAATTAGCACAAAAATCCAAAAAAATAGAAGAAAAAGTTTAAAATCAAAAATACTAATATGTAGGTACTTACTTATTATGTTTTTCGTGGAATGTGCAGCACTTTTATCATTTTTGGTGGTATGCAACAACAAAAGAACGAATAATATAAATAATTTATTATTAGGTTAAAATATAAAAAAGACGTAACATAATATTAACATATTCAGACACGAGGAAATGTTTGCTACCTATTTTCTTATGTTTAGAGGCCCATTTATCTTGTAACATTTTATTATCCATTATTGTTTGATAATTTAAGGTATTTGGGAAATGTCCAAAAACATTATTTTGTTTCCATCTGGTTCAGGAATTTTGGAGTTGCTTTTACATATAGCTATGCTACAAATGTTACCACCACTCATCTAAAAAATGTTTTATTATTATAACATACAAAACTACATATTATTATGTGTAATATTATAATTGTTAAACTAACCTTACACGGTTACGAAAACACACTTCACAAGTCATTACTGCCTTTGTATAGGACCCAAATAAGTAATTATAGTAATATAGTCCTTATATGCTTAAAAACTCAACAAATATTAAACAAATAAACGATATTATAAGAAAATTCCACAAAAATATGCGGAAATATAACCACATACAACTGTCAAACTTGACTTTGTCGTACGAGTGACGTAGGCATTCCCCTCCCTCTCGCTTCCGTCCACATAGTTATGAGATAACCTAACCCCTATCTATGAACCTTGATAAACAAACATTCAATTGAGGAATAAAACGATACCGATTTGATTTAAAATATTTTAATGTACTCATAATGCTCAAATATACTAAAAGTTTCTTAATAGTGACCAAATTCCATTCAAATCAACAATTTTCTGGTTTGTTTATACCACTTATAGTAGTTTAAATTTATTCCACCAGAGGTCAGCTACTTTGTTTTTCATCGCGAATAGAAAACAAGTTGTTCTTGTTCTTTATTCTGTGGCGTTGTTGTCGTTGTCAACGAACTGTCAATTCGGATTGACGTGGATTGACAGTTTGTTTATTGTTTTTTGGCGACATTTGGCGTTGTTTTCTGTGTTTCTCTTCTCTTTCTGTCTCTGGTTCTGGTTTTTGTAGAAGAAAGTGTGAAATGTGATAGAAGAAAAAAAGCAAGATCGTCTCAAATATTTTGCATTTTGGTGAGATTTTTATAACAATGTCCTGTTATTTTACCCATTTTCATAATTCCTGTGTATAGTTAGCTCAACAAGAATTTCATTTGTATTTATTAACTTTATTTAACATAATCAACTTGACTAATAGGTGTACATAATGACAAACAGAATTGTGGATTAAAAAAAAAACTCAAAAGGACAACATAGACATTTTTTATTTTGTTATTAACATAATGAGACTATATACTCTTCTTCAAGTGCCATCTCCGCGACGGAGGTCGGCAATCATCATCGCTATTCGGACTTTGGAGACGGCTGCTCTGAAAAGTTCATTTGATGTACATCCATACCATTCTCTCAGGTTGCGCAGCCACGTTATTCTGTGTCTCCCTATGCTTCTTTTTCCATGAATGTTTCCCTGCATAATTAGTTGGAGCAAGTTGTATCTCTCTTCATGTGTATTATGTCTGAGATATTCCAATTTTCTGGTACTGTATTTAGCACTTCCATTTCTTTATTCATCTTTCTCAGAACCTCTTTGTGACGTGTTCTGTCCATGATATTTTCAGAATTTTTCTATACACCCACAACACGAATGATTCTAGTTTTTTCATTGATGCCGCATTCAAGGTCCAAGCTTCCATTCCGTAAAACAAAGTCGAGAAAATGTAGCACCTAGCCAACCTTACTCTTAGCTCTAACTTTAGACCTCTTGTGCAGAGAACTTTTCTCATTTTGTTAAAATTTGCTCTAGCCTTTTCTATTCTATATTAATCTCCTGGAAGTAATCATTTGTGGAGTTGATCATTGTTCCTAGATATGCATATCAGTCTACTTGTTCAAGATTGGTTAAATTTATGAGTAGATTCTCGTTATGTCTTAATATTTTCTCATAAATTTTGTCTTCTTAATGTTCATTGTTAGACTGTATTCTTGGCTATATCTCGCTGTTCTGTTTACCAGTATCTGATGATCTTCAATACTTTTGTCTAAGATGACAGTGTAATCTGCATATCTGTTGTTAATGGGAACTCTGTTCACCTTTATTCCAGCTGTTTCACCGTCAAGACAGGGGCAGCTCGTGATAGTACAAGATGGTGAGGCACACTACACTTGAGGAATATTATTATAATGGTTAGCTTCTCTTTAATAGCCAGAAGGTCGATTTTGTGACGTCATAACGTCACAGAATGACACTGTATTTATTTTAATGCTTGCAAACCATATTATTTATTTATTTATTTATTTTCAACGGGACACTGCCCAAAAAGATTACAAGTTTATAAGTCCAATATACATAATACATGTGTCAATAATAATTAAAATACAATAAAATAGTAATAATAAAACAATAATACAATAAAATATAAATATCACAAACTTAATCACATAAATCAGATTCATATATCACAATAATGACTATCCAACAACTACTCAAACAAACATACGTCTGAGGCCAGAGATGAATTCAGACTTCGGTGCAAAGAAATCTAGATCAGGTTGAGTATTTGCCCATCTTAGTGCTCGATATAAAAAGTTGTTATATGCATAGTTGGTTCTATGGATAGGAATGTAGAATGTTTGATTTAATCGAGTTCTACGGAGAGGTACATGGAGACCAACCTGCTCAAGTAGCTGAGGACACAAAACTGTTGAATTAATTATGCCATAGAGCATCCTTGCATCCTTAATTACTCGTCGGTCACGCAATGAGAGAATACCCAATTGGGTTTCAATTTGATAATAATTTAACTGATTTAACTCAAAAGGTATACCCAGCTTATATGCTATGTACCTTAAGAACTTGTGTTGGACTGTCTCGATTTTTGTTATGTAAATATTGTAAGATGGAGACCAAACACAAGAACAATACTCTAGATGAGGTCTAACTAAAGAACAATATAGTAATTTAATTGCTTCAATATTCTGAAAGTCTCTAGTGCATCTTTTTATAAAACCAAGCATTTGTAAAGATTTGGAAATTTTAGATGTATAATGTGATTCAAATAAAAGTTTACAGTCTAAATTAATTCCCAAATCACGAATTTCAGTAACCCAGTCAACAGGAATATTCTGTATATTATAATTATATTCTATTGGGTCTCTCGATCGTCCAAAAGAAATAGCATGACACTTAGATTCATTCAGGGCCATGGCATTCAACATACACCACTCACTCAACCGATCAAGATCATGTTGAAGATTAATACAATCTTCTGTATTGTTGATAATTGTATAGAACTTTAGATCATCTGCAAAAAGCAGAGGTGAACTGTGTCGGAAGCAGTGGTGTATATCATTGATGAATATGTTAAATAACAGGGGCCCCAAATGTGAACCCTGAGGTACTCCTGAATGAACCTTAATCTCGGGTAGGAGTCAGTTTGTTAGAACAGACTGTGACTCTGACTTGATGAATGTAACTTGGGGAGTGCCCCAAGGCTCGGTATTGGGACCAGTTCTGTTTTTGGTATATATAAACGATTTAGCCTACCTCGATGTATCTGCTCATTTCACCCTTTATGTAGATGATACCACTCTTATATGGCATGCTAAAGATTTGAATGTCTTACGCCAATCTGTAGGTAGGGAACTCTTAATGATTGGAAATTGGTGCACGGCGAACTTTTTGACATTAAACACTTCTAAAACCAAGCTTCTGTGTTTTAAACATGTTATGCCTGAATTACATCTGTAACTTGAACCTCAGCTGTCCGTCAGGTTTCTTGGCCTGAATATTGATCCTGACCTTAAATTTAAATCGCATATCGAAGCCTTGAATTCAAAACTTGCATCTGGATGCTATGCAATACGGTCGACTAGAAGGGAGCTTGGTTTTGCCCAAGCAAGAACTGTGTACTTTGCACTAGTAGAGTCACATCTTAGATTCGCAATTCAGTTTTGGGGAACGTGTAGTCAGGAGCTTTTCAGTAGTGTGTTTTTGCTTCAAAAAAAGGCAGTACGCCTGTTGTGCCAGGTAAATTCTAGAGAAACGTGTAAACCTTTATTTATTAAACACAGTATCCTTACACTTGTATCTCTTTTCATTTTGGAAACGGCAAGCATTATTTTTAAGAATAAACATCTATATGAAAATAATAATCGATCTGGACGATTTGCTAGCAATTTAGCTTTGATTACACCTAGAAGCACACTAGTCAAAGACTCATTTATTTTTAATGGCATCAAAATTTTTAATAAACTACCTAGTGAAATAAAAAATTTGGAAACTATTAGAAAGTTTAGAAATTCATTAGATAGACTGCTCGCTAAGAGGGCCTATTATGATCTGACAGAATTTTTTGAGGACCATTGGAGCTGATGTATTTGTGATCTTGTGTATATTTTTTTTTTTTTTTTGTCAATTTGTTTGTCATTATTGTTTGTGATTTAGTTTTACAGCTTGTAGTTTGTTTGTTTTTCATTTTTGACAATACTACATATTTTGTAGTTGTTATATAATGTAAATGTGTTATGTGTTATATTTTATATTTAGTCATATTTTAATTTAATTTATTTATTTAAAACTCTTAAACAGTGTTTGTCAACAAGATTTTTTCTTAGACAATAAACATATATTCTCTCTCTCTCTCTCTCACTGGAAACAAAATCCCTGATACGCACCATCTGAACTCGGTCAATCAAGTATGTTCTCAGCCACTCAAGAAGTGGACCATTAACACCCATTTGTTTAAGTTTAAATATTAAAATATTATGGTTGACCCGATCAAAGGCCTTGGAGAAATCAGTGTATAGTGCATGTACCCTACAACCAGTGGCGGCTCGTGATTACTAAAAGAGGCGGTGCACAAATAGATAAATTTACCATAGGTAAATTTACCCTTAACACAACTTAATACGTAAATTTACCGGGTACTGGATGAAAAAGGATTTTTTTTCGTTTTTTAACACAGTATCTTGAAAATTGATATTTATGTATAATTAGATGATCGCATGGATAAAGAATTATGAAAATAAGGCAAGGCATAATATTTATTTTATCGTAAATATGCACTAAATCAATGATACCATGTCTTGCCCATGTAGAATCGCTCCCAAACAAAACACACACGAAACAGAAAAATGCATTTTTTTTATCACATCCACAAATCCGGCAATTTTTTGAATAAATATTTATTTAAAATCTTTGCACAGCCTTCAAAATTTGAAGAGATAGATGAAATTTCAAATCAACGCTAATAGATAAGCAAAAACCATTCTAACACACATTCTAACTAGAAAAGTCACATTCTAAAACTCACTCGAGCCAAAGTTTGTCTGGCTCGGAATCTCATAAGCCCCGGCGTCCGTTGTAAGCTGACCGCGTCTACCTTTTCCTATGCTTTTGAAGTCAAATCTCGAGCCATACGGAATGGTGCTCGGGCGCAGAGTAACTCACAGGAATTATTTGTTTTTTCGTGGATATTAAATGATAAATTAATTAAATTAATATTAATGATAAATAATGTATGTAGATAATGCATTGATATTAAAAAAAGCATAGTAAAAATAATATTATTTTTATTGTTCAATCTGTTTTCCTGTAAGTATATTTTTCAGAGCCAGTGCCATGGCTCGGTGGCCCCTTAGGACCAGCCGCCACTGCCTACAACCCCTCTCCAATGCCTTCCTCAGGAAGTCCACAAATACTAGTGTGTTACATTCGGTTGATCTGTTATTCCGAAATCCAAATTGTTGGTCTACTAGTTGTTTTTCAAGTGAAGCTTTAAGATAGTCACATACAAAACATTCAAATATCTTTGGTATTACACTAATTATACTAATGGGCCTGTAATTATTCACCAATGAATTATCCCGCTTTATAAATGGGTGTTAAAAAACTATTTTTCCAACATTCTGGAAATTCACCCGTATTTAAGGATAGATTAAAGATGTGAAAAAGAGGTCTGGATAATATAAAACAACAGTTCTTGAGAAAGCTAGTAGGCAATCCATCAGGACCAGGACCCTTATTCGCATCCAGTTCTGATAATTTTAGATAAATATCAGATATAGTTATGTTGAAACCAGTCAGATTAGTAAGACCAAATGTAGGTGAGTCACTGGGTATGACACATATTTGAGTGGAATATACTGTAGAAAAATATTCTGCAAAAAGATTTACAATATCTGGTCCATGACCGGATTCAACACCACCATACCTCAACACAGCAGGCATAGAGGGCTTTCCTCTCCGTGAATTCACAAACAACCAAAATCCCTTCAAATTATATTAGATAATTTTATTCGCAAAAGAATAGCAACGAAAGCTCTAAGTCTCTAATAGGTTGATACTCATAGTAGCTGTTTTTTAGCTAAAAATAATTACTATGATAACATACCACATTTTCAAAACAGTATGAACCAGATGTTTCGTCCTTCTTTGGTTTCATCAGGGTTGTACAGCCATATTAAGCAAAATAATTTACATTTATATACTACATGACAACAACGGACAACTGATTCTGTTATTACTAATCAGTTGCCGAAATGAAATTATTGTACGCAAACAATAGGGATTTTCATCGATTCTCATTTGTTTTGAGCTTCTGTCATATGTTGTATAATCTGTGTATAATATTAATATACACGGATTATACGACATATGACAGAAGCTCGAAACAAATGAATGTAAATGAAAAGCCCTATATAATTACCTACAAACCTGTGATAATTTCATTTTAGAACTAATCTTTAATCTTATATTGTAAATGTATTGAATATAGGGAAATAGAAACAAGCAATAAGCAAATTACTGTTATAAGACAAATTACTCTCTACTTCATCTCAGATTACGTAGTGACATCTCTGGTGCGGTCTTTCTGCGTAAGTTGATTAACGCACAAATTGATTGTCCAAGTCTCTTGCGCCAAATTGATTTTAATGTTCCCTATCGAGCCCTTTTTTGCTATCATAAAACATTCAATGTCTCTTACCACAGAACATCCTGTGGTTTTCATAGCCCAGTCAATAGGTACTTATATGGGATTGTTGAATATTAGTAATGTTGATGTTTTCAATACATATTTCATTGGATCAACTGAAGAGATCTCTGGCTTTATGATGTTCATTGTTGTAAAAATGTCTGTTTCATTATTGTTAATATGTCTTGTTAAATTTAGTGTTATATGTTAGGTATATTTGTTATATCTTATATTTTAGGTATATTGTGATTGTTTGTATATTATTGCATTGTATCTTCTTATAAGTACTACTTTTTTGTGTTGATGCTAGTTATTATTATTATTTACTTTATAATTACACTTTTAATGGGGTTTTCCCGTAAGCTAAATAAATAAATAAAATAAATGAAAGATTTTCCAAAAATTATTCTCAGTTCAAATTTTATTGCTGCCGGAGGATTTCTGTCGGCTTCGTAATAGGTATGCTAGACAAAGCACCATCAGAGGCGTGGATCTACTATTCCTCTGCTATGTAATTTGAGAAAGTGAGAATGACATGCATATACCCTCCCAGGTAGAGAAGTTTTATAATAAAAATAAAGTTATTCAGCAAATTCCAAAAAGTTAAATTGTATTTAAAGAATTTATGGTATGAAATGACGAAAATAAGGTTATTTGGCAAATTTCAAAAAGTTAAATTGTATTTAAAGAATTGATGATGAAATAACAAAATAACGTAAATAGTCGATTAATATACTGGTGAGGCACTGCCTCATAGGACCAGCCACCACTGCCTCAAGAGCTTTTTTATTAATCACTAACCCCCTCATTATGTCAGCAATAAAAGTCATGCCATCATAATTATGTACAAATATTTAAGAAAAAATGCCATTCAATTCATTTCATAACAGTCAAGTTAAATGTTATTTATGTCTACAATGTTTATTTTCAGATTTAAGCAACAATCATAGATATACACTGTATAAAGTTTACTGTAGGACACAGAACCCAAATCCAAATAAATGAAGAATAAAAATGGAATTAAAGGATGATAAAAATGAATTATCTCATATAAAATGCAAAATCAAAACAGAAACTGATGATGAGGATTACAAAGATACTCCGGTTTCAATTAAAAATCAACTGAAACAAGAAATGCTTGACGAACTTAATGATAGAGTTGAAGATCCCATTGATAAAGTTGACAACATTGATGATTCAAAGATTTGGTTCAATCAAATCAATACAACAGTTTTCATTGAAGATGTTAAAACGGAGGAAATTCAGAAACAAAATATGAATTGCAATGAGTTAGATTTGAATGAAGAACATCAGACAAGTCAGCATGGTAAGTATTAATTTTATTTATTTTCACCGTTAGCAGCAAGCACATCGTGTCATGGTATTTGAATGAAATATATCAGTTTACAATGGGTTACAAAAGTGATTTTAGTCACAAAAGTGAAAAATTGTTTAGTATTTTAACTACATATTATAAACGTAACTAAAGCGTGATTTATGATTCTAAACCTGTTCAAGAAAAACAAGTGATTATTAATTGATGATAAGATAACTAATTACTTCTGTTGGATTTGCTAAACTAGTTTCTCCAGTGGTGTCCGGTCATTAAAATGGAAAAGTGTTCCAATTGTAAAGGTGATTTTGATATGAATCAAATATTTTCCTGTGATAGCTGTAAAATCTATTATGTATGGAATGTGGTGATCTAACGGCATCAGAGATCAAGTGCTTACAGTTAAAAACCAAACGAAAATTGAAATTTTATTGTGATGCCTGTGAGGAAGGTTTTTACAAAGTTCCAATGTTTATTAAGGAGGTTGCTGAGATGAAAGAAAATCTTAATAAATTATTAGATCAACGTAACACTAGTACTGCCAGTCCGGTAAACACTGTTGATAATTGTAGTATGGAGAATGTTATTTCGGAGTTGTGGGACAGACAAAATAGAGCAAACAATATAATTATATACAACATCAATGAATCGAACAAAAACATTCAGAGCGAACGTAATAAAGAGGATAATGCAGTGGTTAAGAAGGTTTTGGGAAATTTTTCAATAGAAAAAGACAATCTAAAAGTATTTCGCATTGGTAAATTCACGGTCAACAAAGCTCGGCCAGTTAAAGTTATTTTAAGATCTAATGAAGATGTTAAACAAATATTAAAAAATAAAAAGGAGATTAAAGTTCCTGGAGTAAAAATTTCGGCAGATGAAACTAAGCTTCAAAGAGAATCTTCTTCTTCTTCTTAGCCTTCTATCGTCCACGTTTGGACATAGGCCTCTCCCAACTCCTTCCATCGGTCTCTATCCTGAGCAACATATTTCCAATTCGTTCCGGCTACTCTTTTAATATCATCAACCCATCTCATCTGTGGTCTTCCTCTCGGTCGTTTACTTTGGTAAGGTGAATACTTCCAATACTACTTCTCAAAGAGAATACTTCCAGAAAATAAAGAAAGACCTTGAAAACATCACTGCAGCAGGGGATAATACCAAAACTATTAAATACATTAATAACAAACCCACTATTGTTAATAATAATGGACTTATTAGAAGAAAAAACTAAAATATGACCCTAGTATACATCTTAATACTGATATATTATATTTAAATGCCCAAAGTCTTCTATGCAATAAAGATCAAATTGAAGGATGTTTGGTTCCATATAACCCTAAATTAATCTTGGTAAGTGAAGCTAGAATAACCAATGACATTGAAGATGTCGAAATTAACATTGAGGGGTACAATGCAGTAAGATGTGATTCGACGAGTCGTCATACTGGTGGTGTTAATATCTATGTAGAAAACTGTTTTCACTACTCTGTTTTTAAAACTTTTACTCTGGAGGGAAACTTCTTCTTCTTCTTCAGTCTGTGTTCGTCCACTGCTGGACATAGGCCTCTTCCATTTGCCTCCATCGATTTCTACTCTTGGCAATTCTCATCCACTGTTGGAGGGAAACTATTGGTGCAAATTTATAAAAATAGCAATTGGTTCGTCTCTAGTGGTTGTTGGTTGTCTGTACCACTCTCCATCTTCCTCTGATGCAATATTTCTGGATAAATTTGTGGATATTTGTGAACGTTTTGCATCTGATTCTTTATGTATTTTAGTAGGGGTTTTTAATTTGGATTACTTAAGCAACAGTTTTTATACTAATAAAATTAAAAATATACTAACAATGTATGGGATTAGCCAGCTAACTGCTGAGCCCACCAGAATTACTAATGTAAGTAAAACTCTTCTTGAGTATGTGTTAGTTAATCAAAATAATTGCGTATCTGATGTCCATTCTTCACCTGCAATTACCGATCATTCAGTAATTTCAGTGAATTTTTCAAACTGTATTAATAACTTTACTAATTTATCAAGATCTTTTAGGAACTTAAGTAGTACTAATATGAATAAAATTAAAACTGATTTGATTTCATACCGTTGGTCTTTGGATAATGTTGATGTAAATATTTTATACCAAGAGTTACATGATACTTGTGGTAGAACATTAAATAATGTAGCTCCCATCCAAACGTGTAGTTATAGGAGTCACTTGCCATGGTTTGATAATGAAGTAGCCAATAAAATTAGAGCTAGGGACAGCAGCTACAAGGTGTTTAAGAATTATTTTGGTCAAGAGAGGGATAATAATTGGTTAACTTTTAAAAAACTTGAAATGAGGTTGTGAATGTGTTGAAAGTCAAAAAGGACCAATACTACTTGGATAAAATTGACAGAAATAAAAATAACTCTAAATTAATGTGGAAGACTTCAAAAAAAATTAGTTAACAGGAACGGTCGAGATTTTCCAAATAATATAGAATTTGAGTTTAATGGTCAGAAAAGCGTATGTCAGGATAAGGTAGACATTACAAACAATTTTAATGTGTATTATGTTAATAGCATAGAGGATATAGTTAACAGTATGGAATTACAAGATTCTTGGATTAACGTTAATAGTAATTTATATATGCCCTTTACAAAATTTAAATTAATATCACTTTCTGACCTAAGACACATCATTAACACTCTTGATAGTAAATACAATCCACAAGACATTCTTTGTAGTAAAATGATTAAAGAAGTATTTGAAACCATAGGTCATGTTATTTTAAATTTAATTAACACTTCCCTAGATGGTGGCATTGTTGAATCTGACTTAAAAATAATTACAGTTGTTCCTATCCCTAAAGTGACAAATACTATTAAGTTGAGCGAATTTAGACCTATCAACATGTTACCGGCTTTGGATAAAGTATTGGAAACGGTTGTATACGAGCAAATTCTTGATCACATAGATTTGAATCATATTTTAATTAATCATCAATCTGGTTTTCGTAAGAATCATTCATGTGAAGCGGCTGTTCAACTCTCAATATGTAAATTTAAACAAGAAATAGATAGAAATAATTATAGAGTTGCAGTTTTTCTAGATCTTAAACGAGCGTTTGAAACGATTGATAGATACATTTTATTGGATAAGCTAAAAACTTATGGCATTAATGGAGCTGTTCTGAATTGGCTAAGGAACTTCTTAACTGACAGAAAGCAAAGAGTAAAAATCTCTGATGTATTATCCGAAACTGTCAGTAATAACGTTGGTGTACCGCAGGGTAGTGTACTTGGACCATTGCTTTTTATATTATATTTAAATGAAATAAATTTGTTTGTGAACTGTGAATTTATTAACCTTTTCGCTGATGATACCCTTTTGGCTTGTAGCGATAGTTCTATTGAAGGGGCGGTTGACAAAATGAATCACGTTTTATGTTCAGTGTCTAAATACTTAAAACTTAATAAACTTAAATTAAACGTAAGTAAGACAAAAGCCATGATAGTTACATCTAAATTTAAGTACAGGATTCTTAATACTAACAATATGGTGTTAAACATTGATGGGGAACCAATTGAACTAGTGACACAAATTAAATATCTTGGTTTTCAATTAGATAATACTCTATCATTCGACAAGCATCTCGAGTATACGTGTAAAAAACTAGCAAAAAAATTGTATTTCTTTACAAGAATTTCTAAGAATTTGTCACTTCAGTCAAGGATCACTGTATATAAATCGATAATCCAACCTCATTTTGATTTTTGTGCATCCATCTTATATCTTTTAAATCTTAACCAACTAGCCAAATTACAAAAATTACAGAATCGTGGAATGAGGATCATTTTACGTACAAGTAGATTAACACCTGTCACATTGATGTTGAATACTTTGCAGTGGTTTTCGTTATCGCAACGTTTTTTTTTATTTGACCATGATATTGATTTTTAGAATTGTACATGGATTCGCACCTAAATATTTTCTCGATCTTGTTAGTTACAATTCAGATATTCACCCTTATTTTACGAGAAATTCTAATAATATTTACATCAGCAGAACCAATACTACAGGTGCTATGAACTCACTTCTCGATAAGGGTTTTGATAATTTCAATAAGTTGCCAACGGAACTCAAGTTGAATACCTCAATGAACATGTATAGGAAAAATTTAAAGAATTATGTTGCAAATCGTATTTAATGTCTCATGTGGCTTCTAAATGTGTTTTTTAACTGCGTGTAGTTTAATGTAATATTTTGAGTAAAGTATTATTTTTAATGCTTGTATTGTAATGGAATATTTTAAGTGTTTTTTTGTTTTATTTTTATTATTGTGACTTGGATATTGTATCTTAATAACACTTTTCTATTGTCAGATAATTTAAATTGTTTATACTGTTATATTCCTATTTGACATAAGAAATAAAAGTCTATAGTTATATTTAAAATTCAAATAAAAATAAAGGTTTTCGTTTTTCTCGACCGCGGGCATGTAAATTTGGAACACCCTGTAAAAAACAAATTTTGTATAGGTAGTTTTTAAGAAAGTGTTTCGGAAAAGTGTTTACGAACCCCAGGAACAATACGACTCAAGTAAACAATTAGAGTGATGTTTAAAAAGAAAGTGTTCGTGGAAAGATTTGTCAATAACCACCGATAACTCATATTCTAGTAAATAAGATAATAGGTTATTAAATTTGTAAAGAGGATTAATGTGGAAAGTAAAATTGAAATGGGGAATATTATTTTTTCTTGAAATCCATTAAGATATTTAGAAAAAGGAAAGTTTGTGTTGGTAAATACAAATAATTGAAAGTTGCTTTGGATTGGTTGATTTTTGAATGCTGGAAGGGGTATTTTGGAAGAAGGAGAATGAATGAGCAATGAGAGTCAGTGTGTTTTGAGCGATCGAGAGGCGAAGTCCAGTTTTCGAGAAGAGTGTACAAAAAAGTGAAACGACGGGTTGGTTAGTTTTGTCTTTAAAAAAATAAAAAGTAAGATATCGTGGAACGAGTGATAGGCCGAGTCGAGATAGTATATAACTTCTTGAGTCTAGAGTATCCCGGTTTTTGTTGAAGTGTTTGAAAAAGGTAGAACACGGCATCAGGAGAAGGCAGGAACGAGGGCTGTACGAGGCTTAGTTTTCAAAGGAGCAGAGGCATTACTGGAAGACTTGGACGAGTCTTTGGATCGCAACCCAAGCCAATAGGAAACGTGTTTTGTGTGAAGACATTGTCAAATCATCAGTAAAGGTCAGTCTATTTTGTTATGACATGAATGTATGGTTTGTGTATTAAATAACACATTGAAAATTGAGCTACACAATCACTATAAAAATTTCATCAAACCTCAATCAATTTGATACTGATAAATCATAATAGTTCATTGTAAATAAAATAAATTTGGAGACAAAAAGAAATAAGATTCCTATTTTTGTAATTGTTGTATTAAATAAAGATAGAAAGATAAGATATTAGAAATATTAAGCAGTTATTGCCATTTAGAGAAAATAAACGATTTTTATAATTTCTAATTGAAATCCGTATGTGTGTATTATTTTACTCTCTTTTATCTATCCCGATTAGGAACCCACTGAGAAATACTTTGAAGCCACGAAAGTAAGTAATTGATATTATAATTTAGCCCTGAGATTGACACTATATTGGTATTTGATCTGTTTGATTAATGAGATAATTATTGATTAATTAATTAAGATAAATTACATCCAGTGGCGGCTCGTCAGAGGAGGCAAGGGAGGCTCAGCCTCCCCATAAATTTTTTACACACTCTATACTGTTTTGTTTATCATGAATCGCGAAAACAACAATAATTACTATTATACAACGTGTAAATTCCATATTATCACTAATTATCCATACGTACGGAGCATTAGCATTAGAACGCATGATCGCGTCTCAGTTTTATTACATATTATTGTAGGCAGGACCCTGGGCTATCCCGAGATGCACGAACGGAGCCGAGAAGCCCAGCATTCTCCGTTGCTAATGCTCCGTGCAGCGCAGCAAGCGTTTAAGGAGACCCGGTCTCCTAACAGTGGCATCTACGGCGCCATCACACGCTGCCCGGGGATATACCAAGGGAGGCGGAGTACCTTCTCAGCTCCGTTGGGTGGTTGGGTGCGTCTCGGGACAACGAATTTTAGGGTCCTGACTAAAAATAATGAAAAATCTAAAAGTGCGAATTTTGTTATGAAATTTGGTATGTGGGGTTATAATAATATTTGGAACAACTTGCTCAAATAACTTTTTCCGATATCTCTAACTCAAAGCAAAATATCGGTAATTTATCGTGTTTTTGAATTCGCAGTAGGCCGCGTTTAGAATTAAAAAAATTCAGTTGAGTATCTTAAAAAATTTGAAGCTTCATTATGTATGGACTGCAAAACTTCAAATCTGTATTTATTTTGATATGCATAGGTATCTATTTACAAATAGATGGAATTGTTAACAAATAAACGACACAAACTTTGGTATTAAACTTTTACTATTAGACTAACTATTTTTAAAATGATAATATCATGAAATTATGAATTAGGATGATATTATGAAATGTAAATAAAAAATGGTCAAAAGATGGGGCCTTAATTACATTTTTTGGCGCATTTTTTTGCTAGTGCAAATTTGTCTAGATATTTTACAGTTAGGTATAGCCTCCCCTATTGTAAAAATCACGAGCCGCCACTGATTACATCTGAGAACATCATTAGATTTCAAAAGTAAGATCACAACAATACATATTATAAAATATCTCAATTTTAACTGTATATTAGGGTTACCTAATTTTGAATAAATTCTTCTGCTTCTTCTTAATTAAAGTCGATTCGCTAATCTGAGACACAACTGTCTAGAGACATTGGTAATTTTTTTGTGGGAAGTTAGTTTGCTAGACTTGACTGGAACTTACTACACAACCAAACATACCTGCTCATTAGTCATAGTCATACTTTATTGATCCTTTTAAGACATTAAAAATGTATAGGATACGTCACTACAGAATTCAGTATAAAAACATTAATGTGTATAGTACAATATTAGTATTAATATAGTATTAATACATCTGTTCTTTCATCACAAACTGTTATCAAAGATCTTGGAATATGGCTAGATACCTCACTAACTTTCCATGAGCACTTTAAAACCATCATTAACAAATCTTTGAGGCTTCTTGGATATATCAAACGAGTTACTTCTGTTTTTACGTCCATCCAACCATTAAAGATTCTATATTGTTCGTTAGTTAGACCTCATCTGGAATATTGCTCTTCGGTGTGGTCTCCCTATTATCAGTTGTATAGTGATAAAATTGAGAATGTGCAACATAAATTCCTTAGACATGTTGCGTTTAAACTTGGCCAGTATATGCATTATGACGATATTTTACAGATGCTAAATATTACTACATTAAAAAGCCGTCGCTTACATCACGACTTAATTCTATTATTTAAGCTGGTTAACTCACAAATCGACTGCCCAGATGTGTTAGCCAAAATTGATTTCGCAGTTCCCAACCGCCAGACAAGACAATTGGTTTCATTTTCTGTACCAATGCATAGAACAAATTATGCTCATTATTCGTTCTTATCTCGAAGCCAAAGAATTGCAAATCAATTTCAAGAACTCGACTTTTCCTACAGCTTAAACAGATTCAAGGCCGTATTGTCAAATATCACTTGACGACGGTTATTATCAGATGTAGGTAACTACTTTTTATGTTTATTATTTATATTATGTCTGTGTACCTTCATGTTTAATTGTCTTGTAGTTTTTAGCTTATAAATGTTTTATTTTGTTTTAATCGTACTTGTTTTAAAATTGTACTTTATTTGTAAAATGGGTTCGCCCGTGAATAAATGGATAATAATATTCACAGTGTAAAAACATAAAATATATAAAATAACATTTTTACAAGTAAAATATGAAGCTACTGCAGTTTGTCCTCAAGATATTCATTTATAGAATAATATGCTTTTTTTTAAGAGTAAATCCTTAACATTTTTTTTTAATTTCGTGAAAAGTGAAATTTCTTTTACAGTTTTTGGCAAATGATTGTATAAGGTGAGTCCCATATATCTGAAACAATTTTGAGATTTAGATGCTCTGTGTTTAGGCACTCATAAAGATTCAGCACTTCTTGTATTATAATAGTGATTGTCTGAATTTACTGGATAGTATTGATTTCCTCTTTTACATAAAGTAAACATTTATAAATATATCGCAGTAGAAAGTTAAAAGTTGATGTTGAATAAAAATTGGTTTACACGATTGTTGATAATCCAAATTAAAAATTTTACATATAATTTTTTTTGGGTAATGAACACTTTGTTGCTATCTACTGAGTTCCCCCACAAAATTAGATTATAGCAGATGTGGCTGTAAGCAAGGATATAATAGCATAAAAATCTTTATTCGATTTCATGTTTACTGAATTCACTTGCTCTGACCATTTGAGATTATAATCAATGAACACACCCAAAAACTTTGGGTGTTAAGTTATAGTCAAAATAAATAATTTCCGTCTTGTCAATGTTTAATATTAATCCGTTAGTATTACACCAGCGTATAAAGCAGTCAACAGTCTTTATTGCCATTTTTAATTCCTCAAGTGTACGTGCGGAGAGTGTTAACGAAGTATCATCAGCAAATATTGATATTAAAGTGCCCTTATGTGATCTTTTAGGTCTATTTATTTATTTATTTATAACGGTATAAACCCAATACATACAAAATACAATAAAGCAGAGCTTTCGTCATAATAATGAAAATATAAAAATTAGATACACGTAAAACTACAACTATAAAACACAAACATTAAAAAGAAAAAAGAATATAAACTATTTTCAAATGATGAAAACAATTGAATCAATTACAACAGCTAAATCTATTTAATTTTGAGTGAAGATGACTAAACTTGTTTCCATACAGGGTCACTCTACTAATTGGTGCATATTGACCATAATTTGTAGCATGCCGTTGTTCCTTGAATATTTGTGGATTTCGTGTCAATCTAGCAGGTATATTAAAGCACACAAGACTTATCAATTCTTCGGAGTTAATAACACCAGAGATAATTTTGCGAAGATAACAAATATCCATCATGGCTCTTCTGCATTCAAGAGTTTGTAAATTTAATCTCATTAATATATTGTCATAAGTATAATTTCCAACTGTTAAACCCATCTTAAAAGCTGCAAAACGTAAAAATGTGTTTTGAAGCTTTTCAATATTTAGGATTTGATATGCATAACTAGGTGACCAGACGATAGAACCAAATTCAATAATTGATCTCACGATACTGCAATATAAGATTTTTATTGTGTGAATTGACAAATCTTTTGATGAACGTAATACAAAACCCAACATCTTAAATGCCTTCGAAACAGTAATGTCGGTCGATGTGAGAGTAAAATGTTAATTTACAATCAAATATACCTAAATCCCGAATTTTGTTCACACGTGTGACAGGAGTATTATTAATAAAACGTTGATGGTGAATAGGCGAATGGGATCTAGCAAAAGTTATTAAAAAGCATTTATTAATATTAAGTTCCATATCATTTCTACCACACCCCTCATAAAAATCATGTACTTGTGACTGAAGCTGAGAAATGTTATCCTCATTTTTGACAGTCTTATATATTTTAACATCATCAGCAAACAATAAAAAGTTAACTTCCTTAAAAATAGAGTGAACATCATTCAAGAACAAATTAAATAGAAGGGGGCCACAGTGGGAACCTTGCGGTACTCCAGATGTGGCTGTAAAAGCATTAGAAAGAAAATATCCTATTTTTACACTTAAACTTCGATTAGTCAGGTAACTTTGCATCAAATCAAAGAGACTTCCAGAAATATCATATGCTGTAAGTTTCGCAAGTAAGATATTATGATTGACCCTATCGAATGCTTTAGAAAAGTCAGTATAGATGGAATCTACTTGTAACTTGTTTTCCAAAGCAATAACAATGTCATTCTGATAAAGAAGTAAATTAGTTACTGTAGACTTACCCTGTACAAAACCGTGCTGTTCATTCACCAGAATACTACTGAATTCACAAGTAAGCTGCTTAGTAACTAAATAATCTAATAATTTTGGAATTGCTGATAAAGTACAAACTGCTCTGTAGTTTTCAACATTTGACTTTGAACCAGATTTAAATATAGGTTTTACGTAACTACATTTCCAGCAATCAGGGAAAACCCCTTCTTGCAAAGATTTATTGAAGAGTATATACATACAATGGCTTAGATATAGTAGAAACACATTGTTTTAATAATTAGGAATGCCATCAGGGCCAAAATTTAGTTTAGGAGACAAATTGTATTAATACAAAGACAAATGAATTATAAAAAATTAAAAATTAATACAAGACAAAAATAGTATTAATGTTAAAAGAGCATGAACTCATGTTACCAGCATTTTCAAATTGAAATTGTGGGGGGGTAGTATTGTGGTCAGTGAACACTGTAGAAAAAAATTTGGCGAATAAATTCACAGCTTCCTCCCCAGAACTACTTTGATCATTGCCTAAATATAAATGGCAAGGTACATCATAATTTTTCTTGCGACTGTATATATTTCCAAAAAGTGCGTGAGTCACTATTAATTCTAAATTCAGAATCTCTAACATATAAATTATAACAATCTTTACTTAGGGTCGATTTCTCATACCTGCGTTAATCTATGGTTCAGTTGAACCAGGTTCACCCGTGATCTTCGGTTCTGTTTGGAATGTATTTCTCATTGCACGTTCATGTCAGCGCTCGTTCTACAGCTTTCGAGAAATGCCAATAGATGGCAAAAGGTAAAAAACTGTCGCCATTTTGAACTACCTTTTTTATGCTGTTTTTGAATAAAGTTAAATTTAAGTATTTATAGTCAAATAGTCATTTTAATAATTATAAATAAATATTATAAAAACAAAAATAATGTTATCGTTTATCGTTAGGCTTAATATAATAAAATAGGATATATTTATATTATGACAGCGTTTCATGTTAATACAACGCATGCGTAGTCCATGAAATCATCTGAACTGAGTTCTGAAATCTTTGAACGGCCGAATTCCACAGTTCAAGTTTAAACTGCCATCGGTTGAACGTGCGAATTGAGAAAGACGATTTTGACTTTAAACTGACGTTTACTAGAAGTTCAGGTTAAACTGGAGTTGAACTCGATATGAGAAATTGGCCCTTAGTCTACTACATTCAGATCTTAAGTTATGAAAAATAATAAAATCATCATAATTGTTGAACATCTGATACCTTTTATGATATTTTTTCGTTAATAAAAATTAGGAATAATAATGATCCCAGTATGGATCCCTGTGGCACTCCTTTAGTTGTCGTGTATGGATCTGAGCTTGATTCTTTAATTTTAACAACATTCTTCTTGTCACTTTATTAGCCATTCTAGAAGTATCCCTCTAAAACCAACATTATATTAACTATCCTATTAACATCCCTATTAACAAATTTTCAGCCTGCTATTAATCAACTTTTTTTTGGTACGCGGGATCCAGGCCTAAGTTTTTTTTATCTATGCATGTGAGTTATTATGAGTTTTTTAAAAAATCCCTTGTTTCCGATGAACTTTTATGTCTTAGTTGTGTTATTGGTATGGTCATTTATGCAAAATTTTATTATTATTTGGTTTTAATTTTAGGTTTTCTTCAAGGTGTGCTTAAAACTAAATCTGAAAAATCTTTGGCTGCATACATCAGACCAAAATCATACAAGTGTGAAACATGTTTAAAGGAATTTACGGTATCGAGATATTTAAAAAGACATTTAAAAGTGCACACTGGCGAAAAGTCTTACAAGTGTGAAATTTGTTTTAAGCAATTTAGTGAAGCTGGACATTTGAAAAACCATTTAAGATTACACACTGGAGAAAAGCCTTACAACTGTGAAATTTGTTTTAAGCAATTTAGTCAAGAAGGAAGTTTGAAAATTCATTTGAGAATGCACACTGGAGAAAAGCCTTATAAGTGTGAAATTTGTTTTAAGCAGTTTACTCAAATAGGTCAGTTGAAAGAACATAACAAAACACATACTGGGGTAAAACCTTACAAGTGTGAAATTTGTTTGAAACAGTTTAGTCGAGATGGAAGTTTAAAAAAGCATTTGAGAGTACACACTGGAGAAAAACCGCATAAGTGTGGAATTTGTTTTAAGCTATTTAGTGAATCTGGAAATTTGAAAAGGCATTTGGTAATACACACTGGAGGAAAGCCTTACAAGTGTCAGATTTGTTCTAAACTATTTAGTCATGATAGAAGTTTGAAAAAGCATTTAAGGATACACTCTGGAGAAAAGATGTTTAGGTGTGACATTTGTTGTAAGCAGTTTACTTCAGCAAGTAATTTGTCAACACACTTGAGACTGCACACTGGTTAAAAACACAATTATTGTTAAAAAAAGGTTCACTCTACCAAGCAATTTGAAACAGCATACTATAAAATTTTGGACGGAAATAAACCAGAAAATTTGAAAAACCATTTAGCAATATACGCTGCATAAATCTTACAAGAGAAATTTTGTACATATGTCCCTGTAAGTTGTATCCATATGGAAAACTTATAGTTATTATTAATTTTACGAAAAAAGTTATTGTTCGTAAAAAGCTCTGCATGGTCCAAAACCTAAGATTTAACCATCAGATATCAAATTTTATGAATATTTTACGAGGAGTGTTAAAAAAATGTGAATTTCACTCAAGAGTAAAGTAGCTTTATTTTTCACAATATTGAAAATTGCTATTATAAAAAGTTGTTTGGAATTAAGAACTATATTCTAATATGCAATTACACCCTGCTAATTGAAAAAAAAAATAAGAATTACGGAAAACCAAACATTATTTTCAGATATTTCAATTCTGATAATTCTTTTATTATTAATTTTACGAAAAAGTGATTCTTAATAAAAAGTTCTGCATGGTCTAAAACCTAAAATACAACCATCTTATATCAAATTTTATACGAGGTATGTCAAAAAAGATAAATTTAGATCAAAAGTAAAGTACCTTTATAGTTCAGAATATTTCAATTAGAAGGATGTAATTACATATTAAAAAACATAATTTTTAATTCTAAACGGCGTTTCATAATAACAATTTTCGATATTGTGAAAAATAAAGGTATTTTACTCTTGAGCGAAATTCATATTTTTTGACATACTTCCTATAAAATTGATAAAATTTGATATAAGGTGGTTATATTTTAGGTTTTAGACAATGAAGAACACTTTATAAAGAATAACTTTAAAAAGAATAAAGTTTTCCATATGGATACAACTTACAGGAACATACTGTATATTTTTTTGTAAATTATAATCATACTTGTATGGTTCAAAAGGTCGCAATAAACTATATTGTTATTATTTATTGATGTTATTCTACCTACCAAATTCCTGTTAGTCTTAACATCCCATCTAGTCTTTATAACCCACTATCTCTTTGTGCACTGTATTTTTAAAATGATTGATTTTCATTAAGGCCATCGGTACATAATTCGCAAATAATATTTTACGGCTATCCCTACTTCTTCTGTCTTTACACGGCAAATTATGTGTAGTAAAATTCACACTGGTATGGATATGTAAACATTACTAGAATGTCATTCTACTTGACAATGCCATCATTAACTTTAAAGAGATGGCTTTTGAATGTTCTTGGATAACTGTTATTTGTATAATTGCAAATTATTAATTCAGTTAATAAATGTGATTATTTCATTCATAGGAGATTCTTACCAATAGAAAGCTACAGAAATAAAAATTAAACTGATAATTTTTGATAATTTCCCGTCGTCAAGTATATTACGTCAGATGCCCTTCGTTACTACGAAAAAATACATTCGGTGACATTAATGACAATTAATGTTTTAAAAATTATAAAAGTGATGACTTTCAACCGTCAAATATTTATAACAACTGTGTGTTTAATTGTACTAATTTGTACTTACATAAATAATTTGCAATAAAATTTTGGTTTTGAACAGTTTTATTCCTGAAATAATCACAACAAATTGCACTCGATCTCTAAAATTATTATCGAATTTTTGCCCTCATGACACTTTGACATATTTTGTCATAAATTAAAGTTTGTCAAAGTGTCACTCGGGAAAAATTCGATAATTTTAGAGCACTTGTGCAAGTACTACTGAATTTTTTCACTAACTATGTATCCAGTGATTGTAATAATTTATATGTACAACAAAAACTAATACTCAATCGAGAAAAGAGGAAAAGTATTAAATTGATTTTTTTAATAATATATTGTTACTATGGAATGCTACAATTATTTTGAACATATTTAACAACAAAATACTTGGATCACAGAATATAATCCTGATGTATTCTCTGCTTGGATCTTCCACAAATAACAAACAATAAATAAATTTTTATTAAGTTCACGTCTTAAATCAATTATTTATCAAATACATTATCAATATTATTTAACCAACAACTCAAAATATTCCCGATGCCATGTCAAATATTTAAAATATTTAAAACTGTCACTGTCTTGTCATCATATTCTATTTGACTCAGTGCGTTGTATGACAAAGATAGCGAATGTTCAATTTGGAAAATATCACCACGGACATAGTGTCCATTTTTTTCGAACCCTGAAGAAACTAATAAATGTTTTTAAAAAATTTAAACGCAGAATGAAAGACTAAATTATTAGAGAGTTATCAAGTAAAATTCTATCCATCCGTTATTTTGATACGTAAACGCTATTTTTTTACGGTATAAGTTTTAACGTATATGTAATTTTAGAGTTATGAAGTGGTCGAATTCCTGCTTCACGTTAATAGTTGGCAGCTGTCAGTCAAAAGTCGTATTTGACAGCAAAATAATTAAATTTGTTTATTTTTTTTTCTGTTTTTGTTTTCTTTCACCCAAGATACATAATTTGTAATTTTGCCTTGTTTTGTACAATTTGGATTTCAAATTTTTCTAAAAAATATGGAAGAGATCTTAGAACATGCAATGTTACTTGAAGCCAATGACGATGATATAGAGTAGTAAATACTAAATCTCGTTTTAAATGATGATAATGATAACGTTCAAAATAAAAATGTACATCCCGTCTTTAATTTCGATACCTTAGAACCTGAACAAGCCAAACAGTATTTTCGGTTTGAAAAACAGGATATTCCAAGGCTTGTACAGTTGTTAGGGATACCAGATAACAGAAACTGGCCATACCTGTACTGGTAAGTAATGCTGAGAGGAACTAAAACTTTAAACTCAACCAAGCCAAGAAAACAAAAACAAAACACCTGTTAACATACAGAAATAAAATTTCATAACACAACACAACATATTTATTACATGACAGAACTTACATGTCCGAGTCACGAGTCACTCCGAGTCTTGCCGAATTGGTGCGAGTCGCTGCTAACGTTACCGTATTTCAAGCCCGCTATCCGACCTACCGTAACGGAGCACGTTAACGTTAAAATCATTTCCGTTATTCAATATTCATACTGCGCGTGCTCCATTGCTAAAATAACGTTACCGTATTCTCCTCGAGTTACTTGATAACTCTCTATTATCGAGGACTGAAAGTCCCTTAGAATAATAAAAAGTTCTCTTAGTTTTTCACCCCTGTAACTTTATGTAATTAAAATAAACATTATAGAAGTTTTCAGGAACTTTCGGCCCTCGGCAATAACGTAATCTTTCATTCTGCGTTTAAATTTTTAAAAAATACTTATTAGTTTTCTCAGGATTCGAAAAAAATGAATCCCTATTTGAATAGCATTGCAGCCGAAAATACGTACTCATCCCCTTAAGTCTAATTTTTTAAAATAAAAATGTATACCATTTTATTCAGTTGCAATGCGACGGCAAAATTGTCTTATTTTCGCAAGCCTACGCCTCTCCGATGATGACTCCAAATAGAGTCGAAAATCGTCGATTCAGAGTGCTGGCACTGCGCTCCGTATTCTAAGTGAAAAATAAGACAGTTTTGCCTTCACATTGCAACTGAATGAAAATGGTATACATTGTTATTTTTTATTTTATATTAGTAGATATTACTCCTATAGCGTAACTAGGTCCATTTTCCGTTGGAAGTTTACCAAGATGTAGACGGGGTTGTGAATTGCAACTTTTTAGAATTCCCTCTTGTCTTCACTGCAGCATCCATCTGGCTTGCAAATTGTAAAAGCCATGGAGGTGTTACCAGGGAAATGGACCAATAAGTTTTCAATTAAAAATATTTTAGTAATATTTTTCAATATTATTAATGTTCCTATTAGGTTGAAAACTATGCCTTTCTAATGATGAAAGGGTTGCCAATGCGAGTCCATTATACAATTGGATATGGTAATTGAGTCAATACTCGCAATCTTTAGTTTGTATTTTTATTAGTTGTTACATAATCGTGGGGCAACCGGTTTCGAGTCTTACAATATATGACTCATCATCAGGCCCAGTACAAAAAAGTCTTCTCAATACAAACTACAAGCTAAAAAACACAAAACGAGAGACATGTACACATATATATAAAACTTAAAAACAACTTTGTCTTGGTTTTAATCACACACCATGAAGCCAAGCAACTGTGTAGTATTGAACTCAACCTTCCATAGTATGTAAAAATGAGACCTATTGTCATTGGGAGCGACCAATCTGATGAAAATTGCTTGGTATATAATTTTAATATATATACTACCATCATTCCTCAACTAGTTAAAGGATGATGGAGTTCTGACAAGATAGTATGCGATCAAAAGACATAATATAAAGTTATTAGTAATTGGTATGTACTTACATAACAGCCATTGAAACTGTTCCACAGCTAAAGATGTACATGCAGTCACCAGCTCCCATAAGGATAGTTGATCTATCAAACAACCTTTAGTCTCTTATATTGTAAGTTGTGTTCAATGTGGAACTTGGAAAAGAAAAATTCTTATGTTCCTAAAGACGTGTGTTTTATATCCTTCACAGTTGTTTTTTGTCAGGCTTAGCCGTTGTTTTTATATGTTTTATGTTTAGTAAATGTAAAAATATTTAATAATTTAATAAAACATTTTTTACTAAACATAAAACATATAAAAACAACGGCTAAGCCTGACAAAAAACAACTGTGAAGGATATAAAACACACGTCTTTAGGAACATAAGAATTTTTCTTTTCCAAGTTCCACATTGAACACAACTTACAATATAAGAGACTAAAGGTTGTTTGATCGATCAACTATCCTTATGGGAGCTGGTGACTGCATGTACATCTTTAGCTGTGGAACAGTTTCAATGGCTGTTATGTAAGTACATACCAATTACTAATAACTTTATATTATGTCTTTTGATCGCATACTATCTTGTCAGAACTCCATCATCCCTTAACTAGTTGAGGAATGATGGTAGTATATATATTAAAATTATATACCAAGCAATTTTCATCAGATTGGTCGCTCCCAATGACAATAGGTCTCATTTTTACATACTATGGAAGGTTGAGTTCAATACTACACAGTTGCTTGGCTTCATGGTGTGTGATTAAAACCAAGACAAAGTTGTTTTTAAGTTTTATATATATATATATATATATATATATATATATATATATATATATATATATATATAAAATGAATAATTTTGGGGAATGCAGTCAATGTGTTTTGGGCTGATTAAAAGAGAAACACTTTGAACTTTTGTCGAGCTTTCGGATATATATATATATATATATATATATATATATATATATATATATATATATATATATATATATATATATATATATGTACATGTCTCTCGTTTTGTGTTTTTTAGCTTGTAGTTTGTATTGAGAAGACTTTTTTGTACTGGGCCTGATGATGAGTCATATATTGTAAGACTCGAAACCGGTTGCCCCACGATTATGTAACAACTAATAAAAATACAAACTAAAGATTGCGAGTATTGACTCAATTACCATATCCCATTGTATGCCTTTCTAATTTTTTACTTTTTTGTTGTCTCATGATAGGTCATTGACGAATGATCAGAATCTTTAAACTGGCCAGTAAGATCCAGTTACAGCAATCTGGGTCACATGTTTCCTGTGTGTCATTCGTCTCATTGGTAAATGTTCACTTTTCTTTGGGCCTTTATCTGTGTACCACATGGTACTTTTGATTGTTAGGCGAGCGGCAGCAGCCCCTAAAATTACATTAGGGGTCATCCATAAACTACGTCGTTGAGAAGAGGGATGGGCGGGCTCGCTTATTACGACGGAGTACGACAGGGGGGAGGGGAGTATGAGTGCCCATTCGACGTCGTTTAATATATTGGTAGTATATTTAAATTTGTCGCTATTGTGTCTATAACAATAATTTTTTACTAGCTTCTACCAACATTAAAGTATCAGATATTCATATAAAAACGTATAGTTTTTGATATGAAATTGAAAATAAAACAAAACGTTTACGAATAAATATATCTTTGTTAAAATTAAAAAGAATAATTCTATTATAGATACTTTTATCGCATACTTTTCATTTCGTTTTTATCAGTCACGGCGTTAAAATAATATTAGGTAGCACTTTTGTAGAGGACAACAAACAATAAGACATTGTTCTTTGGGTTTAAACAATAGCTTCTATATACAGAACAATGTCTGGAAGCAAAAACATATTACATTGTTAGTTCATTTATGTGCTGCATACTGTGTGTGAAACAACAGTTCTGTAAGAACGAAGAGAAATAAAATATTGTTTTCTATTTACAGTAGAACGTCGATAATCCGGACGTCAAAAATCCGGACCGTCAATAATCCGGATTTGTATTTAGCAAAAATATCTGATTCTTTTAAAATAAATTAAGAACTTCGCTGCGAAAAACGAACCTCTACCGCAGTTCAAATATATTTTACCACAGCTTCCTATTTTACACATTTTTTTAAAAGCCCAAATAGTGTCTGATGTTTTTACTGTATACATAGTGCTTAAAATTAATTACAATACAGTGTTTAAACATAAAAAAATGTTTTGACTAATTTCACCTCTAGACACTTTACTGTACAAGAGAAAACATAAGATTTTAAAACGTTTGTTGTACTTTAATGTGTATACTGGCCTTTTTTGAGGTAATTTCGATAATCCGGATAATTTGATAATCCGGATGGGGTCCGGTCCCAATTATTCCGGATTATTGACGTTCTACTGTAGTTAGTAAGTCGTATTTATACTTTAGAAGAAATGGCATCGAAATCAAAAGAAAATAAATATATAGATTTATATGATGCAGTTAAGAAATCATACCCCGCAAAATCTTGGTCCAATGCTATTTAAATGCATTAATCTTTTTCGAATACTAAGAAAACTAATAAAGATTTTTGAAAAATTTAAACGCAGATTGAAAGACTGCATTATTGCCGAGGGCCAAAAGTTCCTGAAAACATCTATAATGTTTATTTAATAAGTTACAGGGGTGAAAAAAAAAGAGAAATTTTTGTCTGATTTTTCATTTCAGATATTTCATTCAAAAGAAACCTTTTGTTTATTCTAAGGGACTTTCAACCCTCGGTAATAATGTAATCTTTTATTCTGCGTTTAAATTTTTCAAATACATTTATTAGTTTTCTCAGGATTCGAAAAAAATTGATGCATTTAAATAGCATTGGACCAAGATTTTACGCCTACCCCTCATATTTGATTAAAAAAAAAACAGAAATAATATTGATTTTTTTTTTAAATCAATGAAAGGGGGGTCGTGAGTTGCAACGACGACGTCGACATGAGGGGGGGTCGTCTCTAAACGATGAATTACGACGGTGGGGGGAGGCTATTAAAAAGGTTCAAATTTTTTACGATGTAGTTTATGGATGCTCCCTTATATCGACCACGAAAATCAACTTTAAGGTGAATGACCAATTCTAGTCATTCTTTATGTTTTCTTGGTCACTGAATACGAATATGAAATTTATTTTTTTCTAGAATTGGTGAAACATGTTTAAAAATCAAATTTTATGCAAAAATTCGAAAAATTAATTTTGATGATTATTCAACTTTACCTCGCTGTATCTTTGGTAGAACACTGTTCAGTTATTCCGAGAAAATGCAAAAGACAAGATAAAATAACTTTCTCGTCTTCGCTCCATATGACGTAGGGTGTAATTTATGACTGTTTTGAAAAACCATATGCCTTTGTATAAGTGTAAAAATTGAAAGACTAAGTTTTCAATCTAATGGCACATATAATAATACTAAAAATATTACTCTACATCACACCAGATTGAAAACAATGGTAAATTTCTCTGGTTACCCAACCAGAAGGTTCCCATTGTTTTCAATCTGGTGTGAGTAATATTTAAGTTTTTTTTTTAGATGCTATTAGATTGAAAACTTAGTCTTTTGCTAGCAGTTGCCACTAAGGCATCCCTGCCATTTCGTTCGTTGTAATCCGGGATTGCACGCTGGGGTTTGTTTTGGTTGGATCAGAGAGAGCAGCATATGTGCCTCCTGATGAGAGACTAATAAGTTTCGAAACCGGTAGAGGTGCTTGTTGCTGCACTCTCTGATTGAACTAGAATATAATGCGGCTGTAGTTTCGTGTTGCAACGAAATTGAAAATGGTTATTCATTTTTAGTAAAAATTGAAATTTGTAATACTGGGCTTGTATGTTCTGGTATGAATAAATTTTAATATGAGACTGCTTTCTACATCATGAGTACAAAACACATTCACCGTTAGTTGCCTAAATAACGGTGTGTCTGTACTGGAATCATACACTAAGCGCCAAAATTAACGCACCACCTTAAAAATGGGACATATTTAATGTCTCATATTTCCTAAACCTGTTGTCCGATTTTAGTAATTTTTTTAATATATTATAGATTTATTCTTCAAGAATATCGATGTAATAATATTGTTGCTAAACAGATAAGTGTCATTGTATACCGGGTGTAACAATGATAGTGTGTTTTTTCCTCAAAGTTTGGAACACCCTGTGGAATATTCTAGCGTATATAAAATATTGAAATTACTACTCAACTGTAACCTTAGGCTATCTTAACATTTTGCTTTTTGATTTATTCGGTTATGTTGGATAATAAAAAGTTAGGTACTTTAACAACTAGCAACTTTCTTCATCAATACAGGGTGTTTCTAAATAAGTGAGACAAACTTTAAAGGGTAATTCTGCATAAAAAATAAAGACCATTTGCTTTATAAACATATGTCCGCAAATGCTTCGTTTCCGAGATATGGGATGTTGAATTTTTTCTTACAAACTGACGATTTATTTATTGCTATAAAACCGGTTGAGATATGCATATGAAATTTGGTAGGTTTTAAGAGGTAGTTATTACGTATTTTTTGACGTAATATTAAGAATTTTATATTCACCATTGGCGTGCATACGCGTCATATTACCCGGTCATATTACCCGTATGCACGCCAATGGTGAATATAAAATTCTAAATTGTATGCCAAAAAATGCGCAATAACTACCTCTTAAAACCTGCCAAATATCATTTGCATATCTCAACCGGTTTTATAGCAATAAATAAATCGTCAGTTTGTAAGAAAAAATTCAACATCCCGTATCTCGGAAACGAAGCATTTGCGGACGTATGTTTATAAAGCAAACGGTCATTATTTTTTCATGCAAAATTACCCCTTAAAGTTTGTCGTACTTATTTAGAAACACCCTGTATTGATGAAGAACTAGTTATTAAAGTTGCTAGTTATTAAAGTACCTAACTTTTTTATTATCCAACATAAGCGAGTGAATCAAAAAGCAAAATGTTAAGATAGCCTAAGGTTACAGTTGAGTTGTAATTTGAATATTTTATATACGCTAGAATATTCCACAGGGTGTTCCAAACTTTGAGGAAAAAACACACTATCATGGTTACACCCGGTATACAATGACACTTATCTGTTTAGCAACAATATTATTACATCGATATTCTTGAAGAATAAAGCTATAACATATTTAAAAAATCTCTAAAATCGGACAACTAGTTTAGGAAATATGAGACAATAAAAATGTCCCATTTTTAAGGTGGTGCGTTAATTTTGGCGCTTAGTGTATATGCAGCAGAATATTTTGCATATCTTCTATAATCGAAACATACGAAATTCTTTTGATTTTGTTTCTTGCTCTTTTGTTTTTTTTTTATTTTATCTATGCTTGTGAATTATCAATTTAGCAATTTCGATGTCCTAGAAAAACCCTTGTTTCCTATGAACTTTCATGTCTTAGTTTTGTTATTGGTATGGTCAATTATGCAAAGTTTTATTATTATTTGGTTTTAATTTTAGGTTTTCTTCAAGGTGTGGTTAAAACTTTCTTTATTTTTTATTTACTCCCAGTATATTTACAATCTGTCACATATCATATATAATATTAAAGGACAATAAGTAAATGCTCGGATATTTACATTGGACATGTAGGAAATATTTCCAGTGAATTATTTCCTTTACATAATTAACCTATTTATTTAAAACCGTTATTTGTTTGATATTCCGAGTACACTTAGTTAAACCTGCTTATCAGGTCCGTTGGTTTAAATTTTTTTAAGCGGCGCACTTCACCTATGGTGTTAACTAGATCACTCGCGAGGGGGTTCACATGCTTATTCACTCTATCCCGATATTTTTCACTGTGTCGTTTTATTTCACTTTTGATGGTGGAGGTGGAGAAGTATTTTTCAATTGCTGTATTTGGCACATACCAGAGGGCATTGACTATTATCTTAAAACCTTATTTTGGGACCTTTGAAGTATTTCTAAGTTTGAATGTGACGCTGTGCCCCATAGCTGGATTCCATATGTCCAGATTGGTTTTAGAATTGACGTATATACAAGTATTTTGTTTTGAAGGGTCAGTTTAGATTTCCTGCCGATAATCCAGTATAATTGCTGCAGTCTAAGTCCTAGTTGTTTTCGCTTGTTGAATATATGTGTCCGCCATGTGAGGCGTTTGTCTAGGTGCACGACTAAGTATTTCACACTATCAGCTTGTACTAATTGGCTGTTATTTAGTTTCACTGGTGGACACTGATCTCTTTTCACCGTGAAAGTTACGTGTATTGATTTGGATTCATTCGCTTTTATTTTCCACTTTTTTAGCCATACTCCTATTTTGTTCAGGTTTGTTTGTAGGTTTCTTGTAGCTCCTGCAGGATTGTGATGGGAGGCTAGTATTGCTGTATCATCAGCAAATGTTGATACTGTTGTTTGTTCTGTAGTGGGAATGTCTGCCGTGTACAATATAGTGATGTTGATTATAGTTACTTTCGAGTATTCGTTACAAATCGTTACTTTTGTATAAAGTAATCATTTAAAGTATTCGTTACTTTGATTACTATGATTACTTTTGTATTTGAGTACCGGTAATCATATCGAGAATCGTATTTCTCAGTATTTCATATAAGTATAAGATCCGATATAACGACCTTCACCGATCTATTTAATGGATAGAAATTAAATGATATGCAATTGTTCTGTCATTGCTGCTCCATTAATTAGAATCAAGTTTGGACATGCATGTTTCCCTCTACATCTAGCAAGAATTAAAGTTTTTGATTCAAATCTTTGTACAGAATGTCAGAAGGTTGGTGACTTAAATCATACTTTCTTTGAGTGCGCAAAATATATTCCATGCACATATAATTTAATCCAAGATTTAATAAAATGTAATGTTTTTCCACCTTTCAATGTATCCTATCTATTGTCTCTGAACAGCAAGAACATATGTATATGATTGTTTAATGAAATTTATCTGTGAAACTAAAATTAACCTCCAAACTTATTAATCCTGATAATTTGGTATATTATGTACATATGAAAAAAGAAGAAGAAGAAGATACATAATGGAAAATGTGGTGAGCAACTTGGACAGTCCATAGCGGCCAGCTTTTGAACTGAGTAGAGAGCTGTAGAAGAGTTTGCTATGGAACTCTAAGGACCTCATTGCCTTCCTTATGTATGAACAGAAAACAAAAAAAGTTGTGACTGGCTAAATGACACCCAAGTCTATGCCATAAAAAAAAATTGCTGCTCCACAATATCAGTAATCTCAAGTAATCTGTTTGCATCAATTAAGTGCCAAAACAAACCTTCGAAACTCTAGATGACGTACCTTAGCAGTAACCCTGCGCACCCAGGTGCCTCGGAGGTCGGTTCTGATTGCATATTCGTGTTCAGTGACCTCAAATACCCCGAAATAAAAAATCTGGCCCTTAAAAGGCTGATTTTAACATATTTATGCATTTTTCGGTGCGTTTTATACAGTTTAAAATGCAATAATGCATTTCCACGTATTTTTCTATTGTAGACTTTTTTCCAGACGTCATCCTGATCCTAAATACAATGCAAAAAGTCTCTATGTACCTGCTATATTTAAAAATAGATTTATTCCTGTGTTTTTAGTGTTAAATGCCCTGGTCTAATAAAAATAATGCCATACCTACATGTAAAATTAAAGTTGATGATCATAGTCTAGAACAGAGGGCGGCAACGCGGCGCCCGCGGGCGCCACTGCGCCCTTTAATAGATTTTAATGCGCCCTTAAACTATTGTTAATTTAGACAATAAATTCAAAACGTATACAGTCGGAAAAATGAAAGAATACCCATGAATGAACTTATAAAACACGCTGTATTTTCCTGTCACCGTGTCACAAAGAAAATTGTCCAGTGTGACTACATGTAACAATAATTATTACATGTACTTGCGCTGGCCAATTTTTTGTGTGACACGGTGACAGGAAAATACAGCGTGTTTTATATGTTCGTTCATGGGTATTCTTTCATTTTTCCTACTGTATTTTTTATACGTTTATATTACACACCTGGACACCTTAAAAATGGGTCATTTTTGATGTCTCGAATCTCATAAAGCTGTTGTCCGATTTTAGTGATTTTTTTAATATGTTATAGCCTTATTCTCTAAGAATCTGGATGTAGTAATAGTGTTGCTGAACATGTAAATGTCATTGTATACCGGGTGTAACAATCATACTGTGTTTTTTCCTTAAAGTTCGGAACACCCTGTGGAATATTATAGCATATATAAAATATTGAAATTAAAACTAAATTGTAGTATTAGGCTTTCTTAACATTCTTTCTGCTTTTTGACTCATTCACTTATGTTGGATAATGAAAAAGTTAGGTACTTTGACAAGTAGCCACGTTCTTCATCAATACAGGGTGTTTCTAAATAAGTGCAACAAAATTAAAGGGGTAATTCTGCATGAAAAAATAATGACCGTTTAATTTATAAACATATGTCTGCAAATGCTTCGTTTCCGAGATACCGGGTGTTCAATTTTTTCTTACACACTGACGATTTATTTATTGCTCTAAAACCGGTTGAGATATGCAAGTGAAATTTGGTGGGTTTTTACAATTATGTATTTTATATTCACCATTGGCGTGCATACGGGTCATATTACCTGTATGCACGCCAATAGCGAATATAAAATTTTTAGTTGTATGTCAAAAAATGTGAAATAACTACCTCTTAAAACCTACCAAATTTCATTTGCACATCTTAACCGGTTTTAGAGCAGTAAATAAATCATCTGTTTGTAAGAAAAAATTCAACATCCCGTATCTCGGAAACGACGCATTTGCGGACATATGTTTATAAAGCAAACTGTCATTATTTTTTCATGCAGAATTAACCCTTAAAGTTTGTCGCACTTATTTAGAAACACAATATATTGAAGAAGAACGTGGCTTTGTCAAAGTACCTAACTTTTTCATTATCCAACATAAGTGAATGAGTCAAAAAGCAGAATGTTAAGAGAGGCTAGGGCTACAACTGAGTTTTAATTTCAATATTTTTTAAATGCTAGAATATTCCACAGGGTGTTACGAACTTTCAGGAAAAAAACAAAGTATTATTGTTACACCCGGTATACAATGACATTTACATGTTCAGCAACACTATTACTACATCCATATTCTTAGAGAATAAGGCTATAGCATATTAAAAAAATCACTAAAATAGGACAACAGGTTTATGAGATTCGAGACATCAAAAATGACCCATTTTTAAGGTGTCCAGGTTTTTTTGACCAGGAGTGTAATATATTTGTTAGGTCAAAAAATAGTTGGCGCCCGCCATGAATTTTTAATCTAGTATTTCACTCTTTACATTAAAAATGTTGCCGACCTCTGGTCTAGAAATATTATCATTTCTACATATTTTCCGGTCAATGTAAGCTATTTTTTTTTCTAGGCCTAATAAGAATAGTGTGTATTTATTATTAAACTCTAATGTGTTGCAGTTTTATTTTCAAAGGAACTAGCATCTGTGAAATTCTGTGAATTATCTACCTCGACAAATCGTATAGACATCTGTTTCTGGGTGCATGCTTTGTTAAATGATATACCTTCCTCTGTTTCAGCTACTTCTCATTGCCCTGTAATCCTGTAAAACTTTTCATAGTCTTCGCCCTTCATAGATAAAATTTTAGTTAACTGTACTGACACTCGTGGAATACCGGTCCGACTCCGATATTAACCGAGTAGATACAATACTCAAAATAGGTACTCACTCTGATACGATTGGTACGAAGTAACGAAGTAATCAAAGTAATCAAAGTAACGATTTGCTTCTCTGTATAGTAATCGTTACTTTCGGTATTCGTAAGTAACGAATACTTTGTAAGGAATAGTTACTTTTTCAACATTACTAGTACAATAAATATAATATTGGGCCCAAGGTACTACCCTGTGGTCTGTGGTACTCCAGATTCTATGTGGTAGATGTTAGTATATTCAGACTGCTGTTTTACTAAGAAAAATCTGTTAGTTATGTATGATTTTAATAATGGATAGAGGTTGTGAGGTAAACCTTTTTTTATTTTATACAATAGTCCAGGATGCCAGATCCAGGATTCACACACTTATGATTTCGCTGGCAGAAGTTTTTTGTGTGCCCGTATTGTTGGCATCTCGTGCACTGAGGTATTATCCGTTTCTTGCGAGGCGGTTCAATTATAACACTGCAGTTCATAAGCTCTTTTATTTCATAAATGGTTTATTGTTGTCCTTGGGTTTCAAGTCCACAAAAAATAGTGGTAAAGATTTTTTTGTACGACTTTGGAGAACGTTGTGTATATTTACAGCTTCTTGTCCTAATGCCATTAAAATTGTTTTGATATTTTCCATGTCAGTGGAATGATACAGATTTTTTAACACGACTCTGTAGGTTTTATCAGTTTTCGGCATATACGTGTAGAACTGAGTTTGTTTTTCTTCCAAGGCTTTTATAATTTGAGTGTAGGCTTCACCTACTTTAGGTTGTACTCTGACTTTCTCTTGTTCAACCGTTTTGATGAGATACTCCTCTTTAACGATCTCTTCTAGAAGTGATATTAATGGATTTATGTCAGCTACACCGTCTATATAAATTGGTGGAGGTTTTGGTTCTTTTTGGCCGTTTTTAGCTTCACGTTCATGTTCTTCTTGTTCTTTTGGTAAATGTTCAAATATATATTTGTTTGTTTGTTTGTTTATTCCTAACCAGTAGTCATCCAATTTGGTTTGTTTTGAGTTCTTTTGGATATCATCGGGACTGCGTATTCTTTTCTGATAGGTTACTCTTTGCCATTCATTTGAAGCTTGTAGCTGTTGTTGTGGTAACAACGTTGTTTGCACAATGTTTTGGTTTATGTTGGGTTCGTTTCCACCGATTTGCATGTATGTTGTGCTGTTTGTTGTATCATTTGAAGTGATGTTGGTTGATATCCTGGTAACGGTTGACTATTGTACATTTAACTATTTTGGTACATTTGTCCGTTTTGATCTAAGAACATTGCTGTAAATTATCAATTTAGCAATTTCGATGTCCTAGAAAATCCCTTGTTTCCTATGAACTTTCATGTCTTAGTTTTGTTATTGGTATGGTCAATTATGCAAGTTTTATTATTAGTTGGTTTTAATTTTAGGTTCTCTTCAAGGTGTGGTTAAAACTAAATCTGAAAAATCTTTGGCCGCATACACCAGACCAAAATCGTACAAATGTGAAACATGTTTAAAGGATTTTACGGTATCGAGGTATTTAAAAAGACATTTAAAAGTGCACACTGGCGAAAAGTCTTACATGTGTGAAATTTGTTTTAAGCAATTTAGTGAAGCTGGCAGTCATTTGATAATACACACTGGAGGAACGCATTACAGGTGTGAAATTTGTTCTAAGCCGTTTAAATCAAAAGGTAGCTTGAAACTTCATTTGAGAGTGCACACTGGAGAAAAGCCTTATCAGTGTGAAATTTGTTTTAAGCAGTTTGTCAGAGCAAGTGTTTTGAAAGTACATCTGAAAATACACACTGGAGAAAGACCTCATAAGTGTGAAATTTGTTCTAAGCAATTTAGTGAAAATATGTGTTTGAAAAAGCATTTAAGGATACACACTGGAGAAAAGCCTTATAAGTGTAAAATTTGTTTTAAGCAATTTAGTCAAGAAGGAAGTTTGAAAATTCATTTGAGAATGCACACTGGAGAAAAGCCTTATAAGTGTGAACTTTGTTTTAAGCAATTTAGTCAAGAAGGAAGTTTGAAAATTCATTTGAGAATGCACACTGGAGAAAAACCTTATAAGTGTGAAATTTGTTTTAAGCAGTTTACTCAAATAGGTCAGTTGAAAGAACATAACAAAACGCACACTGGGGTAAAACCTTACAAGTGTGAAATTTGTTTGAAACAGTTTAGTCGAGATGGAAGTTTAAAAAGGCATTTGAGAGTACACACTGGAGAAAAACTGCATAAGTGTGGAATTTGTTTTAAGCTATTTAGTGAATCTGGAGATTTGAAAAGGCATTTGGTAATACACACTGCAGAAAAACCTTACAAGTGTCAGATTTGTTCTAAACTATTTAGTCATGATAGAAGTTTGAAAAAGCATTTAAGGATACACTCTGGAGAAAAGATTTTTAATTGTGAAATTTGTTGTAAGCAGTTTACTTCAGCAAGTAATTTGACAACACATTTGAAATTGCACACTGGTTAAAAACACAATTGAGGGGATTAGATGCTAAGAGGTACAAGTGATAAAATGGTTTAGTTGAGAAAAACGAAGTCAAAGTTAAATTTGTATAGTAAATTCTATAACGAATTAATCACTTATGGACTTATTTTGAATTTATTTTATACATTTTATTTATCTAATTGTAAAAGCTTTTGTAAAGTTTGTGTTTTTTTTCATTCAAAATGTTTGAAATTTTTAAAAAACGTTCGCACTTGTACCGCTTTGCTTCAAATTTTGCACTTGTTTCTCTTTGCCACTTAATACTCTGTCACTTTTTGATATCCAATACCATACAAGCAACGGAATACAAGTGTAGTTATACCTGTTTGCCGCACTCTTTTTAAATATTTTGTAAGTAGTCAAACCAGAACCTGCGATATGTCGCCTCCAGTTTACTTCACCTGTATCTCTTTGCCTCTAAATTTTTAGTACTATCTAGTATGTATTATTTTGTGCACTTAACTCAGTTTACAATATTTTGTCACTTGTATCCCTTAGCATCTAATCCCCTCAATTATTGTGAAAAAGGGTTTACTCTACCAAGCAATTTGAAACAGCATACTATAAAATTTTGCACGGAAATAAACCAGAAAATTTGAAAAACCATTTAGCAATATACGCTGCATAAACCTTACAAGAGAAATGTTATACAGTATGTCCCTGTAAGTTGTATCTGTTACCGTAAAAATTAATCGCCAAAACTGAGGCTTATTTTGAGGCTAAAGACAAATTGTATTATAAAAATGGTATTGAAAAGTTGTATGACCGCCATAATCGTTGTATCACCCTCGAAGGTAACTATATTGAATAATAAAATCAAATTTTATCAAAAAAAATGTCTTTCTATGTTAGCCTACGAACTTTTCAGCCCGCCTGTTATTATTAATTTTATGAAAGAAAGTGATTCTTAATAAAAAGTTCTGCATGGTCTAAAACCTAAAATACAACCATCTTATATCAAATTTTATCAATTTTATACGAGGGATGTCAAAAAAGATAAATTTAGATCAAAAGTAAAGCAACTTTATAGTTCAGAATATTTCAATTAGAAGGATGTAATTACATATTAAAACATAATTTTTAATTCTAAACAGCTTTTCATAATAACAATTTTCGATATTGTGAAAATAAAGGTATTTTACTCTTTAGCGAAATTCATATTGTTTGACATACCCCTATAAAATTGATAAAATTTGATATAAGGTGGTTGTATTTTAGGTTTTAGACTTTTTTCTGAGTTGAAAAGAGTTATTTTAATTGAAATAACTGAATATAGTAATGTTGGTTATATACATATTTAATAATTAAAAAAAAAATTCAAAACTTTTTTTTTATTAGAAGAATGTAGTTGCATATAGTTCTTGATTCCAAACAACTTTTCTTAATAACAATTTTCAATACTGTAAAAAATAAAGTACGCGTCCGCGGACGGCATCTGCGTATGCATCCGCAGATGTGTAGATGGGGTAATTTGATCGTTTGTTGTTTATATATCACGTCGGCGGATGCGTCTGTGAAATATCCGATTTTTGTCGGTTTTCCTAGCACAGATCAAAGGTGCGAACGCCCGATGCCTCTCCACACATCTCATCTCTGACCTCTACGACGCATTAGTTTTCGCAGTTAATTCAAAGTAGATATTGCGTCACCCGAGAATTAACACAGACTGAACGATTTACAGATGTGTACCTACAGATGTGTGGTCAGCTCGTGATGATACATCGGCAGACGCGTCTGTTGATGTGTAGAGGAGGCATAACATATGTCTTATAAATGCGCTCTTTGCTTTCGGTGCTCATATATTTATTCCGCCAGATTATATCCCTCAGGAAACCAGATATTCTTGCTGCTTTCGTTGCCTGCTGTTTTGTTTCTTGCCACAGAAGCCTGTCGCTAGATATTTCCACATCCAAGTATCTACAATCCATTACCTGTTCGATTATATGGTCTTCTTCCTTTTTAGGTACCGTCTCCTCTAAGGAGGTTGGTAATCATCACAGCTATTTTCACTTTTGAGATTGCAGCTCTGAACAAATCAATGGAACTGCAATTATACCACTTTCTCAGATTTTTGAGCAAGGAGATGCGTCTTCTTCCAATACCCCGTTTTCCCTGTATTTTTCCCTGCATTATCGTTTGTAGCAACACAGATTTATCACCTCTCATAACGTGTCGTCCACTCATTACATGGAAAGAAACGAAATAATAAAATAAAACGAAATAATAAAAATAAGAAACAAACAAGCTGAAAATGCGAGCAGTGCCATAACGAAAACTTTGTATATTTACGTATTTTAATTCATAATATGGAAAATTTCTATTATGAAAAGTAGTTTAGAATTAATAATTATGTTTTAATGTGCAATTATATCATTCTAATTTAAATGTTATGAACTATAAAGGTAGTTTACTCTTGATCGAAATTCCTATGTTTTATATACCTCGTATAAAATAAAATTTTATACAAGGTGTCCCAAAAGTAGTGGAACGGTCGAATATTTGGCGAACTGAACATCGGATCGAAAAACTGAAAAATACGTGTTCAATCATTTTCAAAAATCTATCCAATGACACCAAACACCAACCTCCACTACAGCCCCTGGAGGTGGGGTGGGGGGTAACTTTAAAATCTCAAATGGAAACCCCTAGATTTTCTTGCAGATTTGGATTCGTTACGTAAAAGTAAGCAACTTTTATTCAAGACATTTTTTCGAACTGTGGATAGATGGCGCTATAATTGGAAAAAACGATTTATCCTGATACCATGGGTAAATTATAGAAACGGTCTAATATCTCGAGAAATACACTTCCAAATGAGAAACCAAACAAATTTTTTTAATAATTTTCGAAAACCTATCGAATAAAACTAAACATGACCCTCCAACCCACCCCCCTGGAGGTGGGGTGGGGGGTAACTTTAAAATATTAAATAGCAACCTCCACTTTTTATTACAGATTCGGATTTGTTATGAAAAACTAAGCAACATTTATTCGAAACATTTTTTAGAATTGTTGATAAATGGCGCTTTAATTGGAAAAATACGATTTATTAGCGCCATCTATTAGCATTTTTAAAAAATGTTTCAAATAAATGTTACTTAATTTTTCATGACGAATTCGAATCTGCACTAAAAAGTGGGGGCACTATTTAAGATTTTAAAGTTACCCCCCACCCCACCTCCAGGGGGTGGGTTGGAGGGTCATGTTTAGTGTTTATCGATAGGTTTTCGAAAAATATTAAAAACCTGTTTTTTGGTTTTTTATTTTGGAAGTGTATTTCTCGAGATATTAGACTGTTTCTATAATTTACCTTTGGTATCAGGATAAATCGTTTTTCCCAATTATAGCGCCATCTATCCACAGTTCGAAAAAAGTTGCTTCCTTTTACGTAACGAATGCAAATCTGCAAGAAAAACTAGGGGTTTCCATTTAAGATTTTAAAGTCACCCCCCACCCCACCTCCAGGGGGTGTAGTGGGAGTTGGTGTTTGGTGTCATTGGATAGATTTTTGAAAATGATTGAACACGTATTTTTCAGTTTTTGCCATCCGATGTTTAGAATATTCGACCGTTCCCCTACTTTTGAGACACGGTTGCATCATAAATCTTAGAACAAGAAGAGCTTTTTATGAAGAATAACTTTTATTTGTCAAATTAAAAATAAAAGTTATAAATGAAAATGTTCTTGGTATACATAATTTGAGAAAAATCTTCAAATATTTTTTTCCATTAGAAGGATGTACACAGACACAATACTGGCTAGTGATTTTAGTCAATAATTTTGCCAATTCGACAAAAAAATAATTTCTAAATAGTTAATAATTATTACTAAATAATTAGTAATTTTGTCAATTTCGGCAAAATTCTCAAAAAACAAAAAATTACCTTCTACAATCACTAGCCAGTTGTGTCGAGTTTAGGGAACGACTAGGTATACATAATATTTTAATTTTATAGCAAATGGAACAGCCCTTTTATCATAAAGGGGAGGCCGTATTTATACTGGTATAAACCTTTTTAAAACTGTTAATAAATTATTGCTTTTAAAATATTTATACTCAAATTGTATTTTTGAACATTTTATTTATTTTATATAATAATTAAATTCACTATCAATAAATGTCATTGATGTTTTATTAATACTTAATTTAAAATTTAGTTTGACATTCACGAAGTGTCAAACTCAAATGTAAATAACCTATGCTTGGCAAATCGAGATTTAAAAAAAAAGTAGCCTACTTCCTAATCAACCATTTGAGCTGACGTTTAGTGCGTCTGTAGGAGATAACCGGATTGTGACGTCACATTTTAGACTTTGAGGTCGATTATCTCGAAGACGGTTAGATATATCGAAATGCCGTTTTCAGATTTGGATTCAGAAGGTAAAACTACATAAGAATCCATCGATACACCTGCTCTAAGTATTGCAGGAGCGGCAACGCAATAACACACAGACTTTTGCAAATTTATAAACGAAAAGTTTTCGTTGAAAATACGCGCCAAGATGTTTTTTTTATAAGAACGGTGCACCATATGAAAATAAGATGAGAGGTTTTTATCACAAATTAAACGTGAAATTCAAAAATGATTTTTAATTCGACATATCTAAGTAGCGTACTATTTTTTTCTTTAAAAAATTCAGATGATTACCCGTATGCGCGCCAATGATGAATATAAAATTCGTAGTTGTATGTCAAAAAATGCGCAATAACTACCTCTTAAAATCCACCAAATTTCTATTTCACAGCTCATCCGGTCTTAGAGCAATAAATAAATTGGCAGTTTGAAATAAAAATGTCAATACCCCGTACAACTCGGAAACGAAGAATTTGCGGACATACGTTTATCGAGAAAACTGTTATTATTTTTTCATGTAGAATTACCTCTTAAAGTGTGTGATACTTATTTACTAATACCCTGTAATTTTTTTGTAAATTACAATCATACTTGTATCATATGGTTCAAAACGTCGCACTAAACTATATTGTTATTTTTTATTGGCGTTTTTTTACCTACCTAATTCCTGATAGTCTTAATAAGAGAAATCGCCCACTATCTCTTTGTACATTGAAAATTAAATATGTAGTTCTAAAACGATCGATTTCGATTAAGTCTTTAAGGGCAGGTTGTTCGAACGCTAATCAACAATTATCATTATCAAATAATTAATTACTGTCAATGTCAACTTTGTTTGGGTTGTCAAAACATAATTAATTACAATTCTGAGACTATAATCAATTAATATAACAATAATTATTAACATAATTAATAATAAATCTCATAATTGTAATTAATTATGTTTTCAGCAACCCAAACAAAGTTGACATTGACAGTTTTGGTGACAGTAATTAAATATTTAATAATGATCATTGTTGATTAGCGTTCGAACAACCGGCCCTTAGTGACGTTTTACTTTTTTGTTGTCTCATGGTAGGTCATTGACGAATAATCCGACTCTTTACACTGCCGCATGCCGGTAAGAATCAGTTCTCTAAATTGTTATAGCAGTCTGAATCACGTGTTTCTTCTGTGTCCTTCGTCTCGTTGGTAAATGTTCACTTTTCTTTAGGAGCAGTACTTAAGGCCTTTATCTGTGTACCACATGGATACCTTTCTAAGCGGGTAATACTGGGCGGAATGGGACGTTTCATCGCCGCCGTTTCGATGCCGCCGGTTCATCGCCAGTCCATTTCATCGCCGTCCGTTTCATCGCCGGCCGTTTCATCGCCAGTTAGTCAGTTGATCTTGTATTATGGGAGATGACACGACACGACGTTAAATTCAGTTCAAAACTTATGACAAATAAATAGATAAAAAATATTATATTAATTTACTGTTCTATTTCTACTTCCCCTAAATTTGATACTAAACAGTATTAAATTTGTAGTGTTAAATTATATTTTATATTATAAAAGTTTAAAAGTCTATTAAAAGATTAAGTATGGCAACGGGAATGGTCATATCTCGCATTTCCTACAATTCCTAATTAATACTAAAAATAAATTATAAATGTAACTGTCGAAAATTGGTCGAAAATTAGGAAATATATCAGTTAGCGATTAACTGACTGGCGATGAACCGGTGGCATCGAAACGGCCGGCGATGAACTAGCGGCATCGAAACGGCGGCGATGAAACGTCCTAGACCCAATACTGGGATTGTATGTTCTGGTATAGTAGACCAGGGCGGATCTGTAAAAAAACTTATATTTTTGGATGTGCGAGGTGGCATTCGGATTTTTGCAAATAAGGTGAGGTGACAACTCTCTACCTATCTAATACACTTTACAGAATTAAAATCGGATTATTTAAGCGGCCTCAGCACTGTTGTTAAAGTTATAAACAATTTTTTAACTTATAAACAAATACAGTCAGGACGTTTAAGTTGGAATAAATTCATTTCCTCGGGAATGGGTGTCTCTGGAGATAAATCCCGAAACAGGTCGATTTTTATTTTTAAATTCTAATTTTTTGGTATATACATAGATCATGCTAGTGACGTCATCCATCTAAGCGTGATGACGTAATCCGTAATCGATGATTTTTTTAAATGAGAATAGGGGCCTTGTGATAGCTCATTCGAAAGGCTATTCAATTTTGTATTCACTGATATAAACATTAACATAATTTATATACCAATAGGGTGTCCAAAAAATTTTTTTTTAATTAAATTAATTGACACCAAAAGAAGAATGTAGGTAATTTATTTAATGTAAAATACATTTTACTGCAGTGAGAAAACAGAAAAAAATGTTAATTTGAAAAATAAACATAAAGAGGCTGGTGGGTGGCAACTTTAATATTGAATTTAAGCGAAAAACAATAGTTATTCATCAATTTAACATTTTTTTCCTGTTTTAGGACAACAGTAAAATGTATTTCGAATTAAACAAATTATATACATTCTTCTTTTTGTCTCAATTAATTTAATTAAAAACAATTTTTTTGGGCACCCTATATAAATAATTAATGTGAATGTTTATATTAGTGAATAGTTAATTGAATAACCTTTCGAATGAGCTGTCACACGACCCCTATTCTCATTTAAAAAAATCATCGATTACGTCATCACACCCAGATGGATGACGTCACTAGTAATTATGATATATATGCCAGAAAATTATAATTTAAAAATAAACATCGACCTGTTTCGGGATTTATCTCCAGAGCCGCCCATTCTCGAGAAAATGAATTTATTCCAACTCAAACGTCCTCACTGTATTTGTTTATAAGCCAAAAAATTGTTTATAACTTTAAAACAGTGCTGAAGCCGCTTAAATAATCCGATTTTTTAATTCTGTAAAGTGAAGTAGATAAGTAGAGCGCCTCTTTATATGTAAAAAAATAGCAAACTTCTAAATGGTATACTTTTTGTTCAGAAAGATTTTAAAAAATTTGAACTTTTTTTAAAAAATTTAGATTGCAAAATTATTATGCAAAATCTATCAAGTCGATTTTAATGAAATTGGGTGGACGGTTTTAGTATGTTGCATAGGCGTAACCAGGATGATCCTAAGGGGGGCTACAACTACCTGAAAGGGGGGGGTTACAACTACTGGAAGGTCTCTGAGGGCTATGGTGTTAAGCTTATAGAGCTCAAAGTACATCCCAATGGGGGGGGGGTTATAACCCCCAAAACCCCCCCTGGTTACGCCTATGGTATGTTGTAAGAACTTTCTAAGCTAATTACGAAAGTTCTCAGTGCAACCAAAGTGGTTGAAATACATTGATTAAGAACAGGCTTTTTTGTCCCCTTATTTTGTATTTATTGCTATTTTGCACAAAGGGTAATAATTTAGGACATTTTAAACCAGTCGTATATCATACAAAATTCAATTATCTTTATTTTATTTCGCTACGACTTTGTTCCAAAATAAATTATTTTAAAGTTATAAGCAATTAAAGTAGAAAAAATCGACGTTTTTCGAAATTTTTAAATATTTTAATTTTTTTATTAATGTTCCGGGCATATTTGGGAAGGAGCATAAGTCAATTATAATAATTACTGAAGTTGTCACCTAACTTTATCTGCAAAAATCCGAATGCCACCTCAAAGCAGATCCGCCCTGGTCTATAGGTAAATATGAGACTTATAGTATATAACAAATCATTTTAGAAAACTGGAAATATTAAGTTTATTACAAAGTCATTTTTGTATTTGAATTATGTGTTAACGTTTTCGGCTCAGGTAGAAATTAATAAATAATATATCGAACTTTTAATTATTATACGTCCTGCTGTTCGTTATGTTTATCTCTGAAATTTTAACCATACTACTTAAATACAAACGTCTTTGTAATAGGATTAACATACCGGTTTCTAAAATATTTTGAAACGTACATACTGCTTTTTACATCATGAGTGCAAAACACATTTACGGTTAGATGCTTTAGTCCATTGAAATGTTACATTTAGTGTGGATTTCTTAGAGGAGTCAATTTTATTTTTTTAATGTGTAGGGGGGTTCAGTAGAAGCTTAAGTTCAAGTTTTTGGGGTTGAGGCCATTGTCCCCCGGCCGCCATCTTGGAAAAAGAGGTGCAAAGGGCTTTCGCGCTGTATCTCGTAAACTAGCTACCCTACAGAAAATTTAATTTTACATAAAATGAAGAAAATTAAATTTTCTACAATTTTATATCTATTACTTTTTATCGTAAAGTGACCAACAAAAAAGTTATAAACAAAAATAAGAGAAAATTTTGTAAGAAATTTCCTTTTGGAGGTTATAACTTTTTTTACGTTCATTTCACAATAAAATAACATTATAGCGATTTTGTAGAGGATTTTTCAATAAACAATTTTCACTATAAAGTTGTTTAATTTTATTTATTATCTAGGTTTTACAGCGCTCCAAACTTTACCAGATTCTCGAATTCTCGTAGAAAAATAATTCTTTTCTATCTATATACTAGACGAGCGGCATTAACCGTTATGCTAACCACGAAAATCAAATTTAAGGTGAATGATAAATTTTGGTCTATTTTTATGTTTTCGAGGTCGCTGAATCCGAATATGAAGTTTATTTTTATCTAGAGTTGGTGGAACATGTTAAAAAAATAAATTTTATACAAGAATGCCAAAAATCAATTTTGATGATTTTTCAAATTTACCTCGCTGTATCTTTGGTCGCTGTAAATATTTCCTTTTAAAAATTTTACTGTGTCATCTTTGAAGTATGTAGATAAGAATGAAATTTGTCCAAAATGTTTAAACACATTAAAAAAGGAGTTGTTAATTTATTAACATTTTGTCATCATATTTCCGTAGTTTCATGTTTACTTAAAAAAGTTGAGTGACAAACTTTTTAGTTTATAATTTTAACCAACATAACAATAAAATATAGTTCATGAAGAAGTTTTTTGGAAAATTTTAAGTCAAAATATTTAATAGGAAAAAAGTTATGTTACTTCATATACAAGCGGCACACCCCAAAAAACGCTTATATCTCGAGATCCTGACCACGGTGTGGTGAATGGCTAATTTTTATCATACTTTATGATTTTGGTATCAAAAATCGTTTTTTGCTCTGTTTAAGAATTTTGCGGTTGCGTCATTCTTCTTCTGAAGCGGCGAATTTGTCCTCAAACAAGTTCTTGGGCCTTTTCTATATATGCTTAGAGTTATAAGTTTTATAGTGGGAAGAAAGGTCAAAAACAGATTAATAATAGCATAGGAATGTTAAAATCATAATAAATTGTATGAATCAAAATATATATAGATAGAAAAGTAAGCCTAACTTTTGTTTTTATTGTATCCCTATGAGCATTCGAGAATCTGGTCAAGTTTGGAGCGCTGTAAAACCTATATAAATAAATAGAATTAAACAAGTTTATAGTGGAAATTGTTCGCTAAAAAACGCTCTACAAAACTGCTATAATGTTATTTTATTTTAAAATGAACTGAAAAAAAGTTATAACATCCAAAAGGAAACTTGTTAAAAAAAATTACATATTTTTGGTTATATCTTTTTTGTTGGTCACTTGACGATAATAAGTAATAGAAACAAAATTGTGGAAAATTTAATTTGCTACATTTTATGTTCAACTAGATTTTCCGTAGGGTTGGTAGTTTACGAGATATAGCGCGAAACCCCTTTGCACCCTTTTTCCAAGATGGCGACCGGGGGACAAGGATGGCGACCCCAAAAACATGAACTTAAGCTTCTACTGATTCCCCCTACACATTAAAGAAATAAAATTGACTCCTCTGAGAAATGCAAGGTACGGCCTAAAAAATGTAACATTTTAATGGACTACTTAAATTGAAACCAATTCTTTCGATTTTGTTTCTTGGTCTTTTCTCTTTTTAATATATTGTAGAATGTTTTTATCTATGCTTATTATTAGCAATTTTGATGTTCTTGAAAAAGCCTTATTTGATATGAACTTATATGTCTTAGTTCTGTTATTGGTATTGGTATGATGGTCATTTAGTATAATATTTTACTCTTTTTATGATCTGCAAAGTTTTATTATTATTTGGTTTTAATTTTAGGTTTTCTTCAGAGTGTGGTTGAAACTAAATCCGAAAAATCTTTGGCCACATACACCAGACCAAAATCATACAAGTGTGAAACATGTTTAAAGGAATTTACGGTATCGAGATATTTAAAAAGACATTTAAAAGAGCACTTTGGCGAAAAGCCTTACAAGTGTGAAATTTGTTTTAAGCAATTTAGTGAAGCTAGAAAATTGAAAAGGCATTTGATAATACACACTGGAGAAAAGCCTTTCAAGTGTGAAATTTGTTTGAAGCAATTTAGTGAATCAGGAATTTTAAAAAGGCATTTAAGAGTGCACACTGGCGAAAAGCCTTACAAGTGTGAGATTTGTTATAAGACGTTTACATCAAAAAGTTACTTGAAAATTCATTTGAGAATACACACTGGAGAAAAGACTTATGAGTGTGAAATTTGTTCTAAGCAATTTAGTGAAGCTAGAAAATTGAAAAGGCATTTGATAATACACACTGGAGAAAAGCCTTACAAGTGTAAAATTTGTTTTAAGCAATTTAGTCAAGATGGAAATTTGAAAGTTCATTCGAGAAAACACACTGGAGAAAAGCCTTACAAGTGTAAAATTTGTTTTAAGCAATTTAGTCAAGATGGAAATTTGAAAGTTCATTTGAGAAAACACACTGGAGAAAAGCCTTACAAGTGTGAAATTTGTTGTAAGCAATTTATTCAAGATGACGATTTGAAAAAACATTTACGGACACACACTGGAGAAAAGCCATACGGGTGTGAAATCTGTTTGAAGCAGTTTAGTCAAAATGTAAGTTTAAAAAAGCATTTGAGAGTGCACACTGGGGAAAAACCGTACAAGTGTGAAATTTGTTTTAAGCAATTTGGACGACATGGAGATTTGAAAGTTCATTTGAGAAGACACACTGGAGAAAAACCTTACAAGTGTGAAACTTGTTTTAAGCAATTTGGACGACATGGATCTTTGAAAGTTCATTTGAGAATACACACTGGAGAGAAGCCTTACAAGTGTGAAACTTGTTTTAAGCAATTTAGTGATGCAAGAAATTTGAAAAGGCATTTGATAATACATACTCAAGAAAAACCTTAGGTACTGGTGTCAGATTTCTTCTAATATTAGAGGATCCGATATAAGGTCGACCTTCACCTATCTGTTTAATCTTTCTGTGTGAAACATGTTTCAAAGAATTTTACCCTAATAAAATAAAAAGAAGTCAAAATGTAAATTCGTACAGGTTAAAACAAATTTTATATCAAAGTTTAGGTGGGTACAAAAGATATTTTCAAGAAAGTTTCCAAGTCATACAAGGGGATGATTGTTTAAATAATTAAAAAGGGGTCATTTTTGCAAAAAAAATACTTTTTTAACTGCTGAGGTAATTCACTTATTAACGAAGGTCTATGAGATTTTTTTCTGCAAAGTTGAAGGGTAAATCTTTCACATAAGACTTAAATTAAATTTGACCCCCTATTTATTTAAATAATTGTATATAAAACTTTAAAAACAAATTTGCAAATAATTATTTTTAGCGTTTTAAATAAGCACTATAAAATATCTTATTTTACAGACTTAGTTGCGATATGTTACCAGTATTAAGCAAAAAAAAATTGGTCAAAAAATATTTAATATTTTTTGAGATATTGAATTTGTTTATTAAATGTTACTATATTTTCAATTGCAAAAACGCGGTTGTTGCCAAAGAAATATTCACCTGCTTAAGATCTCATTATTTTTATATTTATGTAAATTTTTGACATATGTATTGATAAATTCAAAGTTCAATTAAACTTCCCCTTAAAATGGCATTTGAAAATTATTCAGTTTTGTTTATAATTTGTTTTTTTAATAACGTCGCAAGGATTAAGTATTTTGAAATGCCGTTTCGATAATTGGGTTCCTGGGAATTTTTTATTAATTAACAAAATTTTTTTGTCGTTTTTTTTCTTCTTCTTTTTTGAAGTTATACTTCTTTACGGGCGTAATGACGGTGAAATTTTATATGGGAAAACCTAGCGACCGGGCGCATGCGCATTATAACTTTGTTCTAATTGGATGTTCAAATGACATGACAAAAATTATCCAATATGGCAGCTGTGGCACAGCTGTGGGACTGTGCATGGTTTGGTTATAATGTATGCTTGTTGCGTTTTAAAATTTGTAGGAAGAGAAACAACAAACAAAAAGTTAGTTAATGGTTATACTGCCTTTTTAAATAGTTTTCATATTATATTTTTGGACTTATTTACATAGAAGAGATGATTGTTGCATGCCAATGTGAAAGCTCATCAAACTGTGCCTAGTATGAGTGCCGCAGATCTCGCTTATTCAAAGCTAAAGAATCTTTCACTGGTAAGTGTTTTATGAATAGTTGATCAAATTTTGTTATGATATTTGAACATAGCCACTTTGCACGACGCAAGTGATTGCGAAATTTATTAGTCGTTATACGGGCTCCGATACCTACCTTGAACCTACCAAAATACATAAGTAGTATGTAATACTTTTATTATACACCTTAATATTCACCTAATATATTGTCTTCTTACTCTATGTTTTGTTGTATTTTTTCAATTCTAAATCATTTCAATTCAAAATCAAAATAATTTGATTTACATAAGTTAAAAATGTCAAAAGGTTAATCTGTTGAGTTAGACGATCTTCGCACATAATGACAATCTGTCTCTGTGGCGAAGTTTTAATGCGGGTGAATCCCAATACAACGCAAATACCAGCCGCGTGGTAAGTTGGTTCGAATCCCAATAGAAACTTTTATTTTTTTATTTTTTTTTATACATTTTATGATTGTAAGTATATTTATTATATAATTTTATTTTCAGAAAATACGTATTTAGTTAAAAAAATTTCCGACAATTAATGTTCAGAAATCATTTGTGGCATTTTTAATGTGTTTTTTGGCACTGTTTTAATAAAAAATTTTGAGAAGTAGTAAGTATAAATTAATTTAATATTTAAATAAAATATAAATAAAAAGTATATTAATTTCGTTTATAATCATATAATCATATAATAGAAGTATAACTTCTTACGTGCGTACAAAGTACACACACATTCTTTTTTTTTCTTGGAGTTATATTACTACGGGCCCTTGTAGGGTTAAATTTTATTAAGAATGTCGAATCTCTGAGTTGTAGATTCTAGACCTAAAAATATTAAGATTTAACTAAAATCTCTTAAATAAAATGTGGCTACTTACTGAGTTACAGGGTGTTTTATTTAAAAATTTAAAAATTATTATTACCAAGTACTTTAAAACTATTTGATGTATCCTTATCATACTTGGCAGAAAGTGTGGCTATTATACACCCTACCAAATTGTGATTAATAAACGTTTCTAGCTAGTGCCAGAAGCGTGCGACAGGGGATAGTGAATGATTGACCCTTTCCAAATTCTACGCCACTGAGTGAATTACTATTGTAGCGAAATTTTTCGATTCTCCAATACTTTGTATGTGAATAACTTTATTGGTATCGATAAAGTCATCAGTTTGAGAGATATTGGAAATTTAAAATGAATGAATTAATGAATCAAAATAACTATGCCGTTTCATTTTTAACGTTCAATATCTCGAAAACTAATGACTTAATCGTTACCAGTAAGGAGTATATTATTCACATAGAAAGTATTGGAGAATCGAAAAATTTCGCTAAAATAGTAATTTCCTCAGTGGCGTAGAATTTGGGAAGGGTCAACCATTAACTGTCCCCTGTCGTACGCCTCTGGTGGTAGCTAGAAACTTTTATTTATCACAGTTTAGTAGACTGTATAGTAATCACACTTTCTGTCAAGTATGATAAGGATACGTCAAATATTTTGAAAGTACTTGGAAAAAATAATTTTTAAATTTTTAATTAAAACACCCTGTAACTCAGTAAGTAGTCACATTTTATTTAAGTGGTTTTAAACCAATCTTAATATTTTAACTATTTATAATGGGAAATAAGCCACAATATTATTAAAAAATGATTTTTATTAACGTTTCGACGCCCAAATCGGGTGCCGTTGTCAAAATACAAAATACAATCTTAATATTTTTAGGTCTAGAATCAACAACTTAGAGATTCGACACTCTTAATGAAACTTAACCCAAAAAGGGCCCGTAGTAATACAGTTCCAAGAAAAAAAAAGAAGAGGAAAAAAAGACAAAAAAAAATTGTTAATTAGTGAAAAATTCCCAGAAACCCAATTATCGAAACGGCATTTCAAAATATTTAATGCCTGCGACGCTATTTAAAAAAAACAAATTATAAACAAATTTTAATAATTTTCAAATGCCATTTTAGGGGGAAGTTTAATTGAAATTTGAATTTATCAATACATTTATCGAAACTATACATAAAAGTAAAAATAATAAGATTTAATACAGGTTAATATTTCTTTGGCAACAACCGCGTTTTTGCAATTTAAAATAGAGTAACATTTAATAAACAAATTAAATATCTCAAAAAATACTAAATATTTTTGGACCAATATTTTTTTGATTAATACTGATAACATAGCGCAACTTATCCTGTAAAATAAGATATTTTATAGTGCTTATTTAAAACGCTAAAAATAATTTTTTGTAAATTTGTTTTTAAAGTTTTATGTATAATTATTTAAATAAATAGGAGGCCAAATTTAATTTAGTAAGTCATATATGAAAGATTCACCCTTCAGCTTTAAAGAAAACAATCCTATAGACCTTCATTAGTAATTGGATGACCTCAGCAGTTAAAAAGTAATTTTTATGCAAAAATGACCACTTTTTAATTATTTAAACAATGATCCCCTTGTATGATTTGGATACTTTCTTGAAAATATCTTTTGTACCCACCTAAACTTTGATATAAAATTTGTTTCAATCTGTACGAATTTACATTTTGATTTACATGTAGTGTAATTTTATTTTACTAGACTATTTACGTTATCGAGATATTTAAAAAGACATTTAAAAGAGCACTTTGGCGAAAAGCCTTACAAGTGTGAGGTACTGATGTGATATTTGTTCTAATAGTAGAGGATCCGATATAAGGTCGACCTTCACCTATCTGTTTAGCGGATAAAAATTATTAGATGTTGTAAAGAGGTAAGCTCTACGTAGGGTGACAATTATAAGAAGATAATCACCACTATGGTCGCCAATTATAAAAGGTACCAGCGACGCGATAGGTGACTTATCATTACATAAATATATTGGGTAACCAAAGACATATGTAATGTTACTAATAATAGCTAATCCCAGGTTTTAGGGTTGTTTATATAGTCCAGTCGGGTTAGACGAATAACAGGCCTAAGCTTGCATTAGGAGCTGCCCCAAATTTTATTTTTCTAATCTTTAGGGAGGGTCAATATTAGTATAAATTTAAAATCTCGACTGAATTCCACCGTTGCGTTAGCCGCCATCTTGATTTTAAACGAGAACCGTTTTTGCTCAATATCTCCGTCATTTTCAATTTTTTGACAAAAAGTGTAGAAACTGAAATTGTTGAAAATACGATTTTCTATAATTTCATTTATTATAATTTTTTTCGTGCGGTCGATATTTTCCGAGTTATGAGGGGAAAATAGTGACAGTTGGAGCATAATTATTGAATTATTGAATTATCTCGTTTATTATTAGTTTTACAACAAATATGTACCTGTTCAAAAATGAAGAGAATTAAATTCTACACAATTTTGATCTGTTTAATTGTTTTGCTAAAATTAATATTTAAGGTAGTACGTATGCGGTAATGGCGCGAGCGTAAGACCGGATTGATTTTATAGCAATTGTTTTTGTTCAATATCTACGCCATTTTCAACAAAATTTGTTCAAAATATAATTTCCTACAATTTCTTTTTAACAATTTTTTTCATGCGGTTGATATTTTCCGAGTTACATGGGAAAATAGTAAAAAGTTGTGGGGGGAGCATAATTATTGAATTGAATTTTGTATCCGAGCTGCCCCCAATTTTATAATTATATCCTTTAGGAGAGATCAATAGTAGCGTAAATTTAAAATCTCGACTGAATTCCGCGGTTGCATTAGCCGCCATATTGATTTTAAATGAGAACTGTTGTTGCTTAATATCTCCGCCATTTTCAACTTTTCGACATAAATGGTGGGAAAGAAAATTGTTGGAAATGCAATTTCCTACAATTTCTTAGGCACAATTTTTTATACGATCAATATTCTCCGAGTTAAGGGGGAAATAATGAAAGCGGAGGGGAAGCATAATTATTGAATTGTCTCATTTATTATTAACTTTACGACAGAATTGTACATAAACAAAAATAAAGGAGAATTATATTTTATACAATTTTTGAAACTTCCAATGAAACATCAACCAAACTAAGTATATAAAAGACATAAAAAGACATTATATACATTAAGTTCACTTAATTTTATTAGCTAGCAGGTTTTATTGGTTGAATTTGTCTGTCGATATTTTAAGTTTTTTGTCAGCTAATATATCGTGATGTTCCAACAATTTTTTTTTTTTAAATTTTGGACCCCGTTGGGGGGAATTTTCCCATTTCCCCCCTTGTAGACCCACCACTGGTTCTCTCGAAAAATTGTAGTAAATCGTAATTGCAACAATTTCAGTTCTTACACTTTTTGTCGAAAAGTTGAAAATGGCGGAGATATTGAACAAAAACGATTGCCACAAAATCAGTCAGGTCTTACGCTCGCACCTTTACCACATACGTACTATCTTAAATATTGATTTTATCATAAAAATGAACGTCATCAAAATTGTAGAAAATTTAATTCTCTTCATTTTTGTATAGGTAAATATTTGTTGTAAAACTAATAATAAACGGGATAATTCAATAATTATGCTACAACTGTCACTATTTTCCCCTCATAACTCGGAAAATATCGACCGCACTAAAAAAATTATAATAAATGAAATTATAGAAAATCGCATTTTCAACAATTTCAGTTTCTACATGTTTTGTCAAAAAATTGAAAAAAATGGCGGAGATATTGAGCAAAAACGGTTCTCGTTTAAAATCAAGATGGCGGCTAATGCAACGGTGGAATTCAGTCGAGATTTTAAATTTATACTAATATTGACTGTCCCTAAAGATTAGAAAAATAAAATTTGGGGCAGCTCCTAATGCAAGGTCAAATGCTATCCCGACTGGGCTAATAATGAAAATCACGATAAAGGATCAATCGTTGTATTACGTCTTTATCATACAAAATCTGAAGGCTAACTGACTAAGAACAGAAACTAAGAATATAGGGATTTTTATTCAGTCATTTGTTTAGAGCTTCTATCATGTGTCACATATCTACGTCATACGTTATTGGTATATGTACAGACACAAACCAAAGACGTATAACGTAGATACAGTGTGTCCACGGTTGGGGTGCCCAAGAGGAAAAAGTTCTTTATTTTCAATTTTAGCGAAAAATGTCATTCTTGATAAAAAGTTTTGCTTGTTCTAAAACCCCATAAAACGAAATAAAATTCAAGTTTTTCAAATCCTGCTTAATTTTGTAGCCAATTTTATGTAAATACCTATAAATTTTTGCACTAAGTTCGAAATCGTAACAATAATCTAGTGTTGCCAAGCCACAATGTAGCTTAGTAACTGTCAACTCCGATAAATAATTTGCGAATTGTCATTTTTTTCGACATTGTTAAGCGTTCAATATAGAATTTATCTTGTGTTAAATTTCATTATTAAAATTATTGGATTAATAATTATTTAATTAATAAACAATTTGATGATTCAAGGAGAACGACAAAGTCTGGCTTCATAATCCAGAGAAGCGAAAGGGTTGTTCTCCCAAGTTATTATTGTTACAATTTCGAACTTAGTTCAAAAATTTATAGGGATTTACATAAAATTGGCTATAAAATTAAGCAGGATTTGAAAAACTTGAATTTTAATTCATTTTATGGGGTTTTAGAACAAGCAAAACTTTTTATCAAGAATGACATTTTTCGCTAAAATTGAAAATAAAAAAAGTTTTTCCTCTTGGTCACCCCATCCGTGTATATTAATATTATATGACACATGACAGAAGTTCGAAACAAATGACAATCGATGAAAGCCCTATTGTCTGTTGTCTATTCACATCTGCAAATCTTAAAACATAAACAACGATCAGAGACCACACACACGATATATAGGTCACTTCACAGAACACAGGGCATTTGCAAAACCATGTGTTGGGTTCGACGATCATACTGTTACAGTCACCGTCCAGGGGCGTAGCGTAAAACTACTTATTTGGTTGTTACAATATGTAATTTAGCTTATTAACAATTACAAAAAACAAGGGGTGCCCGATCTAATTTTGTTTTGTTCTGTTTTGTAAACTATAATTAATTAATAATAAAAAATTACTTTTTTTTTTATAAATTTCAAAAGAAATTTTTTGGCCCGGGCAGATATTATTTCAGATTTTTTGATCATTCTAAACAAAAAAGATCTTTTGTAATTTTTCTCTAAAGTTGACCGTTTTTTAGTTATAAACAATTTTAAACTGAAAAAAGAACGAAAGATGGCGATTTTCAAGGCTCAAAAACACAATTCAAGTTCAAACCTTTTTCTATCAGGTCTCGATAAGAATTTTAGCCATGTTTGATTCTAAAACATATTTTTTTAATTGTTAATAAGGAAGGTTTCTTATGGGGAGACGGGCATTAACAACTAAAAAACAATGTTTCAGAATGAAATAAGTCTAAAAGACTTATCAAGAACAAGACCATAGAATAAGGTTTGAACTTGAATTTAGGTATTTCGTAATTTGAAAAATGATAATTTATACTCATGTTTTTCAGCCTTGAAAATCGTCATCTTTCGTTCTTTTTCCAGTTTTAATTTGATTATAACTAGAAAACGATCAATTTTAGAAAAAAATTACAAAAGACCTTTTTTGTTTAGAATAATCTAAAACATCTGAAATAATGTTGTTCTGACGCTATTTTCTTGTGACATTTTTGTAATTAACTATTTTTAATGGGAAATAAACCAAAATTTTACTAAAAAAATGATTTTATTAATGTTTTGACGTCCAAATCGAATACCGTTGTCAAAAATTATTAATAAACTACGCAACTCATAAATATTCGCAATATCATTTTAAAGTCTTCTACTTTAAAATGTATAATATATGTCTGAATTGTCGATATAAATGAGTCAGATTAAATTAATTATTAGAAGAATTTTTTACTAAGCAACAACATTTTTGGCATTAAGCAACATTCTTGTAATTGGCATACTTGGCAAATATGTCTAATTTCGATTCAGAATCATTACAGGCTCCCCTGAAGAGAACAAAAGTTCGAAATGGTCCATAGAGAGATGGTAATAATCTCTGAATCGAAATTAAATATTAAATGCCTTTATCAACAACATTATTTTGTTTAATTGATTAATAATTTGTGTATTTTGACATCGGCATACGATTTGGACGTCGAAACGTTAATAAAATCATTTTTCTTAGTAAAAATGTGGCTTATTCCCATCAAAAATAGTTAATCTGCAATAATATCTGCCCGGGTCGAATTTTTTTTATTTATAAAAAGTCATTTTTTAATTATTAATTAATTATAGTTAGAACAAAATTACATCGGGCATTCCTTGTTTTTTGTAACTGTTAACATGCTAAATTACATAAGTATCTTTCAGTGCGTCACAGTTTTTCGATTTCTTTCTAACGCATTCAATTGCATGTGATAGAAAAAAACGCACGTCGGTGATTACATTTCGTCGGTGACATTTCTAACATTTATTCTAGTTGTCAATAGATGACGCTATAATCGAAAAAAAAAATATTTACTAATTATATAAGATATCTACGTCTCTGTACAATTTATAAGACTACAAATTAAAGAAAATACCATTTTATAAATGCAATAAACACAATTGTTTTGATTTTATGCCAAATTGCAAATAAAATGTGGCAACTGTCACATTTAACTAAAATGTCATGTCACTAAAATGTATATTATCACAGACTTACCTTTTTTTTCTATCACTTGTGACGCACTGAAAAATGCTCATGAAAAGAAGCATAGAATAATTTTTATCCATTAAACAGATAGGTGAATCGGTGAAGGTCGACCTTATATCGTATCTTAGACTATAAACAATTGTAAATTGCCTTTTTATATGTAAAAAAATTAGCAAACCTCTAAATGGCCTGCTTTTTGTTCAGAAAGATTTTTAAAAAATTTGAACTTTTTTAAAAAAAATTTAGATTACAAAATTATTATGCAAAATCTATCAAGTCGATTTGAATGAAAGGTGGACGGTTTAAGTATGTTGTAAGAATTTTCTAAGCGAATTATGAAGGTTCTCAGTCAACCAAAGTGGTTGAAAAACATTGGATTAAGAACAGGCTTTTTGTCCCCTTATTTCGTATTTATTGCTATTTTACTGAAAGGGTAATAATTTAAGACATTTTAAACCAGTCTTATGTCATACAAAATTCAATTATCTTTATTTTATTTATGATTTTGTTCCAAAATAAATCATTTTAAAGTTATAAGCAATTAAAGTAGAAAAAAATCGATGTTTTTCGAAATTTTTAAATATTTTAATTTTTTATTAATATTCCGGGCATATTTGAGAAGGAGCATAAGTCAATTATAATTACTTAAGTTGTCATCTAACTTTATCTGCAAAAATCCGAATGCCACCTCTCACATCCACCTCAAAACAGATTCGCCCTGGTCCATAGGTAAATATGAGACTTATAGTACATAACAGATCATTTTAGAAAACTGGAAATATTAAGTTTATTACAAAGCATTTGTATTTGAATTATGTGTTAACGTTTTCGGCCCAGGTAGAAATTAATAATTGTAATATATTTAATTATCGAATTTTTAATTATTATACCTGCTATTCAGTATGTGTATCTCTGAAATTTTAACCATAATACTCAAATACAAATGACTTTATAATAGGATTAACATACCGGTTTCTAAAATATTTTGAAACGTACATACTGCTTTTTACATCATGAGTGCAAAACACATTCACGGTTAGATGCTTAAATTGAAACAAATGGAATTCTTTCGATTTTGTTTCTTGGTGTTTTCTCTTTTTAATACATTGTAGAATGTTTTTATCTATGCTTATTATTAGCAATTTTGATGTATTTGAAAAACCCTTATTTGATATGAACTTATATGTCTCAGTTCTGTTATTGGTATGATGGTCATTTAGTATAATATTTTACTCTTTTTATGATCTGCAAAGTTTTATTATTATTTGGTTTTAATTTTAGGTTTTCTTCAGAGTGTGGAAACTAAATCCGAAAAATCTTTGGCCACATACACCAGACCAAAATCATACAAGTGTGAAACATGTTTAAAAGAATTTACGATATCGAGATATTTACAAAGACATTTAAAAGAGCACTTTGGCGAAAAGCCTTATAAGTGTGAAATTTGTTTTAAGTAATTTAGTGAAGCTGGAAGATTGAAAAGGCATTCGATAATACACACTGGAGAAAAGCCTTTCAAGTGTGAGATTTGTTATAAGACGTTTAGATCAAAAAGTTACTTGAAAATTCATTTGAGAATACACACTGGAGAAAAGCCTTATAAGTGTGAAATTTGTTCTAAGCTATTTAGTGAAGGTGGGCGTTTGAAACAGCATTTGAGACTACACACTGAAGAAAAGCCTCACAAGTGTGAAATTTGTTTAAAGGAATTCACCTTCGAAACCATTTTGAAAACCCATCTGAGAATACACACTGGAGAAAAGCCTTATAAGTGTAAAATTTGTTTTAAGCAATTTAGTCAAGATGGAAATTTGAAAGTTCATTTGAGAAGACACACTGAAGAGAAGCCTTACAAGTGTGAAATTTGTTGTAAGCAATTTATTCAAGCGGGCAATTTGAAAACACATTTGAGATTTCACACTGGAGAAAAACCGTACAGGTGTGAAATTTGTTTTAAGCAGTTTACTGCAGCAAGTCTTTTAAGTAGACATTTGATGTTTCACACTGGAGAAAAGCTTTACAAGTGTGAAATTTGTTGTAAGCAATTTATTCTAGATGACGATTTGAAAAAACATTTAAGGACACACACTGGAGAAAAGCCATACGAGTGTGAAATCTGTTTGAAGCAGTTTAGTCAAAATGTAAATTTAAAAAAGCATTTGAGAGTACACACTGGAGAAAAGCCTTACAAGTGTGAAATTTGTTTTAACCGATTTACTGAAGCAGGATCTTTAAAAAAGCATTTAAGGATGCACACTGGAGAAAAGCCTTACAAGTGTGAAATTTGTTTTAAGCAATTTAGTCATGTAAGAAGTTTGAAAAGGCATTTGATAATACACACTCGAGAAAAACCTTAGGTACTGATGTGATATTTGTTCTAATAATAGAGGATCCGATATAAGGTCGACCTTCACCTATCTGTTTAACGGATAAAAATTATTAGATGTTTAAAGAGGTAAGCTCTACGTAGGGTGACAATTATAAGAAGATAAGCACCACTATGGTCGCCAATTATAAAAGGTTAATTAATTATAGTCTTTAGAACAAAATGACATCGGGCATTCCTTGTTTTTTGTAACTGTTGACATGCTAAATTACATATACAATAATTTTTATCAATTAAACAGATAGGTGAATAGGTGAAGGTCGACCTTATATCGTATCTTAGACTTAGACTATAAATAATTGAGTCAAGATAGAAGTTAGAAAAAGCATTTAAGGATACACTCTGGAGAAAAGATCCAAGTGTGAAATTTGTTTTAGCAGTTACTTCAGCAAGTAATTTGACATCACATTTGAGGTCGCATACTAGTTAAAAACAAATCATTTTGAAAAAAGGTTTACTCTACCAAGCAATTGGAAACGGCATACGATAAAATTTTACAGGAAAATAAACCAAAAAATTTGAATAAACATTTAGAAATATAAGCTGCATAAACTTTACAAAAAAATTTATATATATATATATATATATATATATATATATATATATATATATAGTATTTTTTTTATATCTTATCGACCGTTTTATATATATATATATATATATATATATATATATATATATATATATATATATATATATATATATATATATTTCTGTAAATTATAATCATACTTGTATGGTTCAAAAAGTCGCAATAAACTATATTGTTATTATTTATTGGTGTTTGTATACATACCAAATTCCTGTTAGTCTTAATAAGAGGATTACCCACTATCTCTTTGTTGATTGAAAATTAAATCTGTAGTTTTAAAACGATTGATTTCCACTAAGTCTAATTTTTTTTCTACTTTTTTGTTATGTCATGATAGATCATTGACGAATTATCAGAATCTTTAAACTGGCCCGTAAGACCGAGTTACAGCAATCTGGGTCACGTGTTTCCTCTGTGTCATTCATAATGTTCACTTTTCTTTAGGAAAAGTAGGTACTTAGGCCTTTATCTGTGTACATACCACATATGAAGGGTACAGGGGAAAATCGATTAGTTACAGGAAACTAGTTTGGAGAAAAACTTAAAGTTTACGTCAATGTATAATTTGGAAATTGTAATATTTTACCTGTATTCGTGAGGGCTGCGATCATTTTGTCCCTGTTTTAAAATTGCTGTTATATTGCTCTCAACAATGTTTACAAAGAAACACAAAACCCGCCATTTTCACTTTTTGTGACTGGTCGTTTTTCCCCTGTACCCTTCACATGGTTACTGTTTATTATGTTTATACAAAAATCTTCATTCGTATAAATAAATTAGGTAATATGTATTTAGGTCGCTGATTGGTTAAGTTCAATGACAGACAAAAGACACACATGTCCGAACACTGTTCAATTATTCCGAGAAAATGCAGAAGACCAGATAAAATTACTTTCTCGTCTTCGCTCCATATGACGTAGGGGGTAATTTAATGACTCTTTTGAAAAACTTTATGCCTTTGAATAAGTGTAAATTGAAAACATAAGTTTTCAATCTAATAGCACATAAAACAACATTCAAAAATGTTACTCTACATCCTACCAGATTTAGACCAGTGCAGATAGCTCTAAAATGGACCAAAAAAATAAAAAATTAATAGCAGGATGAGACCAATCCAAATAAAAGTACACATATTAGATAACATGGGGAACATTTTTCACCAAATCTGGATGAGGGGAACATGGGTTGGGGGAGCATTTTTAGGGGTGAAAACAGTTAATTACGATTTGCGGCAAAACGGCACATCCTATCGAAAAAAGTTAAATCGCAAAGTTGTAGGCAATAAAAAGATCTACAACTTTTGTAAATAAACATTTTTCACATAACCTCAAAATATCAGAGAAAATCGGAAAATTCGTTGTTTTTGATTTTATTTTTTTTTCTCACTGAAAAAAAATTTTTTTTTACCAAATATGGTGGAAACTTACCTCTTTCTGTGCCAAACACGCTGTAATTTTTCTGTATAAAAATATTTTTTAAACTCTTGTTTTTTATGTTTAAGGGAAAATGTAAGCATTTTTTCAATTGAAAAATCTCCCGAAATTTTTTTAGCTTTTTTAAAGAAGTTGCCATTTTTTTTGTTTATTGAAACCTCTATTTTCTAATGGTGTAAAAAATGTATACGTTACTGTGGAAAATTTTTTCACAAAAGGCAAAAATCGGAAATTTATTTTCAACCTCTCACCATTTTCAGATTCTCAGACGTAATATAAGTTGCATAGCGAGCAGGAACCAACGAACCTCTCTCTGTTAAAAATTTACTACACTAATGCCGTTATCTGTGATTTTTAATTTTGTGAATAAATTATAGTTAAAAAAAATAAAAAACACGCTTTTAAAGCACTAAAAATTTAAAAATAAAATATTACTAGCTTTAATTTTAAAAGTTATTTTTAAATTTTTAGTGCTTTAAAAGCGTGTTTTTTATTTTTTTTAACTATATTTTTTTTAAAGTCTGCCTACTTAGCTATAAACTACATTTTTTTAAACTTTTTTCTCATAAACCAAATTAAAAGTCGCAACAACTTTTTTAACGAAAAAGTTTATTTAATACAAAAGAAAGTAATTATTATAATTTTAATGGCCAATTTTTCATCAATTAATCAAGTTTTTGCTTCTTTGATGGCATTTTTTCATCACATTCGGTAATGCTTACAGATTCTGCAGTTTCCTCTAAATCTTCTAGTCTAGACCATGGTCTTCGTCTACATTTTCTTCATTTGGCGTTGGTTTCTCATCCATAATGTCATCATATTCATTATTATCAAAAAAAAATGGTTTTTCGACATTGGAGCATTTATCAGAAGTACAATTTGAACATAAATTGGTACATTTCAAACCATGCTTTCGGCACCCATATTTTTGACTATTGCATCCAGTCTCACAGCTGCAGCAAATACTTTTTAGTAATATTTCTGGAATTACTTCTGCATTTGTGAATATGGGCACAATGCCACGTTCATGTTGCTTCCAGCCCCAATTTGTTGCCGTCAGTTTGTTACCCATCCAAGATTGAATCTGATGGTATGCTCTGTAACAGTGTTGTTCTGCTGCGCTTTCAGTTGGTGGGAGATTAGCTAGTTTAAAAGAAGTTTTTACTCTTGCTAATTGGTATTTGTTAAATCTTAATTGATTCAAACTTATATTTTCATTTCTACATTTATAAATTGATAGAATTAATTGTAAACCATTTTTGGCGATATTTTCTTTACTTGCATCTTTTTTGTAGAAAATATTGGCTAAATGTGACAATAAATTTGCTATTTGACAATAAATAAATTTGTCACTAAATTATTTTCACAAAATTATGTTTAACACGTACGTTTGATATTTGGTTTGATTCACTGTATGTGTCATCATGGTACACATAATGCCGCGGCGCGGCGTCTGGCTAGGCTGCACCTACTCGCTATGCAACTTACATTACGTCTGAGAATCTGAAAATGGTGAGGGGTTGAAAATAAATTTCCGATTTTTGCCTTTTGTGACAAACTTTTCCACAGTAACGTATATATTTTTTTACACCATCAGAAAATAGAGGTTTCAATAAACAAAAAAAATGCCAACTTCTTTAAAAAAGCTAAAAAAATTTCGGGAAATTTTTCAATTGAAAAAATGCTTACATTTTCCCTTAAACATAAAAAACAAGAGTTTTAAAAAATATTTTTATACAAAAAAATTACAGCGTGTTTGGGACATAAAGAGGTAAGTTTCCACCATATTTGATAAACAAAAAAAAAAATTCAGTGAGAAAAAAAATAAAATCAAAAACATCGAATTTTCCAATTTTCTCGGATATTTTGAGGTTATATGAAAAATGCTTATTTACAAAAGTTGTAGATCTTCTTATAGCCTACAACTTTGCGATTTAACTTTTTTCGATAGGATGTGCCGTTTTGCCGCAAATCGTAATTAACCGTTTTCACCCCTAAAAGCGCTCCCCAACCCATGTTCCCCTCATCCAAATTTGGTGAAAAATGTTCCACATGTTATCTAATATGTGTACTTTCATTTGGAATTGGTCTCATCCTGCTATTAATTTTTTATTGTTTTTTTGCTATTTGCACTGGTCTAATTGAAAACAATGGGAACCTTTTCTGCTAACACCTCCGAGGCTTCTACAATTTGCAAGCCATAACGGATGCTGAGACTAAGGAAGATGAGGGAATTTAACAATTTATAATTCACGTCCCATCTGCTCAGCGCGGTAAAGTTCCAACGAGAATGGTTCCCTTCGTACTCCAATCAGAGTAAACATGCAAATCAAAAGTGAATAACCATTTTCAATTTCGTTGCAACACGAAACTACAGCAGCATCGTTATTCCACTTCAATCAGAGAGTGCAGCAAGCACCTCTATCGGTTTCGAAACTTATTAATCTCTCATCAAAAGGCACATATGGCTCTCTCTGACCCAACTAGGACAAACCCCGACGTGCAGTCACTGATTGCAACGAACTAAATGGCAGGGATGCCCTAGCGGCAACCTAGCAGAAAACTAAGTTTTCAATCTAATAGCACATAAAACAACATCCACAAATGTTACTCTACATCCTACCAGATTGAAAACAATGGGAACCTTCTCTGGTAAAACCTCCGAAATGAAAGTTTGTAAAACTGGGCTTGTATGTTCTGGTGTGGTCTAGATAAATATGAGACTTACTACTTACTGCTTTTTACATCATGAGTCCAAAACACATTCACCGTTACTTGCCTAAATAATGGTGTAATACCTGTACTGGAATCATAGGAACCAGAATATTTTGCATATAATCGAAACGTATGAAATTCTTTTGATTTTGTTTCTTGGTCGTTTCTCTTTTTATTTCATTGTAGAATTTTTTATCTCTGCTTGTGAATCATCAATTTAGCAATTTTGATGTCTTTGAAAAACCCTTGTTTCCTATGAAATGTTATGTCTTAGTTTTGTTATTGGTACCGTCATTTATTATAGAATTGTTACTATTTTTATGAACTGCAAAGTTTTATTATCATTTGGTTTTAATTTTAGGTTTCCTTCAGACTGTGGTTAGAACTAAATCTGGAAAACCTTTGTCCACATACACCAGAGCAAAATCGTACAAGTGTGAAACATGTTTAAAGGAATTTACGGTATGGACTAATTTAAAAAGACATTCGAGAGTGCACTCTGAAGAAAAACGTTATAAGTGTAAAATTTGTTTAAAACAGTTTAGTGTATCAAGTAATTTGAAAAGACATTTCAGAGTGCACACTGGGGAAAAACCTCATAAGTGTAAAGTTTGTTTTAAGCAATTTTTTGAAGCGAGTGATTTGAAAAGACATTTAAGAGTGCACTCTGGAGAAAAGTGTTACAAGTGTGAAATTTGTTTTAAGCAATTTAACTTAGCTGGAAATTTGAAAATTCATTTGATAATACACACTGGAGAAAAGCCCTTTAAGTGTGACATTTGTTATAAGACGTTTACATCAAAAAGTTACTTGAAAATTCATTTGAGAATACACACTGGCGAAAAGCCTTACAAGTGTGAGATTTGTTATAATACGTTTAAATCAAAAAGTTACTTGAAAATTCATTTGAGAATGCACACTGGAGAAAAGCCTTATGAGTGTGAAATTTGTTCTAAGGAATTTAGTGAAGATGGACGTTTGAAACAACATTTGAGAGTACACACTGGAGAAAAGCCTCACAAGTGTGAAATTTGTTTAAAGCAATTCACCTTCGAAACCACTTTGAAAAACCATCTGAGAATACACACTGGAGAAAAGCCTTATAAGTGTAAAATTTGTTTCAAACAATTTAGTCAAAATGGAAATTTGAAAACCCATTTGAGAGTGCACACTGGGGAAAAACCGTACAAATGTGAAATTTGTTGTAAGCAATTTATTCAAGATGAAGATTTGAAAAGACATTTAAGGACACACACTGGAGAAAAAAATCCATACGAGTGTGAAATCTGTTTGAAGCAATTTAGTCGAGATGAATATTTGAAAACACATTTGAGAGTGCACACTGGGGAAAAACCGTTACAAGTGTGAAATTTGTTTTAAGCAATTTAGTCAACATGGAAGTTTAAAAAAGCATATGAGAGTACACATTGGAGAAAAGCCTTATATGTGTGAAATTTGTTTTAACCGATTTACTGAAGCAGGAGCTTTGAAAGTTCATTTAAGAATACACACGGGAAAAAAGCCTTACAAGTGTGAAATTTGTTTTAAGCAATTTAGTGATGCAAGAAATCTGAAAAGGCATTTGATAATACACACTCGAAAAAAACCTTAGGTGCTGGTGTGAGATTTGTCCTAAACAATTTAGTGAAGATAGATGTTTGAAAAAGCATTTAGGAATACACTCTGTAGAAAAAATGTTTGAGTGTGAAATCTGTTTTAAGCCGTTTAGTCGAATGGATCATTTGAAACAACATTTGAGAGTACACTCTAGTTAAAAACACAATTATTGTGAAGAGATTTATTCTACCAAGCAATTTGAAACAGCATACTATAAAATTTCACATGGAAATAAAGCAGAAAAATGGAAAAAGCATTTAGAAATTTACAGGGTTATTCAGTATATTTTGACCCCCGTGTAAACTGCTTTAGTTACAGAATTAGCAAAGAAAAACAAAGAAGGTGCAAACAAAAGCAGTCCGCAGATGTTCTTCTTCTTTCTCGAAACTCCTTTGGGAGGGTGTGCTCACTACGGAGACCAAAGGATGGTATCCTCGCCTAGAGCATGGTATCGTACTCTTCATATTCGTGAATTCTCGCATTTAAAATAATGTATTTATTTTACCTGGCGATCGAAACTATATTATCAATCGCTTCTTCTTCATGTGCCGTGCTCGATTATCGAACGTTGGCTATCAAATTGACTATAGCAATTTTGTTAACGGCAGCTCGGAAAAGGGATGCAGAGGATCTGTTATACCATTCTCTCAGGTTTTTAAGCATGACGTTCTTCTTCGACCTGGCCCACTTCTTCCGTCTACCTTGCCTTGTATTATTAAATGGAGTATATTATATCTCTCTGGGTGTCGCATAACATGGCCAAAATTTCGATTTTTAACTGTTCTGACGACTTCCGTGACTTTTCCCATCCGGTGCAAAACAACTTCGTTACGAACTCTATCCACCCAACTTATTCGTAGGATTCTTCGGTATACCCAAATTTCAAAGGCTTTCAATTTCTTGAGAAGAGTATCTATTAAAGTCCAACCTTCGACACCGTACAAAAGAGTAGAGCACACATAACATCTCACTAATCTAATTTTAAGATTCAAAGTAATGTTGTTTCCACATAAAAGTTTCTTTATCTTAAAGAATGCAGCTCTGGCCTTCTCTATACGTATTCTAATTTCTTTGCTCATGTCCCAGTTCTCATTTAGATTACAACCAAGGTAGGTGATACTGTTAGTTCTCTCTAATTGTTTACCATAAGCTGTTACTACTTCCGGTTGTATTGGCGTCCTACTGACAACCATCACCTTGGTCTTTGCGGTGTTTAGCTTGAGTCCATATTCATCACACGTTGTGGTAATCCTATTAATCAGATGTTGAAGTTCTTCATAATTGCTCGCAATTAACACCGTGTCATCCGCATATCTCAAATTATTAATATTGACGCCATTCATTTTGATACCACATTGAGCATTATCCACTGCTTTATTGAAGACAAACTCAGAATAGATATTAAATATTAGTGGGGACAAAATGCAGCCCTGCCTTACTCCTCTTCGTATTTGAAGTTCTTCAGACGTGTCCCGGCCAATCCTGATGTTTGCACGTTGATGCCAGTAAAGATTTTTGATAATGCGTAGGTCTTTATCATCAATACCCACTTTCTGAAGAATAGCAATCATTTCAGTATGTTTTACCCGATCAAAGGCCTTCTCAAAGTCAATGAAACACATATAAACCGGATGTCCGACATCTCTGTACCATAACCTGAATACTAAACAGTGCTTCTCTGGTCCCAAGGTTATTGCGGAATCCAAACTGTGTATCACCAAGCTGTTCTTCTATTTTTTGGTACATCCTAGAGTGTAAAATTCGTAGAAATATCTTTAAATCATGACTCGTCAAGCTAATGGTTCGGTAGTCACTACATCTTCTCGCGTTTGCCTTTTTAGGTATCGTCACAAAAGTCGACAGCAGCCAATCCGTTGGTATATAGCCAGTTTGATAAACTTTATTAAAAAGATGAAGGAGAGACCTTTTACCTGAACTTTCGAAGAGCTTTATTATTTCACTCGGTATTTCGTCTGGTCCCGTCGCTTTTCTGGTCTTTGCTAATCTTATTACTTGTTCAATTTCGTCCATAGTTATGTCAGGTCCTGTAACTACTTCGTTAATTTCAAACTCGGGCCTTTCATCATTAAACAGTTCGTCAATGTAGTCTTTCCATCTGTCTATTTTATCCAAATCAGTGATAATCAGTTTTCCGTCTGGGTATTTTACATCGATCGCTATGTAAAATAAATGCATTATTTTAAATGCGAGAATTCACGAATATGAAGAGTACGATACTATGCTCTAGGCTAGGATACCATCCTTTGGTCTCCGTAGTGAACGCACCCTAAAGTTGTGCTCACAACGAAGCGCCGACCCTCGCCCCCTGGTATCCCTCGTACTGCTCGTACCATATTATCGATCGCCAGATGCATTATTTTCAATGCGAACGTTCACCAAAATGAACAGTAGGATACTAGATGAAGCTCTAGGCTAGGATACGATGCGATGGTCTCCGTAGTGAACAAACCCTAATGCCCCTCAGGGCCGTCGGAGATGTTACTTTGTTAATTTAAATGTAACACCCTGTATATGGTTACACATTTGAATTTAGAATGTTCTGTAATGAACATTTCCTTATTGAGTTTGATGGGCCTATCTGAAATAATATGGATGTATATATACAGGGTGTAATAAAAATACAGGTTATAAATTAAATCGCATATTCTGGGACCAAAAATAGTTCGAATGAACCTAACTTACCTTAGTTCAAATATGCACATAAAAAAAGTTACAGCCCTTGAAGTTACAAAATGAAAATCGATTTTTTTTCAATATATCGAAAACTATTAGAGATTTTTTATTGAAAATGGACATGTGGCATTCTTATGGCAGGAACATCTTACAGAAAAATTATAGTGAAATTTGTTCACCCCATAAAAATTTTATGGGGGTTTTGTTCCCTTAAACCCCCCAAACTTTTGTGTACGTTCCAATTAAATTATTATTGTGGTACCATTGGTTGAATTAAATGTTTGTAAAACTTTTTTGGCTCTTAGCATTTTTTCGATAAGGCAGTTTTTATCGAGTTGCGGCTTCTTTTTTAATATGTTTACATAAAAATTTTATGGGGGTTTTGTTCCTTTAAACCCCTCAAATGTTTGTGTACGTTCTAATTAAACTATTATTGCGATACCATTAGTTAAACACAGTGTTTTTAAAACTTTTTTGCGTCTTTGTATTTTTTTGATAAGGCACCTTTTATCGAGATATGGCTTCTTTTTTAATATGGTTCAAAATATATCTAAAAATGTAAATCATAAATAAATTTTCATATTATTACCAAGTCTCCATAATCGTACTTAACCATATACAAATATGTGGTGGATTTAACAAATATTCAAAATACCTCGATAAATCTCGACTTTTCGAAAAAGTAATAAGAGGCAAAAAAGTTTTTAAAACGTTGTGTTTAACTAATGGTACTACAATAGTAATTAAATTGGAACGTACACAAAAGTTTGGGGGGTTTAAGGGAGCAAAACCCCCATAAAATTTTTATGGGGTGTCTAAATTTCACTATAATTTTTTTTTCAGATACTACTGCCATAAGAATGATGCATGTCCATTTTCAATAAAATATCTCTAACTGATTTCGATATATTGAAAAAAATCGATTTTTATTTTGTAACTTTAAAGGGCTGTAACTTTTTTTATGTGCACATTTGTATTAAGGTAAGTTAGGTTTAATCGAACTATTTTTGGTCCCAGAATATGTGATTAAATTTATGACCTGTATTTTTGTTACACCCTGTATATATACAGAGAGAGTCTGTAATTTGGAATAAATTCAATATCTCAAATATTAATCGTTTTTTTTAAATGCTCAGACCCGTCGATTAGTATTTCAAATTGTCCTCTTTGACATAGAATAATAATGTATACAGGGTGTCCCAATTTAGAGATATGACAACATCGTTGATTTTCTTAAATGGCAACACTGTCATTTTGATAGCTATTTTCATAGGGTGTGTAAAGTTATACATAACTGCTAAATATAAAATTTTTATTTTCTACCATTTACAAGATAATAAAAAATAACAAAGTTATATCTGAAATTTGGAATAAATTCAATAAATTCAAATATTAATTGTTTTTTAAAAAAATGCTAAGACCCGTCGATTAGTATTTCAGATTATCATTTTTGACATACAATAATAATGTATACAGGGTGTCCCAATTTAGAGATATGACGTCATCAATGATTTTCATAAATGGCCACACTCTCATTTTAATAGCTATTTTGATAGGGTGTGTAAAGTTATACATAACTGCAAAATTTCAAATTTTTATTCCCTACCATTTACAAGATAATAAAAAATAACAAAGTTGTGAAAAACAAGTAATCGAATAATAATTGAATTATTTAATTATTTCAATTAAGCAAATGCTCATAATGTTGCCCTTAATTATTGTCAAATAGTCAATGAGCAACATTATGAGCATTTGCTTAATTGAAATAATTAAATTCAATTATTATTCGATTACTTGTTTTTCATAACTTTGTTATTTTTTATTATCTTGTAAATGGTAGGGAATAAAAATTTGAAATTTTGCAATTATGTATAACTTTAAACACCCTATTAAAATAGCTATCACAATGACAGTGTTGCCATTTAAGAAAATAAACGATGACGTCATATCTCTAAATTGGGACTCCCTGTATACATTATTATTATATGTCAAAAATGACAATTTGAAATACTAATCGACGGGTCTGAGAATTTTTCAAAAATACAATTAGTATTTGAATTATTGAATTTATTCCAAATTACAGACACAACTTTGTTACTTTTTATTATCTTGTGAATGGTAGAGAATAAAAATTTGATATTTTGCAGTTATGTATAGCTTTACACACCCTATCAAAATAGCTATCAAAATGAAGTCTTGCCATTTAAAAAAATCAACGATGACGTCATATCTGTAAATTGGGACACACTGTATACATTATTATTGTATGTCAAAAAGGACAATTTGAAATACTAATCGACGGGTCTGAGTATTTTTCAAAAAAACCATTAGTATTTGAGATATTGAATTTATTCCAAATTACAGACTCTCTCTGTATATATATATATATATATATATATATTGATACATGTATCCATGTGACTTCCAAAGTAGATTCTCGTAATACGTTGTTACTTCATATATACCGTTATGACTTCCGATTTCGGAAGTCACAACGTTTTGCCTATATTTTTACGAATTTGGCTACTAGATGGTATCAGAAGGCTTATATTAAAAATTTCGCTGGAAGTCATATCGTATCTAACATACTCATAAGATCAGATTTTAGTTCGACGGTATATCACCAGCGCTAGTGTCGCTCCCGTGCTACTATACAGGCTATGTACACAACGCGTAGCGTCTTCCGTATACCACACCGCTCGGTGTGACTTCCGTTTTTTGGCAACCCTGTGTAACGGTTTCCAGACATTTATCTGTTGTAGATTCGCGGTCCTAATCGTACTTAGTGTTTTGTGTGCCTTTTGTTTTTAAACATGAATAATAGCAGATCTGCTTTACTTTTAAAGTTAGCCTTAAATGAAGGTACAATAAGTGATTATATATCTCTATAATTATATATTTTCTGTACTTATTTTAATCTATAATATTTACTTACCTATTTACTTATATAAATTCATTTTTCTCGTGTTTTTGTTTACTTCCTTTTTTACAATGAACTTCTAATTTAATCTACACTCACCGGCACGAAAAACGGGCACCCCAAAAAAATGGGTAATTTTTGATGTCTCGTATCTCCCAAACCTGTTGTCCGATTTAAGTAATTTTTTTTAATATGTTATAGCCTTATTCTTTAACAAAATAGCTATGATAATATTGTTGATAGACAGGTAAATTTTCATTGTATACCGGGTGTACCAATCAAACTGGGTTTTTTTCTCAATTTTCACAACACCCTGTGGAATATTCTAGCCTTTATAAAATATTTAAATCAAAGCCTAACTATAGCTCCAGGTTTTATTAACATTCTGTTTTTTTATTCATTCGCTTACGTTGGATAATAAAAAGTTAAGGACTTTAACAACTAGCCATGTTCTTTATCGATACAGGTGTTTCTAAATATAAGTGCGACAAACTTTAAGGGGTAATTTCTGCATGAAAAAATAATGATCGTTTGGCAAAAGAATTTTATATTTGCAAGCATTTGCGGACATAGCTTTATCAAGTAAACGATCATTATTTTTTCATGCAGAATTACCCCTTAAAGTTTGTCGCACTTATTTAGAAACACCATGTATTGATAAAGAACATGTTTAGTTGTTAAAGTCCCTAACTTTTTTATTATCCAACATAAGCGAATGAATAACAAACAGAACGTTAAGAAAACCTGGGGCTATAGTTGGGTTTTAATTTCAATATTGTATAAAGGCTAGAATATTCCACAGGGTGTTGTGAAAATTGAAAAAAAAACCAGATTGATTGGTACGCCCAGTATACAATGATAATTTACCTGTCTAGAAACAATGTTATTACAGCGATATAGTTAAAGAATAAGGCTATAGCACAGGGGTGGGCAAAAGCCGGCCCGCGGGCCGGGTCCGGCCCTTTCGCTTACTTTGTCCGGCCCGTTGAAAAACCCCGCAAGTACCTAATCTTTTTAATCCCTTTTATGTGATTTTGTTGAAATCAACAGTAATAGTTTGCATAGTGTTCACATAAATTATTAAATATATAAATAATAGAGAGTATTATAATTACGAACAGCCTTAGCTAACTATATTTTTAAAAACTGTTTAATTGTAACTATTTACTTTAAATTTCTTTTAAAATATAGGGAAATCCCCGGAGATTCATAATTGTTTATTCGGTATTAATAATCGTATTTAACTCTCAAGGTCTCAAGACAAGCACTCGGTGTTTGGGTATCTATTTCAACCATATCACTGACAGTTTATGATCTAAATACCTCAGCACTTTGGTCCCAATAATATGATTCTTTATTTATTAAATCTGAATTAAGTATGGTTGTTTGGAATACCTACTTCAGCATAAAATTCATTGTTACCGATTTTCGCCGAAGTTTTACAACTACTTCGAAAGACGCGTATAAGTTTATTTTGATTTAGCACTGGTCGTATTTCCTATTACTCCTCATATTTCTTTTGATAGTGTGTGTTATTTTGCAAATATATAATAAATTGAAAAAGTGGAGGACATTTTGTAAGTAAAATTTGAAAACATTGTTTTTATTTTATTGTATTAAAATATTTATTTGTAAGCATTTGCAAAATGATACAATCTAAAAAAAGAAAAGTTGATTTGGAATGCAGAAATTTTAATGAAGCATGGACAGAAAAATACCTTTTTACGAACATTGGTAAGAAAGCAATTTGTTTAGTTTGCCATTAAACCATTGCTGTTTTCAAGGAATATAATTTAAAGAGGCATTTTACATCAAAACATCCAAAATATGCATCGTTTTCTTTAGAAGAACTTAAAAATGCTGCAGACAACTTAGCAAAAAACTTAAATAAACAACAAAATATTTTTAGCAAACAAAGTAACATCGAGAAATCTACCACACAAGCAAGTTATGTTATTGCACACAAAATTGCTAAGTTATGTAAACCTTTTTCTGAAGCAGAATTTGTTAAACAGTGCATGGTAGAAGTGTCGGAGATATGTTGTCCTGAAAAAAAACATATTTTTGAAAATTTAAGCCTGTCAAGGAGAACAATAGTACGACGGATCGAAAATATTTCAGGAAATTTACTCGACCAGCTAAAAACAATAATTGCTGATTTTACATATTGTTCTCTGGCGTTGGATGAGTCCTGCGATATTACTGACACAAGTCAATTATTAATATTTATTCGGGGCATTAACAAAAAGTGTGAAATTCGCGAGGAACTTCTTAGTGTGCATCCAATGAAAGATACAACTACCGGTGAAGACTTCTTTAACGCTGTTGAAGAGTGTTTAGTTAAAGTAAATTTACCTTGGAACAAAATAGTAAGCATCACTACGGATGGCTGTCCTAGTTTAACAGGGAAAAATGTGGGCTTACTAAAACGAATCAGCGACAAAGTAAAACAGTTGCAGCCAGAACAAGACATATTATTTTTACACTGCATTATTCATCAAGAAGTGTTATGTAGAAAAGTTTTAAAATTGAATCACGTCGTTACTGTTGTGACAAAAGTTGTAAATTTTATCCAGGAACGTGCCTTAAATCATCGACAGTTTGTTGAATTTTTGAAAGAAATTGAAAGTGACTTTTACGAAATTCCTTACTACACTGAGGTGAGATGGCTTAGCATCGGTAAAGTTTTGGACAGATTTCAATATTTGCTTGATGAAATAGTATCCTTCTTGTCGATAAAAGAAAAACTACATGATTTTCCTGAATTGCAAAATGAGGCATGGCTAAACGATTTGTCGTTTTCTGTAGATATTGTAAAATATTTAAATGAACTTAATGTAAATTTACAAGGGAAAAACCAGTTCGCTTTCAATATGCACTCAAATGTCAAAGCATTTATGATAAAACTAAACTTATTTGCTGAGAACTTTAATAAAAAAATATTAAACCACTTCCCATCATTACAAACACGACGAGAATTATTGAAAAATTCTGATTTTCTTAAATATAGTTCAGTAACACAAGACCTGCATACTGAATTCCAAAGAAGATTTCAAGATTTCAAAGCTATTGAAAAACCTTTGTCATTAATTAGTCAACCTTTCAATTTCGATGTGCAAGAAGCTCCTGTTGAAATTCAGCTAGAATTAATTGACTTACAGGCAAATAATTTATTAAAAGAAAATGTTCAATCAAACGAATTGAGTGCTTTCTACGGTGCTTTGAATACAGAACATTTTAAACATTTTTTAAACTATGTTCAAAAATACCTAGTTTTATTTGGTTCGACATATATTTGTGAAAGAACTTTTTCGTTGATGGTTTCCACGAAAAATAAATATCGATCACAAATTACTGACGAAAATCTACACTCGGTATTAAGGATTGCTACAAGTGATTTGGATCCCAATTTTGAAGAAATAATATCACATGAACATTCGCGATTTCACGTTTCGCATTAACTATTATAGAAGTTATACTTATAATGAGTATTCTATTAATTTTAACGTTTAATGTTTGTCTTTTTTTTTATAATTTTATTTAATATTAGGTATATTTACAAAATATGTATCAATATAAATTAATTTGTATCGTTAAAATATAAATAAATAAGAAAATAAAATCTTTCAATAACTGATTTATTTAATTACCATTAATTTATTATTATTCTTCTAATGCCGACTCCACTAATGAAGGTTGGCTAAAACACCATTGCAAATTCGTCTCTATTTTCTTCTTCTCTGAAAAGAGTCTGTGTATTTAACCCGGTCAAGTCGTGAATGTTTTTCAGTCAGAATATTTGTCGTCTACCAGGACCCCTTTTTCATTCGAACAACTCGTACATATCATGCCGTAAATATGCTGTCTGTCTCCTTTTAATGGAGGCCAAAAGTTCTCTGTCTCTTTCCATTTCGTGCAACATCATTTTGTTCGTATATGATCGGTCCATGGTATTTTCTAAATTCTCCCAAAAAGCCACATCTCAAAAGGCACATCTCACATATATTTGTGAAAGAACTTTTTCGTTGATGGTTTCCACGAAAAATAAATATCGATCACAAATTACTGACGAAAATCTACACTCGGTATTAAGGATTGCTACAAGTGATTTGGATCCCAATTTTGAAGAAATAATATCACATGAACATTCGCGATTTCACGTTTCGCATTAACTATTATAGAAGTTATACTTATAATGAGTATTCTATTAATTTTAACGTTTAATGTTTATCTTTTTTTTTATAATTTTATTTAATATTAGGTATATTTACAAAATATGTATCAATATAAATTAATTTGTATCGTTAAAATATAAATAAATAAGAAAATAAAATCTTTCAATAACTGATTTATTTAATTACCATTAATTTATTATTATTCTTCTAACGCCGACTCCACTAATGAAGGTTGGCTAAAACACCATTGCAAATTCGTCTCTATTTTCTTCTTCTCTGAAAAGAGTCTGTGTATTTAACCCGGTCAAGTCGTGAATGTTTTTCAGTCAGAATATTTGTCGTCTACCAGGACCCCTTTTTCATTCGAACAACTCGTACATATCATGCCGTAAATATGCTGTCTGTCTCCTTTTAATGGAGGCCAAAAGTTCTCTGTCTCTTTCCATTTCGTGCAACATCATTTTGTTCGTATATGATCGGTCCATGGTATTTTCTAAATTCTCCCAAAAAGCCACATCTCAAAAGCTTCCGGCTTTCTCATTAAGTAAACATTAACAATCCAAGCTTCGGCACCATAAAAAAGAATAGAGTGGATATACAACATTTTATCAACTAATATCAGATTTGTAGATTGAGTCTTTGGTGACTCAGAAATGTCCTCATCTTCAAAAAGTCTACCCTCAATTGCTCTATTCTTGATCGAATTTATGATTTCGAATTTAAATCTTCCGTAATCCAGACTCCTAAGTAAGTATTTCATTTTGTCCACTTGCTCAATATCTTCATTTTTTATCTGGTTCTTTTTCTGGATCTTATGATTTAATATAATGACCATTTTTTTTTCAATTACATGACATATTTTACTGGGCACAAGTTTTTCGCATGTATTCCCAAGTAGGACAATTTATTATTACCATTTTCTAATTATTAACAGTCAAATTTCTTTGTCCAAATGCTTTAAAATAATACTTATAGTATTTATTTCTTGGGCAGGGAATAAACTACACCAAAAAAATTCGCGTGGGCACAGCGTACATATCCGGTATAGTCCTCCGGCCCGAGAGACATTTTGAAACTTTCATTTTGGCCCGCGCTTAAAAGTAATTGCCCACCCCTGATCTAAGCGGTTTTTTAAAATTTATGGGTTTTGCAATATTTTACCGTCAGCGAACGGACTAATAGTAGAGGATCCGATATAAGGCCGATCTGCATCGATCTATTTAATGGATAACGTGTGCGTGAAGTAACAATGTATTTTAAACGGGATTTACTTTTTCGCACTGTTTTTGACACACTTTCATATAATCAAATATCCTTAACTTTCGCGTTGTCATGGTGATGACATAATGAGCAATAAATTACAAAAAAAAATTTGACAGTTTTGTGGTTTGAAAGAAATTAGAATGTTTAAATAATTTCTAAAAATTGTAGAATAGGAATGAATTCCAGTGATGAAGAGTTACAGTTTTTTTATTTGTTTATCGTAGATAAAATATTGTATGAAACTGTGCGTGAAGTACTTTTTGCGAACTTAAGCGATGTATAGCACTCGCTCCGTTGTCGCTTGTGCTCTAAACATCACGTGCATTCGTAAAAAGCATACTTCACGAACTGTTTCATAAATAACTATTTTCATATATTAAAAAAAATGTTTCGACCCGGGTAGATATTATTCCAGATTTTCAGATTTCAGCACAGTGTTAGATGGTTGGGGCATATATGGAGAGCAGGTAGCGTAACAACTATAAACTCAATTTTACAATGGAAACCCGGAGTTAGAAGGAAACGCGGAGGAACTAGAATAAATGGTTACAGGAAGTAAAGGAAAATTTATATAGGGCAGGAATTAGAGACTAGCAGAAAAAGACAGAGGATAGAAAGAACTGGAGAAGCACAGTCAATAGTATCGAGTAGCAGACTGGGACTAATCTGCTCTAAAAAGATGGATCTAGATAGCTTTTTAGCAGCTCAACCCCACCTGGTGTATTTAGCCATTTAATTTTCTTATTACACATTATTATTGGTACATCAAAAATTAAAAGGACGGTGCCTGTAATAAAATCTAAAATTCAAAATTTAATCAAGAAAAATAATAAATATTAAAATTTCCTATAAGTTCAAATTTATTTATTAAAATTTTTGATATAATTTTCATAAATAAATTACTTACTAATAACACTTTTTTAATTAATTCCAAAAAATCCATTTTGCAGCAATAATAAAATATTAGTATTTGTAAAATAAATATCAATCATATCATAAATACTACAGGTTTACAAAAAAAAACTAAATTTCGGACTATTTGACGAAACCATGTTAAAAGGGGGTTTTTGGGGTGGCTGATCACGAATCCGGGGTCCGCTCACCTCTTTCACGCCAGGTAAAGGTCATTTCAAGGTCAAATCAAGATAAATCGACAGTCGCTCTGAGAAAGTATATTAGGGCGTTTTTGGTGTCGCTGATGACGAATCATTAGTCCGCTGACCTCTATCACGTCTAGTTCAAGGTCAAATCAACATAAATCGACACAATCGCTCTGAAAATATAGGGGTTTTGGAGTCACTGATCATGAAAACTGCGGTCCGTTGAGCTCTACCACGTAAGGTAATGGTCATTTCAAGGCCAAATCAGGACAAGTCCACAAAACTGATTTGACCTTGAAATGACCTTTACCTGTCGCGGTTGAGCTCAACGGACCCCAGTTTTGTGATCAGCGACCCCAAAAACCCCCTAATATACTTTTTCAGAGCGATCGTGTCCATTTATCTTGATTTGACCTCGAAATGACCTTGAGCTAGACGTGATAGAGGTCAGCGGACACAAATTCGTCATCAGCGACCACAAAAACCCCCTAATATACTTTTTCAGAGCGACTGTCGGTTTATCTTGATTTGACCTTGAGATTACCATTACCTGACGTGATAGAGGTCAGCGGACCCCGGATTCGTGACCAGCGACCCCAAAAACCCCCTAGTCATATGGTTTCGTCAAATATTCCGAAATGTATTTTTTTTGTAAACCTGTTTAATCAAAAGAATATCAATCTTTTAATTTAAATAGACAACTTTAAAACATAGAACTGCATTCACAACTGTATTCACAGTAAAAGTTTCAAAAGATCACACATTACGCTTAAAGTAAGAGGTAAATCAGCAGACGAGTCGTTGTGACTTCCAAAATATGACAACACCGCTGGAAGTGACAACGCACCTTGAACTACCCTATATATGGAAGCCATAACGTATGCTGTACGCTTCGGTATATACGTATATATATACAAAATTTATTTTGGTAAATCCTTTCCCCTCAATAGGTAGACCCATTTTATAAGCCCCCCTTTTACCAAATACACAATTTTTAAAAAATAATTCCTAGTAGAAAAGGTGGAAGTCGGACAGCCTCTTCTGTATACCGGAAGTCACAACTTAACGTGCATCAATATATATATATATATATATATATATATATATATATATATATATATATATATATATATATATATATATATATATATATATATATATATATATATATATATATATATATATATATATATATATATATATATATATATATACATATACATATACATAGGTTACATATAGTATTCCCTAGAGTAATTTATTTATTACCTATATTTTAAATTTTTCACCTTCCGTGTAACCCATTCTAATTCAATAGTATAAATTGTCAAAAAATAACATTGTTGTCATGATATTCCTATAATTGTCATAGCTTACCATTATGACAGATGTATTCAAAATATTTAGTATCTCGCTTATTTTTCCAGATAAGACCATCAAATTCAATATGGAAATGTTCGTTACAGAACGATCTATTCAAATGTGTAACCATATACATTTAAATTAACAAAGTTAACATCTGCGGCCATTTTGTTTGCACCTTCTTTGTTTTTCTACTATCATTGCCATTTTGTTTGCACCTTCTTTGTTTTTCTACTATCATTTTCGAAAACCACATAAAAAATCGTGCAACTTTTGTATTTTACGGTTTTTTCTAATTCTGTATATAAAGCAGTTTACAGGGGGGTTAAAATATAGTGAATAACCCTGTACACTGCATAAACGTTACAATAGAAAAACGTGTGTAAATTTTATATTTCTTTGTAAAGGACACCGCACACATCTTATGGAAAATATAATGTCACTCAAATGAAATAAAATTTACATGAATAGATTCGTCCCGAAATTTTAATCATTTGATACCATTGCGCCATTTCGGAATTTTGCTTAATTAGGGCGTTAATTGTAATTTAAGTTTATCGAAATCGCATTTTGAAGTCCATAAAACTGGCATTCATAAATAATATTAGTCTAGTGGCTACTGAACGCAGTATATTCACCATTAGCTTAAGCCGATTAGAGGCGGAACAATTGAACAAGTTATATCTACTGTATTATCAATAATAATAGGATAAGATAAGAGTAAGCCTCTGCCTTAATCCCTCAGAAAGATTTATGGAGTAAGCGAAATACAAAATATTTTTCTCTCTTTGACACACGTACATTTCCATTTGATTTTAGATTTATTTTTATCAATTTACCCTCTTTTTATTCAAAATACAGAGTTAGCGCAATGATAAAATTTTTTCGTAAATTCGGGACAAATCTATTCATGTAAATTTAATTTCATTTGAGTGACATTATATTTTCCATAAGATGTGTGCGGTGTCCTTACAATCATAGATACTTGTATAGTTCAAAAGGTCACAATAAACTATATTATTATTATTTATTGGTGTTTCTCTACCTATAGAACTTATGCTTATAAAGGAAATCCGGCACTTTGTTCATTGAAAATTAAATCTGTATTTTTAAAACGATTGATTTCGATTAACTCTTTGCGGCACGAGATTATATTGGTTTTCTAGACCCTTACTGCACGGAAACATTCAATTGCACGTGTAAAATGACCTCAATTTTCAAGAAACAACTGACAACCATTCGCGTTTGGCTGATATCTAAGGCCGTCCGCACATGAAGCTACTAAAAAGAAACTAAACTAGTTGGTAACTACAGTCACCAACTGGTTACTAACTACGAGTCACACACTACGCTACAGAAAAGCAATTAACACTATTTCATTAAATGCGGTGTGTAACAAACCAGTCCCTTGTGCGGCGTCTATGTAAGGGATGCTGGCTATGGAATACGTCTGGTCAACCAGTGACACATGCCGTTTCGGGAATCGCTACTTAAGTTGCCCTATAGTACCCTAATTTGTGAGGTCTTCTGGCCGTTGTGTTTATATTTTAAGGTTTGCAGATGTGCAAACTCGATGGGCCGAGTTATTTGCAAGTTAATATGTTCATTTTTCAACAAAATAACCACGTTTTTAGACGGTTTTTCGCAAAAACTCAAAATCATTTTGTCGAAAAAAATATTCTTAGCAAAACTATATTCTTAGCCTATCAAAAAGTGAAAAAAAAACGGTGTATATATTAGGTCTCTATACCTAGCAAAAGCAGTTATAGCTAATGAAAAAAAAATTCATATGCAAAAAATTCCAAATAGAATAATTCAATGTGAAATATCCAAATAATGAAGCATTCTTGGGGAAAACACATTACAACTTTTTTAAAGTGTTTAAAAAAGCTTTATTTCTGTTTAAAATGTCTAGCATCAAATGTAAGCAAGTTACGCTCAAAATAAAGTTGGTCCTTTTGTTTTGGCAAAAAAAATCAGGAAGATCATCCCCTCCCCCAATTAGCAACTTAAATGAAATTAATCGTTACCGCTTCAGAAGTTACTTTACTTATGTTGTGTTTATATGATGTGTAAGTTTCATCGATTCAATGTGCTTAATTTTGAAAAAAATTGGTTTTAGAGTAAAATTTTAAAAAAATTTAATTTCAACTTAAAAATTGTTAGAGATACCAAAAATCTTAAACAATCTTAACAAAAATTGGTTAAGATTCGGTGTTTCTCAATTTGCATACACTCGTGATAAGTGACTCGTTCAAGCCCTTTTAACTACAGCTCCGTCAAAAATAAGGACTTTGAACCGATGAAACTTACAGATCATATGACCAATACGTACGCGAGTAAAAAACTTGTGAAGTGGTAACAATTAAGTTCATTTGAAATGCTAATTAGGGCGTGACTTTCCCGATTTCTTACCAAAAAAAAGGGGCCAACTTTATTTTGAGCGTAACTTGTTCACTTTTCATGCTAAAAATTTTTTTTTAAACAAAAATAAGCATTTTTTTAAACGCTTTAAAAAAGTTAAAATGAGTTTTCCCCAAAAAAAGTGCTTCGTTTTTTGGTTATGGCACGTTAAAATATTCGATTTGGAATTTGACGCATATGAACCCATTTTTCATTAGCTATAACTCTGCTTCTAGGACAAAAGCACACATCGGCACAATATCACTTTTTTTCTTTGACTTGTTAGCTATGCACTAAACAATTATCAAGCACTAAACAATAATTTTTATACTGCCACTGTTTTCTGTGACTATGCCAAAGCTTTTGATTGTGTAAATCACGACATCTTGATTAAAAAACTAAATTTCTATGGAATTAGAGGTATTTCTTTGAATTGGTTCCAATCCTACTTGAATAATAGGAAACAACTAGTTAGAGCAAATGATACTGACTCTAGTCTCAAAAACATTGTATGTGGAGTACCGCAAGGTTCAGTATTGGGTCCTCTTCTGTTCCTTATCTTTATAAATGACATCACTAATTTAAAAATTGATGGGAAAATTTTTCTTTTTGCTGATGATACCAGTATCACTTGGAGCAACTCAACTATAGCATCTCTTCATGAAACTATAACTTCGGATCTACTGACGATAAAGACCTGGTCTGACTCTAATTTACTCTCTTTTAATGTAGATAAAACAGTAGCATTATCCTATAAAGGAGCTCTTCAACCTTTGCCTCTTAATAACAGTCAGATCAGTACCGTTGATTCTGTAAAATTTCTTGGTATTTTTTTAGACAGCAACCTCAAATGGTTCCTTCATATCGATTCGTTAAGTAAGAAACTCGCCTCAGCTTGCTTTGCAATAAGGTCTGTCTCAAGGGAACTCAATTTAGCATCTTCTAAAATAACATATTTTTCATTATTCGAGTCTCATCTTCGATATGGTCTTCCTTTTTGGGGTTCTAGTACAGCTGCTCAATTTGAGGTTATTTTTAAATTGCAAAAAAGAGCAATAAGGTATCTGTTTGGCCTCAGAAGATCTACACATTGCAGAAGTTACTTCAGGAATCACGGAATTTTAACACTTCCATCTTTATATATTCTAGAAACGGTTTGTTTAATTCGTAAACACCTTCATGCCTTTCCAGCAAGGCCCAATCATCTTTACTCCACCAGAAATTCAATCTTTGATATTTATTTACCGATCCCATGCACTGAGTTAGTAAAGAAATCTATATTATATTTCGCAAAAAAACTTTACAACCATCTGCCTTTACAACTTAAATCTGCAACATCTTTCCCAAAATTCCGTAAACTGACAAAAGCCTATCTATCTGAAAGACCATATTATTCAATAGAAGAATTTCTTAATGAAGAACTAAGAAAATTGGGTTTCATACGCAGTAGCTGAAACTGTCAATTCCTAATGTTGTATTTTAGTTGTTGTAAGTATGTTCAACTTTCAATTTGCAATGTATATAAATTTTGCAATTAATTGTTTTTGTCTTTGGTTTTATATCTTATTTACTGTATATTGACGATTTATCTAATTTTATTGAATTGTAGTTGTTATTTGTTATTTCTTGTTGATATTATTTTTCTTTTGACTGTATGTAAGCTTTGTCCATAAAATTGTAAAAATTTTCAGTGACAATAAAGCATATTTCTATTCTATTATGTGTATGCCAAATTTCATGTCAATCCAAGCGGTTCTTTCAAATTTAGAGGTTTTGCAATATTTTACCTTTAAAGAACGTACTATTTGTAGGATGTCAAAATAATCATATTAGTTGCGTTCTCGGATACCCTGGACAACTTGTCGCCGACAATTCCTAACCTCACCTAATAGGGTTTTTCATTCACAGTCATTTGTTTCGAGCTTCTGTCATATTTAGTATAATCTGTGTATATTAATATTATACACAGATTATACAACATCTGACAGAAGCTCGAAACAAATGACAATAGATGAAAAGCCCTATACAGGGTGAGTCATGAGGAACTGTACATACTTTTAACTCGTATAGAGGCTCCTATGGGGAATAACAAATGACCATTAAAAAGTGTCTGCTCCCATTGTTTAATAATATACAGGGCGAGTTTCGCATTTTGACAGAAATTTGTATTCGTCATAATTTTTGAACGGTCAGATCGATGTGTCTCTTATTTTGGCCAATCGTTACACTATTACCACCTAATCAACTAATTTATTCAAACTAGAAAAAAATCAGGTCCGGCTTTAAAAAAATTAGTTCGTTTGGGTCTTAGAAAAAATTTCACCCTGTATACGCTTTTTAAAAACTCTAATATGAATTTTACAAATTAGACAAATAGGCAATTAAAATGGCATATTTATTTTTTTCCCCACACGATTACTTAATTTTTTATTAAAAAATCAAATTTGTCAAAATCGGAATTTTAACCTAAAAATAAAAAAACTGAACTCACGGTTTAACTCGCTACAACTCTGTTCCATTTTAATATTTTTTTTCTGAAATTTTTACAGCACATACCTCTTACCATTGTGAAGACTATGAAAATTGTTTTAGACTTTCAGTCTTCTTCTTGTAAAAGTTGCAAACTTGTAAATCGCAAAAATTAGGTGGAAAAATTTAAAATTTATCAATTTGATCACGTCTATGTTAAACTATAGAGTCCAAAAGAAGTGTTATTGGAAGTTTTAGATCTAGACGTGTTATAGAAAAAAAAAATGGTAAAACTTTTAATTTTAAGAAAAACGTTGTTTTTGTAAATTAATTTTTGTAAAAAAAGTTAATTTTTTTAAATTTATGCAAAAACTTTGCCAAACTTTTTATGCATAGTCAAATTTGATTTTTTAATAAACAAATAAGTAATCGTGTGGGGAAAAAATAAATATGCCATTTTAATTGCCTATTTGTCTTAGTTGTAAAATTCATATTAGAGTTTTTAAAAAGCGTATACAGGGTGAAATTTTTTCTAAGGCCCAAACAAACTAATTTTTTAAATCCGGGCCTGATTTTTTTTCTAGTTTGAATAAATCAGTTGATTAGGTGATAACATAAATTAAATATTTGTTAAAAAAAATTCATTTTTGTAATAAAAGTTATTTTTTTTAAGTCTATGGTTCACTTTACCAAACTTTTAATTATTCATAGTCAAATTCGATTTTATTTTATAAAAAATTAAGTAATCGTGTGGGGAAAAAAACAAATATGCCATTTTAATTGCCTATTTGTCTAATTTGTAAAAATCATATTAGAGTTTTCAAAAAGCGTATACAGGGTGAAATTTTTTCTAAGACCAAAACGAACTTATTTTTTAAATCCGGGCCTGATTTTTTTCTTGTTTGAATAAATCAGTGGATTGGTGGTAACATAAATTAAATATTTGTTCAAAAAAAATTAATTTTGGTAATAAAAGTTAATTTTGTTAAATCTATGGTTCACTTTACCAAACTTTTAATTCATAATCAAATTTGATTTTTTTATAAAAAATTAAGCAATCGTGTGCGGAAAAAATAAATATGTTATTTTAATTGCCTATTCGTTTTATTTGTAAAATTCATATTAGAGTTTTCAAAAAGCTTATACAGGGTGAAATTTTTTGTAAGACCCCAACGAACTAATTTTTTTAAAGACGGACCTGATTTTTTCTAGTTTGAATAAATCAGTTGATTAGGTGGCAATAGTGTTACGATTGACCAAAATAAGAGACACATCGATCTGACCGTTCAAAAATTATGACGAATACAAATTTCTGTCAAAATGCGAAACTCGCCCTGTATATTATTAAACAATGGGAGCAGACACTTTTTAATGGTCATTTGTTATTCCCCATAGGGGCCTCTATACGAGGTAGGAGTATGTACAGTTCCTCATGACTCACCCTGTATAAATAATACTGTTAATAGATAAATATACAAGGTATATTTACTTTTAATTAATATTAATAACTAATTATTAAATTATACTAAACCTCATTCGCTTTTAAGATAAGTAACGACGTCAGTTTCAGACGAATAATTCGTGGTTTTTTCGTGTCGTTTGTTATAAATTAATGTATTCTATATTATTCTTGTTCTCATGATCATTTTTCAGTGCGTCACAGTTTTTCGATTTCTCTCTAATGCATTAAGTTAGATGAGACGAAAAAAGCGGTAGCTCCGTGATTAAACACAAAAATAATGCAGCGTTACAATGGTTATATACATAAGATGTCTATTCCTAACCTACGTTTGATTCGTTGATATTTAGAATGCGCGTTTTTTCTAGCCAATCAAATACACGTATTACGAACATTTGACGAAAACTTCGTCCATTTTGGCCATTTTTTAGAAGTGTCAAAGAGTCAAGTGACGGTTATTATTCAGGTCAGTATTTTGTGTACCTGTCATTTTGAAATTTCGAATTCGACTTCCCTTGTGTTTCACAACGTTTTTGTGCATTATTTTGTGTTTTGGTTTAGAATTTAGTTCGTTAAAAGTTGGTTTTGTGTTTTGGTTTAGAATTTAGTTCGTTAAAAGTTGGTTTTGTATTTTGGTTTAGAATTTAGTTCGTTAGAATAAATATATTCTAAAACTCCAGGTCATTATGCAAGAAAAAGATCCATAGTAAGGAGACGTAACTCATGGCTGAAGAACCTTAGGAACTGGTTTGGATGTAATAACAATGAATTATTTAGAGCTGCGGTTTCAGAAATGAAGATCGCTCTGATGATTGCCAACTTTTGAAGCGGAGACAGCACCTAGAGAAGAAGATAAAAACACAGTTTATGGATAGTTTTGTGTCATTTTTTAATGTTTCCATATTTATAAATTTAATTAACAATATTGTTTACTTTTTAATTTTATTCCCCTTTATAAAAAATACCTACATGTTAACATGTTGTGTAAAAATCATATCTACTAAATTACTAATTAGTTTAATTCCACAAACTTTTCACCTATGGCTAAGTACGATTCTTGCATCTGTCAGATTCGTCAATAATAATTACATGAAATTAGTCTCGACACACCCAATACAGTATATGACGTCATAATTAATGACGCACTGAAAAATGATCATGAGAACAAGAATATAAATTAATTTCTAGCCAATAACAAGCTGCGACGACACGAAAATCCCATGAATTAGGGGGTCAAAGACTGGCGTCGTTACTCATCTTGAAAGCGAATAAACTTTAGCTAAATATACCTTGTATAATAATTATCTATTAACGGTATTATTTATAGTATTTTAAAGCGCGCACGCGATTTGCTGACAATTTGTCACCGACAGGTACCCGCGGACGCACCTAGTATTATACACGTAGTAAAATTGTTTGTTCTTCTCTCCTTGTCTCTTCCAATACCATGTTAAGTAGTGTTGCCGATGTCACGATATAAAATTATATTAAGCCCCTGCTAAAATTATCAGATTTTGCCAAAAATTATGTTAAAATTTTTAATCTTGGTAGTTTCTAAGGGTAATAAAAATACATTAAGAAAAAAGTTATTTTATTCAACTTAACTTGTTAAGTCAAAAATTCTTGTAACAAAATATATGTAATATTATATACTATAATAAAACTAATTTACATCTGGAACGGTTTCAAATAAAATATCCTCATCTTGTAAAAATTAAGACTTTACCTATGTGATTAAAATAATTTAACATTTTTTGTCCGTTTGAAAGGAGTTCTTTTACTCCTTCACTTGCTAACACTAATCCGTTTAATATTTGCTCACAGATCGCAATTTGAACGGGGACAAACAAGGATATCTACAATAAAATGTGTTTTTTTTATTTCCGCACTGCTGCAGTTAATGCACTAACTTTATACCAGTAAAATATTCTTTTTGACTATTTTCAGGAATTTCTGCAAAAGATTAACAATACAATCGCAATTCATCGTCAATTTTTTCTATTATGTCCCAATTATTAACATAATTCCCACAGGCATACGTATAAAATTATGTTAAAAAAATATTTATTATCAGAATGCTTAAACTTAAGTTAGAACTTATGTTAAAATGTGATAATTATGTAGAAATCGGCAACACTGACGATTTGGTATACTCAAATAATGGCCGACGATCAGCGCAGTAATAATGCGCGATATTTTCCCGCCTTCGAGAATGTCACTGCTGGTGGTTTTCTTTTCTATGCTGTGACCTTGCGAAAACTGTTATGTACTTATTACTTCAGTGCACAAGGCTTTTCCCTAGTGTGCAGTTTTATATGTGATTTTAAATGATTACTTTGCGAAAACCGTTTTGAGCATATTTCGCATTTAAATGGCTTTTCTCCAGGGTGAGTCCTCATGTGTTCTTTTAAAAACAAACTTAGTGAAAACCGTTTCATGCAAATTTCACATTCAAACGGTTTTTCTCCTGTATACGTTTTTATGTGTACTTTTAAAGTAGATTTGTGTGAAAATTGTTAGAAACATACATTGCATCTGAATGGTTTTTCTCCAGTGTGCGTTCTCATGTGCCTTATTAAATCACAATTTTGTACAACAGTTTGTTGCATATTTCACAAGTAAAAACATGTTCCCCAGTGTGCAGTTTCATATGTGACTTTAACTTAATACCTCGCGAAAACTGTTACATATTTCACAAGCGCGCTGTAGCGGTATATACGTCACATATTTGTTATTTTATTTCCAAAGAATTGTTTTAATCTATCTTCTTTAATAATTTATTAATAATAATCTTTTTGTATTTGTCTTAACCTGTTTTCCCGTTAAAAACTTGTTTGGCGCACTCTTTCGTTATGTATAGGCATATCTCCGTATAAAACTTTCAGAACATTCTTATTCCATCGTTATGTGGTCCATGACAATGACATCCTAATGTATTTTCTAGTTCTGTCAGTTTCAAGCCCCCATTCAATAACTTCTGTCAAATATAACGCTTCCTCCAAAATGGATAAACTTTTTATTTTAATTTTGAAAACTACTTAAGGCAATGTCTGCTACATTTTCAAACAGACGTTCTTAAATTGGGTTTTTCTGGACAAATAAACAATGTGAACAACCCCTTCACCGAGAGGACTTTCTACAACTGGAGCCCCCAATGTCGCCGGCGATGCAGCGATAATCTACGAAGAAACATAACAACTGACCAACACCTTTAGGTCTGGTAGCCAGAACATCTACGATCCCAGAGCCAGTTGCAGAATCAACAGCAAGACACCAAGAATCTGCAAACAGATACCAAGTACCATAAAATAAGTATAATCTGATCTGTTAAGTTTCGGCAAGGTCTTGTATATCTTTTTATTTTATTATCGGTTTACAACGTTCTCCGTCTTCCAATTAGTTCCGATACCCGGTCGCCATTCCTCGCTGTCCGCACATTGATCTACTTGCAGACCTCTTTCATCCATGGCTTTGTTTATTCCTGCCTACCAACTTTTCCTCGGTTTACCTCTTCTTCTACCTTGCTGTTTCCAGTTTTGTACTCGTTTTGGGATTCTGTCTTCATTCATTATTTGTACGTGACCAAACCATCGCAGTTGTATTTACTACATACAATAAATGACGAAATCAACGAAATACAACTACTAAATATCTTTTAATACATTACTTAATTATGTCTTTTTTTTTTAAATAAACATTAGTTAAATTATTGTTTTATTTACTCCATTCTGGATTTTCAGTGTTCATATTTTTGATTAAGACAAGGTGGACTCACAACTTGGGAGATTGAACTAGTCTAGTGTAAACGATAACTATCATTGTTGGTTGAAATATTATTTTTTTAATATTATTTCAATTATCTGGGGTAGTTTATAGCTTCACTTTGGCGCCTAACGTGGGACCCGACAATTTCAATATTATTTCAATTATCTGGGATAGTTTATCACTTCAGTGAACAAGACTTTTCCCTAGTGTGCAGTTTCATATGTGATTTTAAATGATTACTTTGCGAAAACCGTTTAGAGCATATTTCGCATTTAAATGGCTTTTCTCCAGTGTGAGTCCTCACGTGTTCTTTTAAAAACAAACTTAGTGAAAACCGTTTCATGCAAATTTCACATTCAAACGGTTTTTCTCCTGTATGCGTTTTTATGTGTACTTTTAAAGTAGATTTGTGTGAAAATTGTTTGAAACATACGTTGCATGTGAATGGTTTTTCTCCAGTGTGCGTTCTCATGTGCCTTTTTAAATCACAATTTTGTACAAACAGTTTGTGGCATATTTCACAAGTAAAGGCATTTTCCCCAGTGTGCAGTTTCATATGTGACTTTAACTTAGTACCTCGCGAAAACTGTTTTGTACATATTTCGCATACAAACGGTCTTTCTCCAGTATGCACTCTCATATGTAATTTTAAAGGATGACTAAGTGAAAACCCTTTGGCGCAAATTTTACATTCAAAAGGTTTTTCTCCAATATGCGTTTGTATGTGTGTGTTTAAAGTAGATCTGAGTGAATACTGTTTGTTACATATTTCACAAGTAAAAGGCTTTTCCCCAGTATGCACATTCATATGTGATTTTAAATTGGCAACTTGCGAAAACTGTTTGGTGCATATTTCACATTTAAATGGTTTTTCCCCAGTATGGCTTCTCATGTGTTCTTTTAAAAAAAAATTTACTGAAAACTCTTTTTTGCAAATTTCACATTCAAAAGGTTTTTCCCGATGGTGGAGTCCCATATGTTGTTGTAAAGATGAATTCGTTAAACATTCTTTAGGACAAATTTTACAGGTAAATACCATTTCTCCAATTACAGTATCTTCTTTTTTTGTGTTGGTTCCTTCATTTTGTATATCTTCACAAAAGAAACCTAAAATCATAGTTATCTAGTAAATTCGCATTAAAAGAAAATTAAATATAAAATTGAGGAGTTGGTAGCAAAAATCCCGTTGTCAGTCAATAAAGACAAATGAGTTAAGACCGTGACAGACACTAACACTAGAAGCACCAGCATTTTTGCATACCTAGAAGCACCGGAGCGGTCAAAATGACTGGTATTAGAATTTTCCATCGCCAGTCGTTTTTGAATTCTTTTTTAGTTGCAATCAACCTATATTGAGTTAATACCTACTAATAAAAGACATACTTAGCTAATTTAAATAAATTATTTTATTATTTAAGCACAATTTATGCAGTAGCAAATTTTTTTAATAATGCTTGTTACAAGACCCACACACAAATTTTTGACATATATGGCAAATTTCACATATTTTATTTTTATTGCAGTTTGCTCATTGCCATTTTCTACGATTATTATTAATTTGGTTGGGGTGTTTTACCTCTTGGATTTGTATCCGTTGATGTTGTCCTGCCCCGAGTCATATGATCTTGTCGCAAATCTTCTGCTAACTGAAGTAGGAAAGTTTGCCTAGATATTTGACTGCCAGTAATTTCCTTATATAGAATCCAAGCATTTATTCCTGTCATATCTAAGATATTAAAAAAAGCCTGCAACGGCCAACTTCTTGAAGCTGATTTGGCTGTATGACTATTTAATCTACAACGTCTACTCCGTATTTTGTGTGGTCCTAGTAGGTAATGGTTTTAGGTTTCTCCTTTTTATCTGTGAATATTTTAATATTACATATTATAGAAAATTCAGCACTAGAACATTTTTGATAATTTTTCCCTGGTTTTTTATTGACTGTGGAATATCCTTTCTTGCTCGGTTTATTGTTCCAACACTGCGGATAGCCTTCTTTCGTAATACTTCTTATGCGTCGTGACATTTCTTTCTTTAATCATAGATGATCTCATTAGACGGTTTTCCCCAGGTAAGGAAATCCGTTCACTAAATATTTGAACTGGACCTCCGCTGCAAGCCAGAATTTATCGGATTATAGAATTTATCGATTTTTTAATTACAAACTTATCGGGTTTATGCGTCAAATACTGGATGATGTGACATCTTGCCTTTGTGGGAAAAAGCTGTTCGTCGATAGATATATTTTAGCCAGGTGTATAGCATAATATACAACTATGAATAAGTACCTGATACAGAGGGTCAAAAATAGAAAGCAGTCAAAATGACCGTTTGGTGCTTCTAGGTAGATATTAACACATTTCAAAAAATAATTATACCTTATTGTACCTACCTATAAGCGCCACTTGCGATTTGTAGTCGCGCGATTGTTTTGTCGCGAAGATTGAACACATTGTTTCAAATACAAGTCAATCCATTTGCGACTAAATAATCATAGATTGACTTGTATTTGAAACAATGTGTTCAATCTTCGCGACAAAACAATAAGTGGAGTCCGGCGCTAAAGGAGGAATTATAATCCTGAAATAGATCTGGGAAAAGTCCTAAATTATCAACTTTCTAAAACAACTATGCATAAGTAACACAGAGGGTCAAAAATAGAAAGCAGTCAAAATGAAAGCTCATCGAGAGAAGATGCTTTGTGTTATTTAGGAATTCTATCATATTACATTTTAAAAATAATAAAAAAAAAGACGAAATCGAAAAGTGTGGGTAGAGCACTGGCTTACTAGTCCATTCTTTCACGGTTTTTGCTCTAAATTTTAAAGAACCGCTTGGATTGACATGAAATTTGGCATACGTATAGCTTACATGTCAAAGAAAAAAAGTGATATTGTGCCGATGTGTGCTTTTGCCCTGGGAGTGACTTTCACCCCCTCTTGGGTGTGAAAAAATGTATGTCCAAAATATGTCCGGAAATGGATAAACTGACTAATTTTAAGTAACTTTTGTTATATAGAGCTTTTTCGCCAAGTCAACACTTTTTGAGTTATTTGCGAGTGAATATGTTCGTTTTTCAACAAAATAACCACATTTTTAGACCGTTTTTTGCAAATAACTCAAAAAGTAAGTATTTTATCGAAAAAAATGTTCTTAGCAAAAATATAGCCTATAAAAAAGTAAAAAAATGGTGTACGCATTAGTCTCTGGATCTCGTAGAACCAGAGTTATAGCCAATGAAAAATAGATTCATATTTACCAAATTTCAAATAGAATATTTCGACGTGAAATATCCAAAAAAGTAAGCACTTTTTGGGGAAAACCCATTATAACATTTTTAAAGTGTTTAAAAAAAGATTTATTTCTGTTTTTACAAAAAGTCTCTAGCATTAAATTTAAGCAAGTTACGCTCAAAATAAAGTTGGTCCCTTTTGTTTTTGCAAAAAAAAATCGGGAAGACCACCCCCTAATTAGCAACTTAAATGAAATTAATCGTTACCGCTCCACAAATTATTTTACTTATGTTGTGTTTATATGATCTGTAAGTTTCATAGATTCAAAGTGCTTATTTTTGAAAAAATTTGGTTTCAAAGTAAAATTTTTAAAAATTTAAATTTTGAAAAATATGCTTTTTTTCAAAATAACTTAAAAATTGTTAGAGATACCAAAAATCTCGAAAAACAAAAAAGTCAGATTTGCTTTTCTGAATATCATGTATTTTTTGTTTTTCTGTTAGACAAAAATTGATTAAGATTTGGTGTTTCTAAATTTGCATACATTCGTGATCAGTGACTCGTTCAACCCCTTTGAACTACAGCCCTTTCAATAATACGGACTTTGAACCGATGAAACTTACAGATCATATAAACAATTATATACACAAGTCAAGAAACTTGTGAAGACAAGTGAAGACGTAACGATTAAGTTCATTTAAGATACTAATTAAGGGGTGATTTTCTAGATTTTTTACCAAAACCAAAAGGGACTAACTTTATTTTGAGCGTAACTTGTTTAATTTTGATGCTAGAAATTTTTTTTAAAAAACAAAAATAAAGCTTTTTTTAAACACTTTAAATAAGTTGTAATGAGTTTTCCCCGAAATGTGCTTCATTTTTGGTTATTTCACGTTAAAGTAGTCAATTTGGAATTTGACGAATATGAACCTATTTTTCATTAGCTATAACTATACTTCTACTAGGTGTAGAGACGAGATATATACACCATTTTTTTTAATTTTTTACAGGCTATATTTTTGTCAAGAATGTTTTTTCGATAAAATTCTTACTATTTGAGTTATTTGCGAAAAAACGTCTAAAAGCGTGGTTATTTTAAAGTATTGACTTAGTGAAAAAACTCTATAGAACAAAAGTTACTTAAAATTGGCCAGTTTATCCATTTCCTGACTTTCTTTGGACGAATATTTTTTTACCCCCAAAAGAGGGTGAAAACCACCCCCAGGGCAAAAGCATATATCGGCACAATATCACTTTTTTTCTTTGACTTATTAGCTGTGTGTATGCCAAATTTCATGTCAATCCAAGTGGTTCTTTAAAATGTAGAGGTTTTGCAATATTTTACCGTTAAAGAACGGACTATACGAAAAGATAGCGTTTATCACATGTGGATTTATTAAGGTACTAGTACACTTTAGAAGACCAAAAATAAGCGTTTTTTAAAGATTTTTTTCCTCAGAAACTTTATTAAAAATGAACATAAAACTTTTTACATATTAATATCTAACTCTTAGAGAATACAAGAATTATATCTTTTTTAATTTATGCACGTACAATAATATTGTAGAGGGCGCCAAAGTCGAGGCCTTGAAAAAAAGTAGTTCCGATGGCGGACAGTTAATCTCAGGATTGGGATTTCTGAAACCAAAAAATCGTACTTCATTTGAAAAAGGAAGGTTTCTTACGTGACAATTTACCACCGTTAGTGAAAAATTCCGCAAAGCAAAGATTATACGGAAGTTTAAAAAAATTTTGTGAAAAAATCGCCAGAGTTCTTTCAGTTTTTCATGGTTAAAAAATATGTATTTTTTATTTTTTGGTCAAATTGTGGTAAATTGTCACGTAAGAAATCTTCCTTTTTCAAATGCAGTACGATTTTTTTGTTTCAGATATCCCAATCCTGAGATTAACTGTCCGCCATCACTTTTCGAAGCCTCGACTTTTGCGCCCTGTATAATATTAGTGTACGTGCATAAATGAAAAAGGGTATATTTTTTGTACTCTCTAATAGTTAGAAATTAATATGTAAAAAGTTTTATGTTCATTTTTAATAAAGCTTCTGAGCAAAAAATTCTTGAAAAAAAATGATTATTTTTGGTCTTCTAAAGTGTACTAGTACCTTAAGAGAGTTAGGTACGTGAAGATAAGGAAGATTTTCATAATTATTTCAGAATGCCTGAGATGGTGTACCAAGAACTTTTGCGCTTAGTTACACCAATTATATAGCTAAACAAGATAGGTACCTGCATGAGAGAAGCTGTTTCACCTCATGAACGTTTAAGTGTAACATTACGATTTTTGATAACTGGAGGAACATAAATAGAAAGATTTAATGTATTCATCAGCAATGTCAAGACCGTTATTGGGATATATAATTCCCGAGACAAGTGACGCAATTTACTCTGCACTGAAAACTTATTTAAAGGTAGTCAGATGTGTACATCTAAGTCCCGGTCTTTTCACCTCCGGATAACTAGTTATCCTAAATAGACGAAACTCGCAACACACCAGAGATTATTTTATTCTATAATGATACCAAATGTGGAGTAGATCATCATCAGTGGCGTTACAGCTCTTTATGAGCCAAAGCCTTCTTCAGAAAAATCCTCCATTCGCCCCTGTCTTTGGCAACTCTTTCTCCATGCTCTAATTCCAATAGACTTCAAATCATTTTCTAGGTTGTCTTGGTACCTAAGTCTCGGTCTTTTCTTGCTCGTTGTCCTATCGGCCCTCTTCGGTCAAAAACTTTTCTGACTATGGCATCTTCCTCTCGTCTGATTACATGACCTATCCATCTACGACGTGCTAGCTTAATGAATTTTACAACGTCAGGTTCTCCAAAACTTCTATACAACTCAAAGTTGTAACGCCGGCGCCACAAACCTTGTTCTTTTATGCCTCCATATATTCGTCTTAGTATTTTTCGCTCAAAACGTTTGAGCAGTTCTTGGTCATTCTGTGTAAGTGACCAAGTTTCTGAACCATATGTTAGCACTGGTCTTATTAGTGTTTTGCATACAGTCAATTTAATGTTTCTAGGTACTTTTGAGGCCATCTGTCTTCTTAAGCCATAGTAACACTTATTGGAGAGCACTATTCTTCTTTTAATTTCTTCACTGACATGAGCCTAAGTATATGAAGGTGTCGACACCTTCCAGTTCTAGGTCATCAATTATTATTCTTGTACGTGTCGGGTTGCTTGACCTAGTGCAACACATATATTTGGTCTTTTCAGTCCCATTCTCTGTGCAGATGCTCTTAACGACCGAAATGCTTCAGTCAGAGATTCTGTGGACCTACCTATGATGACTATGTCATCTGCGTATCCGACAATTTGTACTGATTTGTTAAAGATAGTACCATTCTTTCGAATTATTTTTTCTAATGCCAGGTTAAATAAGAGACACGATAGTCCATCACCCTGTACCCTGTCTTAGTCCATTTTTGTAATGGAACGGTCTTGAGAGATCATTTTGGATTTTAACCATGCTTTCTGCTCCTGTGAGTGTAAGTTCAGTTAATTGGACAAGATGAAGCGGTATTTGAAATTCTACCATAGCAAGTACAAGTTTACGTCTATTAACTGAGTAAATGTGGAGTAGATATTGTACATAAAATGGCGTCACCTTACAATGTGTTTAGAAATATTAAACAATGGCCACTTGTATTTTTATGGGGTCCTAAATATCGTCAGTGTGAACGCTTACCAAACATAGATAATAACCCTAATAGGGAATATACTAAACAACGAAGACAATTTATTGAAAAATTAGGAATAGACCTAGTAAGAAGTTATTTGCAAATTAAAGCTGCATCAGAATTACTCTCTCATATTCGGACAGCCCCAGTGCAAAAGGTAACAAGTCATTTTTCGGATTTTTTTATCATGCGATATTCATTGTTTTACCAATGTGCAAATCTATGCAATCTGTGCAATGTACTCTGTGCAAAAAGAAACAAGTCCACTACCACTGAAAGGCTACATTTTTTTACGTGTAGAATGTAACAAGTTAAATATGAAAAATTTAATTTGTGCAAAAGGAAATAAGTGGACTTGTTACCTTCAGGGCAGTATTTGAATTTATTACCATAATCACTACCTGGTTGACTTGTTTCCAATCAGTAGAAGTACATACAGTCATTTTATAATAAATTTAGTATTTTTGTGCCTTAAAGTTGCTGAAAAACAGAAATAGTGCCTGAGTAAGTAAGTATGTGTCAATGGTAACAAGTAAGAAAAATATTGTGCATGTTGTAACAAGTCGAAAAATTTGATAAATTAAAAGTCAAACTATAAAATTTTTTAAAGTTCAATAAAAATCACTATTTTGTATTGTTTTCTGAAAAAATTTAAGAATTTATTCGAAAAAACCCAAGAACCGTTTTTTTCATTTCCTCAAAACCAGGAAATTTGACTTGTTACCTTTTGCACTGAGGCCGTCCCATAAGCTGTTATGAAATACTTTGGAATGTCTACACAAAACAGTCCTAATCCACCACCAGGTAAAAAGCATTGCAAATACTGTAAGAAAAGGAAAACCAGATTCTATCTAAAAGTTTTCTATTTTCTGTGTAGGTACCTAATTTTGCTGAAATTTTTATGTTTTTTAGTAGAGTTTGATAATTGTTTTGATCAGGTTTTGTTAAGTGTGGTAAGCTGTCAAAATTAGTATGTAAAATATATCACTTGATTTTAATCTATGTATTTTAATTTAATACAAGGTAGGCATAAACAAACACTATATTTTCACCAGGAGGAAGGAAACAGCCTATAAATAATTAGGGTTATTCAAAAACAAATAATCAAACATAATTTAGTACATATATCTTAAAATAGTATTTTACGGTTTTCTAAAAACTTATAAAACGTAACTTGTCTCCTTTCAACAATAAATGATTCAATTATTTAGTAAAAATATAGGTATAACTTAAACGCAATAAAATGACGGCTTGCAGCTTGAAGGCCGAAGCAGTGATACACATACGGGCTACGAGTAAGATTTCAAACTGGTTGGATCGACGGCGTACTTACTCACTTATAGTGACACACGTGCGAAAAAGGTCGAGCCATAAGTTCGCGTACTTACTCGCGTGTCTGTCACCCCTTTTAGAGCTGATATGTATTCTTCTTCTTAAAGTGCCGTCTCCTCAATGGAGGTTGGCTACTACAATTGCAAACTCTTCTGTCTTCAGCTGTTCAAAATTTAGCCCTGTCCATTGTCGGATATTTCTGAGCCACGATAGTCTTTTCCTTCCTAGTCCTCTCCTTCCCTCGATCTTTCCTTTCACTATAAGTTGAGCATATTGGTACTTATTACTTCTCAGTATGTGGCCCAGGTATGTTTTTCTGACTTTCACTGCGTTGAAAAGTTCTCTTGCCTTGCCTATTCTATGCAGCACTTCTTCGTTTGAGGTATGCAATGTCCACGAAATTTTAAGAATTCTCCGGTAGATCCACATTTCAAAGGCCTCTAACTTATTTATGGTTGATGTTTTAAGGGTCCATGTCTCAACTGATATGTATTAGTTTCATTAAATAGCAATATCAGAAAATTGTTTGTCGATTCACAGGATAAATATAATAGCCTATACTAACAAAAAAGAATGTGTGTGTACTTTGTACGCACGTAAGAAGTTATACTTCTATTATATAATTTCAACGAAATAAATATACTTAACAGTTACAATACAAAAAATTAACAATAATTACCAAAAATTAACCAAAACTTAACAATGCCAAATATTAAAAAAAAAAGAAAAAAGTATGAATCGTCTGGGGTTTGAACCCGCAACCTCGCGATTTCTCGATCGCTGGTCCAATGCTCTACCAACCAGGCCATCGAGGCGCATGCTACTGACGTTTCAGATACACGTAATTACACATCACGGTGACTAGTGAAATAAAAAAATAGATGTTTTATTATTTTACACCCAAGGAAGACAAATCCAAAGACACAAAATTATAATAAATAATACATTTACTAAGAAACACTAATATTATTTTAATGGCTTATTTGCGCTGATACATAATTTGAAAGATTAGCAACTAAACGTCATACTGTCTGTGTGCGCATGCGCGCAGATTTATGAAAATTTTTACTCTTAATCGCGCCTAAAGAAGTATAACTTCAAAAATACAAAAATGATGACCAATCTCGTCCCCAATGAGCTAATAGAAATCGCCCATAGAACTTGTGGAAAATATGTGTATTTGAGTCACGAAATAAGGTTAACGCGAGACAACCAAACATGGGAGCTACTCCGAAAAATAAGTTTAGGTTGGTCTGCATTCGGAAAAATGAGACGTGTTTAAAACAAAATATATCCATCCATTTAAAAAGGAAAGCTTTTGACAAGTGCGTTCTACCAGTCCTCACACATGAAGCAGAAACCTTAACTCTCACAAAAACATCAGCTGAAAAACTGAGAAGGACAAAACGAAAAATGATGAGATCAATACTTGGAATAATCTTAAGAAATAGAGTATGAAACGAGGAAGTTCGTAGACGAACCGGACTGGAAGATATTATCAAATGTATTATTACAACGCAAAAATAGGGACGATTTAGTTATTCCAAAAATGGAGATGGGCGGGACATGCTGCAAAAATGAAAAAGGACAGTTCTTTAAAATACAGAGGTTTTGCAATATTTTACCATGAGTGAATGGACTAAAAGTAATATACAGTAAGAGCCACCATACTAGACACATAGGAACATTGAGCTATTACAGTCCTGGACCAATCACTTGTTGCAATGTTTATTTTTTATGTCAAGTGACGTTTAGAACGTCAGAAAATGTATAGAAACTGAATATTAACATAGAAAGTTGACAAATATTAGAGCAGCTGTATTAAATACAGCTGATCTAATTTTGACGTTTATAGTTGTCATATAGTTAAGTTATAGTTAAAGTTGTAAAAGTTTTAAAGTATTGTAATATTAATAAACTAAGTTTTCAATCTAATAGCACGTAAAACAACATCCAAAAATGTTATTCCACATCCTACCAGACCGAAAACAATGGGAACCTTCTCTGGTAACACCTTCGAGGCTTCTACAATTTGCAAGCCATAACGGATGCTGAGACTAAGGAAGATGAGGGAATTTTACAATTTATAATTCACATCCCATCTGCTCAGCGCGGTAAGTTCCAACGAGAATGGTTCCCTTCGTACTCCAATCGGAGTAAACATGTAAATCAATAATGAATATATATTTTCAATTTCGTTGCAACACGAAACTACAGCCGCATCATATTCCAGTTCAATCAGAGAGTGCAGCAAGCACCTCTACCGGTTTCGAAACTTACGGTTACGAAGGGAACCATTCTCGTTGGAACTTACCGCTCTGAGCAGATGGGATGTTAATTATAAATTGTAAAATTCCCTCATCTTCCTTAGTCTCAGCATCCGTTATGGCTTGCAAATTGTAGAAGCCTCGGAGGTGTTACCAGAGAAGGTTCCCATTGTTTTCGGTCTGGTAGGATGTGGAATAACATTTTTGGATGTTGTTTTACGTGCTATTAGATTGAAAACTTAGTTTATTGATAGCAGTTGCCGGTAGGGCATCCCGGCCTGCCATTTCGTTCGTTGCAATCCGTGACTGCACGCCGGGGTTTGTCCTAGTTGGGTCAGAGAGAGCAGCATATTATGTGCCTCCTGATGAGAGACTAATAAGTTTCGAAACCGGTAGAGGTGCTTGCTGCACTCTCTGATTGAACTTTAATATGATGCGGCTGTAGTTTCCTGTTGCAACGAAATTGAAAATGTATATTCATTTTTTTTTTTTGGTGTTTGAATAAAGTTATTTTACAACAGAATAATAATACTATTAACTAATGTTTTTGTGTATCAAAAAATAATTATTTTGAATAGTTTCTTGGCAGTAACATGACAGGAATGAAAGTCACATCTGAGAACGGACCAGATTAGCCCATAAGCATAGCAATTAGGTACCTATCCATGTGTCTAGTACGGTGGCTCCTACTATACGTGTCTATGGTACTCATAAACAAGGGTATTGTCCTTTTCATGATCATTTTTCAGTGCGTAACAAATGATACGAAAAAGGGTAAGTCCGTGATAATTAGTGATGTAAAATTTCCGGGAAGATTCAAACGCCGGAAACTTTCCGGGAATATTGGAAACTTTCGGAAACTTATGGAAATATTGAATTTTTATTAAAATTATTTTAATAAATTATACAAATCAGTAGTTAGCTTTACTTATTGTTGTGGTATTACAACTACAGAAAAAATCTGTTAAAAATTAATGTCAAAAATTTTAAAATTTAACTTAATTAAAAAAAAATACTCTGAATATTTGTTATTTATTTATTATGTAGTCGTTATAATTAAAAATAAAAAAGTTGTTTTATTTAAAAATATATTAAAATAAAAAAGATAACATACAATAACCAAACCAAAATTGATTATAGGAACTTACTTCAGGTAATCTGTATTCCTATATATAGTATTAAAGCAGGAACTCTTTTCTTAACAAATAATAATAAAAGACTACAAAATTCTAAGGAATTATAATTATAAAATATATAAATAAGTAAGAGTCTATTCTTGTGTCAACGAAATTGTCTTCACACAAGCTGGACTGTATTATGAAGAGAATATAATGAAGAGTCTCTCTCCGTCTCGCTTAATCTTTCATTTTCTGATATGGATTTAGAGTCTTGCCCTGCTTCCAACAGATGAGTTATAGAAAGACTCTCATCACATACCATTTTTCCATATTTATAATCTTTTAGTGAGTTTTTCCGCAGTATATTTCTCCTTTTATTATGTATGAAAGAGTATGTGCTATAACTACAATCTGTTTCAGCGTAGGAAGCTGGTAACCCGAGTATTGTAATTGCCAAATCTTTTAAAGAAGTTTTGGTGCACATTCCTTGTCACCAGCTTATACAATCTACTGATCGCGCTGAAAGCCAAATAAAATCCATTGACCAAAGGTCTGCTTTTGCACAGAACTTTGTTGTTAGTTCTGTAAAAATGTTTTCTTTTTTGTCAACAAACTTAAGATGATTGGTTAATATTTTGTCTATACACTGCATAGCTAATATATGCTCTTCACCAGTGAGGCCTTGTCTTGTTAAAGAAGAATAAAGCAAGTTTCCAGCATAGTGCACAAGCTTCACTGTCATTTTTTCCTTTTTTCTAATTTAGATAAGCATTCCTTTTCCTCACACTCATTGATTGGAAGTAATGGAATATTCTCGGTAAAAATATTTTCTCTATCCTTAAATGCCTCGACAACCTGAGATATTTTAAACATATTGCCTTCCAATAAAGTCTAATCCATTTCACAATTGACGTTAGCACAACTGCTACTTTTTACAACTATCCAAAATATTTCATCATCCAGACAGTTCTGTATGTTATTTATACAATTAAGAATTTAACTCCATCTAGTTTTTACAGGAAGCTTTAATGATAGTATAACTTTATTGTAGTTTTGAATTTTTTCTTTTTTTATTATTTTTCTTTTGAAATATTCCCATGCATTATACCTATATACAATCACAATAAAGATTCACTAGAAATAAACAAACCAAGACACATTGAATGTTCGAGGAGGACTCCCAAAGTCCTAAATCATGATTTGCAAAGTTTATACATTTTAAATCATGATTCGGCACTACTCCTCGTAATATTCAACGTGCATTGGTTTGTTTATTTCTAGTGCATCTTTATTAAAATTTTAGTACAGCTTTAGGCATTTTAGTATAAAAATAATGAAGGTAATGTTCAAAACAATGTTCCTTTTGTACTTGGCAGTAGTATAGATTCGCCGGCCGTATGAATTAAATAGCGCTACTTCCATGTAAATTCAAATTTTGTCACTGACCCTTATGTCCAAAAGGCCCTTGGAAATATTCTCAAAAGTTCTCGGGAATATTATGGAAAATTCTGTGAAACATTCTTGAAAGTTCTCGGAAATATTCTCGAGAATTTTCCATTGAAAGTTTCCGGGAATATTCGCGGTCAGGGGAATATTTCCATTTTTTATAGGCGAATATTCTCGGAAACTTTCCAATGTTCGCAAATATTCGCTTGGAAATATTCTCGACTCGCATCACTAGTGATAATACACATTTATGACATTTATTCTAACATGACATTTTAGTTCAATCTGACAGTTGTCACATTTTATTTTCAATTTGGAATAAAAACAAATTAAATGTGTTTCTTGCATTTATAAAATGGTATTTTCTTTGATTTGTATAGTCTTATGAATTATACAGATTATATTTGTAATATTATGATCTAATTTAAAAAAAATATTTTTTTATTATGGCGCCATCTATCGACAACTAGAATAACTAGAAGAAATGTTATAAAAATGTCACCGACGAAATGTAATCACCGACGTGCCTTTTTTTCTATCACATACAATTTAATGCGTTAGAAAGAAATCGAAAAACTGTGACGCACTGAAAGATGATCATGAGAAATACTGTATGTTTTTTTTCTGTCACCCAATTTTTTTTTTTTTTTTTGACTAACAGGGTTTTTGCTGTAAACCTCTCAATTAGAGAAAGTTAATCTAGGTTACCTACATGCAAAAAAGTATTTTTATTGAACATACAGAGTGAATCTGTAATTTGGAATAAATTCAATATCTGAAATACTAATTGCTTTTTTGAAAATTGCTCAGACCCATCGATTAGTATTTCAAATTGTACTTTTTGACATACAATAATAATGTATACAGGGTGTCCCAATTTAGAGTGTTATTTTTTATTATCTTGTATATGGTAGGGAATAAACATTTGAAATTTTGCAGTTATGTATAACTTTGCACACCCTATCAAAATAGCTATCAAAATGACAGTGTTGTCATTTAAGAAAATCAACAATGATGTCATGTCTCTGAATTGGGACACCCTGTATACATTATTATTATATGTCAAAAATGACAATTTGAAATACTAATCGACGGGTCTCAGCATTTTTCAAAAAAAAACAATTACTTAGTATTTGAATTATTGACATAACTTGGTTATTTTTTATTATCTTGTAAATGGTAGAGAATGAAAATTTGATATTTTGCAGTTATGTATAACTTTACACACCCTATCAAAATAGCTATCAAAATGACAGTGTTGCCATTTAAGAAAATCAACGATGACGTAATATCTCTAAATTGGCACACCCTGTATACATTATTATTGTATGTCAAAAACTACAATTTGAAATACTAATCGACGGGTCTGAGCATTTATCAAAAAACGGTTAGTATTTGAGATATTGAATTTATTCCAAATTGCAGACTCACTGTGTATACATATACACATTTAACATTTATTTAATAACACAAAACGAGTCACTGAGATATGACTACTACTATTTAGCAGTGGTGGATCCAGGGGAGGGCGATCAGCCCCCCTCTCAAACCAAGTTATATACAAAGTTTATAAAAATATTCATTTATTCATTTATTTTTCATACAAATTTAGCCAATTGGTCCCATCTCTTGTAGATGCTGTATCCTGCTGGATCCGCCACTGCTTTTTAGCTACTGTTAGAATGGTTCAAATTTTATAAAAGCTTCAGCAAATTACTTACCCAATTCATTTGTTTGTTTTTCTTCAAATGGCATAAATTTATCTTCATCTATTTCTGTCTTTAAAGGGTATTCCTTTAAGTCTAAATAATCAAATGTGTCACCTGCATTTTCTGTCTTGGTCTCTTTCTTAATCTCAATCTTGTTGATATCCAGAAAACTATGTTCCACCTCATTGTTATAGATTTCTGTTTTACATATATTCTCAATAACTTCTGGTTTCACTTCCATTTGATTTAACTTGATCTTATGTATTTCTGCCATATATTGTTGCTATATACCAACGCACTGGCTGCTGTCGGCTTTTGTGAAGTTACCTAAAAAAGCAAATGCGAAAAGATGTAGTGACTACCAAACAATCAGCTTGATGAGTCATGTTTGAAAAATATTTCTACGAATTTTTTACTCTATGATGGAACCATAGGACCAAAAAATAGAAGAACAACTTATTGATACACAGTTTGGGTTCAGCAATACTCTTGGGACCAGAGAAGCACTATTTAATATTCAGGTTATGGTACAGAGGTGCAGAGATGTCTGACATCCCTGTATATGTGCTTTATTGACTTTGACAAGGCCTTTGATCGAGTAAAACACACTGATATGATTGCCATTCTTCAGTAGGTGGGTATTGATGATAAAGACTTACGTATTATTAAAAATCTTCACTGGCATCAACATGCAACCATCCAGGATTGGTCAGGACACTTTTGAAGAGCTTGAAATATGAAGATGAGTAAGACAGGACTTCATTTTGTCCCCACTAATATTTAACATCTATTCTGAGTTAGTTTTCAATAAAGCAGTGAATAATGTTCAATGAAATATCAAAATTAATGGCGTCAATATTAATAATTTGAGATACGGGGATGACACGGTGTTAATGTCAAGCAATTACGAAGAACTTCAACATCTGGTTAATAGGATTACCACAACTGATGAATACAGACTCATGCTAAACACTGCAAAGACAAATGTGATGGTTGTCAGTAAAATGATCGCTTAATCTTGTTTAACTTATTGTGGTTTCTATGGACAAGTGGCTTAATGTTGCTATACCAGTTTCTACAAGTAAAAAAGAAAGTAAGGGTTCTAGTATAAAAAAGTAATTCGTGAATAATTTCACGCATATGCAAAGATCCCTGTTTAAACAACTGTGTTTTTGTCAACCTTTTTTTGTTTCTGGGGAATTATCTGAGCAGTGTAAGCTGTGATTTAGATTATTGCACAGGCTGTTGTTAAGATTAGAATTTACAGGAACCGAATCATTAACTGGGGAAAGGTGAGCCCCCTTTTCTAATTACAATTTAAAAAGATAAAATCTGGCTTTAGCATTAAACCAACGAATATAGAATCTCAATTGATTAAACTGTGCTGATATAATAGTTAACTTACCTATATTAGATACAGTGCAACACAAACTTTAGTAGTTAGGGATTCCTAACTGCAACAAAATAAATTTTTATGTTATGGTGTTCAGTTCATTATTTTTGACGAAAACTAGTTTGGTAGTTTAGACTACACTTTACAAAGGCGAAATCTTTAAAAATACTACAAAAAAAACAACAAACAATTCGTCGGAAAAGGAAGGAAATTGAAATTAAAAATTGACAATTGACACCCGATTGACTTGACCCGATCTATTTTTCTCATAATTTGCTACTATTCCGACAATCGGCAACGTTGTACGAACGTCAAAATTAGACATTGGATGTCAAAATTATGTCAATGTCAAAAAAAAAGAAAAGAATAAAAAAAATTCTTGCTTGTTTTGCCTAGGAAGGAGTCTGTCATATATCAACAACACCTTAAATTTCTAGCGGAACTGGCCATCTTGAACGTCTGTGGATGACTCATAAGTTTTTGTCAAGGAGGTAGAAGGTGTTTGTGTATTGGATCAGCTGTGTGCATAGGCGTACCATCTGGTAAAGCTCCTGTATATGCAATCAATTAACTGAAGTTATTAGTATAATAAAATGTTATTTAACTGACTTTTCAACAAAATATTATATTAATACGTATTTTCTTTGCTGTTTCTTTAACATCAAAGATGTAATAAAATCGTTAAGAATTTATTTTCTTCCCTCTTTCAAAGCTACGTCACTGGAGATACAACGCTGTGTCTAGGTACACGCTAACGTGTACGCAAATAAAATAGGTACACGCGAATTTAAACTTCATCAAGCCAGTGACGTCATTATTTAGCGTGCGCAGTGACTGTATATTTTGGTACACGCTATTTTGTTTGTTTGATAGAAAAATATTTGTTATTAAGGGAAGGGGAAGGGAAGCAAAACCATTCAGATGTTTCAAACTTAATTGTAATAAATCAATGTGTATATTTAGTATAAAAGTATATATTCAGGTTAGCAAAATAAATATTTAGTTGACATGACATGTACAAAATACTATTAAAATAATTTTTATACGTAAGGTAATTACTCCAGTTTATAAACCAATGCTGTTGTGTTTATTTCTATTTATACAGGGAAGTTGAACTTGTTATGATTTTTATAGAAAATTGCTTATAACTTTGTAAATACCCCGTGTAACATAATAAACCTTTATATTTTTGTGATGGGGACGTTAAGAAGATTTCGAACATAAAATAAAATATAGGGTGTTCCATTTAAAAAAAACATAAGTTAGGTCTGCCACATGTAACTGCCGTGTAACATTCTAACTAATTTTGTAATATTACGCTCAAAGTTTGCTACAATTTTTGTTACTAACTTTTATTGCTATCTATTACTTTAGCGGATCTACTGAACTGTATCACACTAATCAATCGCCTTGTATATTTTATCTTAATTCTTCTGTTACCCTACGAATTTTTGTCTCTTTTATCTTTGTCATACTGTTTTAAAATGTTGTTAAACTCATTAAAAGAACAAATAATTTTCCACACTCCATAACTAATTTAAAAACAAACACTAAACAAATAAAAAATAGGAAATCTCTTTACTAATCAATATTAAAATGTAAACACAACGCGATTAGAAAAATTCTAAACTCACTCTGACACTCGCGATATTCTCAAGTTAGCGTGTATGCAAAAAACCAGTAACAGTGCACGCTAAATAGTGACGTCACTGACATGATGACGTTTCGCGTGTACCCAACTTTTTAATTTGCGTACACGTTAGCGTGTACCTAGACACAGCGGAGATCGCTAGCAAATCTGACAGCTGACAGCTGATCGCCATTTGCAACCTCCTTCCTGGCTCCGAGTCATTTCGCATTGTACTCCTTCCTGATTTATTTTATATTCTAAGGCTTTTGCTTGTTGTTGCCTTGTTTTGTTGGTTGTTGCTTGCCATGTGCTTGCCATAATAAAATGTAAACATCGTTTTTGTAATAGTATTAATTGTGATTTAATTATTCACTTGGCTTTTATTCTAAACTATCAACATAATATTAAAATAAATACAATCAAATTGGATATGAGATAATATGATGGAAGTGAAACAAGAAACAAGTGAAATTCAATGTAAAATAGAAGTATGTGATGACTTTAATGATGGTCTCCTGGATAACATTAAAATGGAGATAAAGGAGGAACCTATAATAGAAAATACAAATGATACGTTTGATTGTGTAGACGTAAAGGAATATCCTATAAAAACTGATACAGAACAAGATGAAGATAAACTTAGAATGTCTCATGAGGAACAAACAAAAGAAGATGGTAAGTAAATTAATAAAAACAATTGATATATAAATTTAAGGTTTATTAGGGATCCCTATGCTCTTACTACTCTGAAATATAATTTTTATTCTCAAATTTTGATTTGACCTTAAGGGGATGGGTACGAACTTTCGGCTTCAGTGCTATTTAAATCGGATACATTTTTTTCGAATCCTGAGAAAACTAAGTATTTTTGAAAAATTTAAACGCAGAATGAAAGATTATGTTATTACCGAGGGCCGAAAGTTCCTGAAAACTTCTATAATGTTTATTTTAATAAGTTATAGGGGTGAGAAACTAAGACAAAATTTATGTGATTTTTAATTTCAAATATCTCATTCAAAAGAAACTTTTTATTAATTCTAAGGGACTTTTGGCCCTCGGTAATAAAGTAATCTTTGATTCTGGGTTTAAATTTTTCAAAAATACTTATTAGTTAGGTCAAAAATACTTATTAAAATAGTTCTCAGAATTCGAAAAAAATGATTACATTGATTACATTTAAAATAAATTGAAAATTTTGACAGGTGTCAAAATTTTGCATTTGTTGCTTTCGCCTTAAATACAGTTTGAATTAAGAGATATCACAAATTGACATCAGATGTATTCAGAAAATGTATTATCAATTAAATCAGTGAGAAGAGAAAGCAGCCATGTCCATAAATAAGCACCCTCGACACTCTGACAGAAATACATTATAAGTATGAAGATGAGAGAGAGAGAGAGAGAGAGAGAGAATATATGTTTATTGTCTAAGAAAAAATCTTGTTGACAAACACTGTTTAAGAGTTTTAAATAAATGAATTAAATGAAAATATGACTAAATATAAAATATAACACATAACACATTTACATTATATAACAACTACAAAATATGTAGTATTGTCAAAAATAAAAAACAAACAAACTACAAGCTGTAAAACTAAATCACAAACAATAATGACAAACAAATTGACAAAAAAAAAAAAAAAAAATATACACAAGATCACAATTACATCAGCTCCAATGGTCCTCAAAAAATTCTGTCAGATCATAATAGGCCCTCTTAGCGAGCAGTCTATCTAATGAATTTCTAAACTTTCTAATAGTTTCCAAATTTTTTATTTCACTAGGTAGTTTATTAAAAATTTTGATGCCGTTAAAAATAATGAGTCTTTGACTAGTGTGCTTCTAGGTGTAATCAAAGCTAAATTGCTAGCAAATCGTCCAGATCGATTATTATTTTCATATAGATGTTTATTCTTAAAAATAATGCTTGCCGTTTCCAAAATGAAAAGAGATACAAGTGTAAGGATACTGTGTTTAATAAATAAAGGTTTACATGTTTCTCTAGAATTTACCTGGCACCACTTTGTAGAGAAACCAGACATATCCTTGCGCTAACAATGCTTTGTTAGCACCAAGATATGTCCTCCTTCTCAACAAAATGATGCATCCTCACAATTATCATGGATTTCCATCAAAATGTCAAAAATGCCTATATATTGACATGTTTGCGTTCTCTTCTCACCAATTCAGTTAAAACTTACATGGTAATAACATAGACTCATCATCAATTGGCTGGACAGAGGTATCTCTCAGTTCTTTCCAATGTTCTCTACACTGGGCCTCTTGTAGCTAGTTTCTTGTTACTCTTTTTATGGCATTAGCCCATGTAGTTGGTACTCATCATCTGTTTTTATAGTTTATGGACGTCCATTCAATGATTTGTCTTGTCCACCATCCATCTTGTGTACTAGCTAGAATGTTCTGCCCAGTTCCACTTAGCTATGTGATTCTTTCAATGACAATATCTGAAACTTCTGATCTTTGCCTGATTGATTGGTTTTTTATGTGGTCTCGAAGGATCATGTCCATCATTGTTTGTTCTATGGCTTGTTGCATAACTCTAAGTTTACTTGTGGATTGTTGCATCAGTGTTAAAAAATAACATAATATACCCTATTCCACGAACATACGACTGTTGTGTTTATTATCTTGACAACGAATATTTTACTGTGCAAATTATGAAGAACGAAAGTAAATTGCAAAATACATTGCTGTTTATTGGAACAATTATTAGAGCCATTTATTTTCACACTTCTTATGTTGCACACTAAAATATTCGTTGTCGCGATAATCCAAGACAGTCATATATTCATGGAATAGCCCATAGATTATGGATATGCAAGGAAAGTGATTTGAGTATGTAGGTAAATATTTTTCTTAAAAAAAGTATATGCAGTAAAACCTGCCATATCCGGATCAATGTGGCGACAGACCGATCCGGATATCAATACTGATATACTGTTAAATCTAAAATTTAAGTGTATGTATAGGTATTTGATTATGTGTCTGTGACTATATTGTGTTGTATATCTGACGTGTATATCCATCTTTATGATGGCAGCTGTAAAGCTATACCAATAAAGTATTCTATTCTATTCTATTCTATTCTACTGCTTGTATAGTCTCTGATACGCTTTCTCCTTCATACATTCCAGTAATAAACGCCGTCAATAACTTTCGTTGATAGACACGTTTTATAGATTCTATAATACCTCGATCGATAGGCTGACAAAGGGATCTCACATTTGGGGGCTAAAAAGACATTTTATTTCGCCATATTTTAGTTCTTTTGGGTCGAGATGAGAGGGTGCATTGTCCAACACCAGAACTGCCTTTCTCAGTAGATTTCAGTAGATGCGGACGGTAGAACCGTCTGGATATGGGGAGGTCCGGATATGGCAGTTTGTACTGTATCTAGGGGTTCAAGCGAAAACCCAATAAATACCCAAATTATGAAATCAGGTATTTTTATTTCTGCTGTATTAAAAATACATCTTCTACCACTGATAAATGTTATTATTTGATATTATCATTTTTAAGCACAATAACTAATAAAAACCATTAACTATATATATAATCGATAATCCTTCTACCCTAAGGTGTTGGGTAAAAACCGTTAACTTCTATTTTTAAATAACTACAAATCGATATATAACTTTACTAATAAAAATACTTCATTTTAAACATATTTGTAATATGAGATTCTGGTAGATTCATTTATTTTCTTTTTCCTGCGTAAAGTTACCAATTTTATTAGAAATATTTCGGAGTTAAAAACTGATAATTAATTTTATCGGAGATGAAGATTACAAAATTGTTAAGTTTGACAAAATATATTCATGCAAAAATCAATAAAGAATTTTAGACTGTGCTAGTTTATTAAATTTCAGCACACTTTTTTCCTGCGAAAACCCAATAAAAGATAGCGTAAATTGGAAATTGAATATTATTTATTTATTTATTTATTTACGGCATCCATTTACAAGTTTTACACACAACAAGACTTTTACAAGTTACACCTCAACAATAATAAATTATTAAAATAATAAACACATCAGAATAATACAAACAAACATATTGTAAGAACACTACAGAACTACAACAAACTTATTTTAAGATACCCCTTAGTTGTTTTTTGAACAAACCAATTTTGGAGTCAAAAATATCCATTTGTCTTGGCAGGCTATTAGCACTCCGAACCAATCGTGTAGTCGGTTCATTTATACCAAAATTAGTGTGGTGAAATGGCACTGAAAAGATTTCTGATTGTCTGTTGCTTCTACTAGGAACTTTAAGACTAAAAAGTGATATCAATTGAGGACAATCTATGAAAGCATTAATAACTTTGTGTAGGAAGCATAAATCTAACAATGTCCTCCTTGACTCAAGTGTTGGTAAATTTAGACTATCTCTTACCCACTGATAGTCATATTCCTCTCTCCTGTATCCACTCTTATAAGCTGCTACCCTCAAAAATTTATTTTGGACTCTTTCAATATGTTCAATGTAACAGTTGTATGATGGGGACCATACAACTGATCCAAACTCTAGAATGGGCCTAACGAGACCACAATAAAGTTTTCTAAATGTGAACAAAGACAGGTCTACAGATGTGCGTTGGATAAATCCCAGTACTTTCATCGCCCTGTTTGTTACTTGATTGATGTGGCATGAGAATGACAGTTTGGTGTCTAACCAGATTCCCAAATCTGATACTTCATTTTTAGAGGCTAATGGCAAGTTATTAATATAATAAACGAATGTAATTGGATTTCTTTTCCTCGAGAACGTCATTTTATGACATTTGTTTATATTAAGTGACATTCTGTTTAAACTGCACCAATCATAAAAAGATTTAAGATCTTCCTGTAGTATAACAGCATCATCCCAGGATTGAATTTTTCTAAACAGTTTTACATCGTCAGCAAACATAAGAACACTACAATTTTTAATTTTTTCTACTAAATCAACCAGAAACAAGCAAAACAAAACAGGGCCACAATGAGAGCCTTGCGGCACGCCCGATGGAACTGTTATTTCAATCGAAGTAACACTTCCTAAGTTAACTGCCTGCGTACGGCCGCTAATAAATTCTGAAATCCACTGAAGAAGGGGATCCACAATACCCAAAGCTCTTAGTTTTTGTAATAGGACCCCATGGTTAACCCGATCAAATGCTTTAGAAAAGTCAGTATAGATCGAGTCAACCTGGAATCCCTCTTCAAAGCTGTTATATATATATGATTGACATACAAAACTAGGCTGGCATCTGTTGACCTCCCTTTCATAAAGCCAAATTGTTCAGGATTAAAAATGCCTCTAAAACACCATGTCAGTTTCTTACTAACCAAACAATCAAGCAACTTTATCAGCTCTGACTGATTACAGACAGCTCGGTAGTTTGATATGTCGTTCCTTGCACCTGATTTAAAAATCGGCTTTAAAAAGCTCTTCTTTCAGAGACTGGGAAAGCTACAAGTACCAAGTGATCTGTTAAAAATAAACAAAATTGGTTTTGTAAGTACACATATACATTTTTTCAGAAAATATTCTGGGATTCCAACCAGCCCTGCACATAATCAGTTTTTACAACTTGCAATAGTATCATAGACCTCAGTTGCTGTAAGTATTATGGAACTCAAACAAATCGAACTTTCAAAACTAAAAAAAGGTAAAGTATCTTGTTGGTCATCTGAGTAGACAGATGAGAAATATTCTGCAAACATATTGGCAGAGTCCTTGACATTCAAGTCAACCCTGTCATTATAGACCATTGTAGTTGGTATGTTATACCCATTTCTTTTGCTTTTAATGTAAGACCAAAAATATTTTGGATTATCGGAAATGTTGTTTTGTATCCTATCTAAATACTGTTTCTGACAGTCTGCTCTTAAAATTTCACACTGATTTCTTAAAGCCACGAAACGGTCATAATCATCTTGCCTATTACTAATTTTATATTGTTTGTGGGCCTGTTTTTTACATACAATTAGGTTACGCAGCTCTGAGGAGAACCAAGAGGGAAAGGTAGAGATCTTATATTTCTTAAGTGGAACAAAGTGTTCTATCAATGAGTAAATTATATCATAAAAAATGACCACCATACTATCAGCTGTACCACTAAGAAACAGTCCCTCCCAATTTATACTTGCTAAATAATTATTTATTGAAAAGTAGTCACCATTTCTGAAATCATAAAAATATTCCTAATAATTCATAAAATCAAGATTTTCTTCACACACTAGTTCAAAACTGATAGCTGTGTGATTTAAGCTATTCTCAAAAATTTTATCTACTGCCGGAGTGACATTAATAGATTCCAAATTACTAAAAACCAGGTCCAATGAGACTCCGTTGTTGTTCAAAATCTCATTCTTTTGAAAAAAGTTATGGAAACTAAAGCAATTTGCTACAATACTTACAGACTCATTTTCAGTGCCAGTCACTGTCAAGCCCAGCTCATCATTTCCCCATTTAGCTTGTGGTAGGTTTTAATCACCTGCTAACACAAACAAACTATCTGAAAAATTATTATAAACATATTCAACAGATTCACAATGCCTTAAATAAGACTGAGAAGGTGATGGAGAAGGTATATATACACAGCCAATAACAAAATTTTGAGTTTTGATTTTAAATGTTAGATATAACTGATATATGTCAGAGTCAACAAGAGGAACTATGATTTTTTGGATAGAAAGGCTTTTTTTAGCTGCGATTAATACACCCCCTCCACGCGTCTTTAGAGTGTTTAACCCCACTTCACGATCACATCTATAAATGTCATACTCTGGAACTCAAACTTCAGCATCAGAATAATCCGAATTAAACCATGTCTCTGCAATCATTACTATATCATAGCAGGAACAACTCAGAGCTTGATGGAAGCTCTGTATTTTTGTTCGCATACCACCAGTATTGAGATAGTAAACACATATGTTTGATTTTGATTTCCAGGAGTCGTTTTTAGTTATATCAAGGTCTGATCTCCTCGACCTTGACGAAAATTTTCAAACTGGCGTTTATTACTAATCCAAAACTTTCTTAAAATGATGCTTTAGGCCAAATATCTGGCATCGAAAAATCTTCCTTGTCATCTGGATGGATACTTATTTTGAAGGAGATATTTTCACCTTTCACTGGTAAGGCTTCAACCTTAAAATCCCTAATATTCGGGCATTGCTTCTTAACGTGTTGTTCAATAAAGGTGGGTGTAATACCCACTTTTACGCGACCAAGATAAAAATATGCTTTATGAGAAGAACTAGCAAAATTTTCATCTCCTTGGAAATTCGCTTTACCCAAAACGAAGTTTTGGTCATTTCTCCGGGCCTTTCTTCTCTGTACCAGGGTAAATTCTTGGTCATTATCAGCAGAATCTTTGTTTTTGTTTATGATTTCTTCTTTTTTTATGTTTGCTTTGGCCTGAGGTTATCCAAGGTTGGCCCAAGGTCTTCTGGTCTTTTGACAAGTTGGAATTAGAAGAGGAAGAACTGGCAACGCTGGCTTTCTCTGCCTGGCCAGCTGATTTCGATCCGTCATTGTCCTCTGTCAATGAAGGAGGGGAGGTTGGCGTTGCCACGATAACCCGTCTTTCTGTAGACCTCTGATTCAGTTTCGAAGCATCACTCGAAAGATTCACTTGATTTTGTTTCGAACTATCACTCAAAAGTCTCACCAAGTCCTTGTTGCTTTCAATCGCCATTTTAGACGTCATTACAAGCTTTTCTTGAAGATTCTGTTCCATAATCTTCATAACCTCACTAAGTTCACACTTTACAATTTCTTTTATGGCATCTGATAATTGCGGAATGGTTAGTTCAGCATTTTCGAGGTCTCTAATCGGGCCATCAATTTTAGCGCTAGAGAACTGATTTATGCAATCTTTGCACCATATTATAATGGTTCTGGTTTTAGCAATTGCACATCTTATTTCTTGAGAGGAAATCTTGCTACACTCTTTACATTATACTTTCTCGCAATTATCACAAGCACATCCAAACAACAGAGTTTTACTCTCTTTAAAATAACAGGTCTAATCACAAAATCCGCACTTTAAATCCTCCATCACTATAAAGAAACAACGGAGCGAATAACTGGCAACGCTGTGTATTACAAAACAAAAAGACGGTTAGAATGGGCCTATATAACAAAAAACAAAGTCAGAGCTTCCAAGGTACCACAGCAAATCAATTTAAATTTAATTTAAATTTAAATTTAAGTGAATTTAAATTTAAGTGTACTGAAAAGTTGTCTGAAGACTATAGAAACAAACTCAGTAGAAACTACTGGATTCTAGTAGTACATAGTAGTCTAATAGTCCAGAAAAATTTTTATTTTGTACAATATAACTGTCAAACTAATTAGGACTAGACTTGTCCCTTAAACTTCCAAAAGAAAGGAACAAACATTTAGTAAGAAATCTTTCTTTTCACTAGCTTACCATGAATAAATTCCAGTGTGCCAAGTTTTTTACAAAAATGCTGTGTATATGCTCAGATGATATAATGAATGCTGTAGCCAATACTGCCCTGCTTAGAAAAAACGTCCGATCTACAATTTTAGTTTTTTCGTGATAAGGCTAATAGGACGTTTATTCTAAGCACAACCGCTATTAGTTGTAGAAATACTCCAGGCTGTGGGTGAAAAATAGGTCGATTTCAGGATATAATTCAGGAATTTTTGAAACCTATCAGGTGTTGTAAAGGACGATGCCAGGAATAACTTATACTAAAAGTAACCAAAAATTTTGTGAGCTTTTTTATTTATTGCGATTTTCATTTGTTAAATTTGCAATTTTTAAAGATTTTTCATTTTGCAGCTTAGGATATTGATTCTAGAGAAAAACTTCTTAATAGAAAGTTGTAGTAAATTAAAAAACCTACAACTTGAGCTATGGTAAGTTTAATTTCGTTTATTGGTTATTGCAAAACAGCCTGCGAAAGGTCCAAAATGGCCGTTTTTTGCAATTGCGTTATTTATTGTACAAATAATTTTTTTATTTTTTAAAGCTTTAAAATGAAGATCTTTCAATTCCAAACGTAAAAAAAAATTGTAAGGCCGGATTAATGAATTTGTTGCTTAGATATTATAAATTGATTACCCCAAGAGGTCAAATGTCGAAGGCTATAACTTTTTGAAAAAAACTCATAGAGAGTTGGTGAAACATCCAATCTCCTTCTAAAGAGTCGTGTTTTCATATTCTGATGTAAATAAATGCGTAAAACATTTTTAAACCTCTAATTTTTGGGTTTGAAAATAAGGGGACAATTTCGTTATAAACATTTAGAGCTGAAGCGGCCCTGTACATCCTATGAGTTTTTAACTTACAGATTATTGTTGCTGAAGACGAAACAAAGATTTATAAAAAAATAAAAAATTTCTACGACCAACTGAAGCCTAGCTAAATGTTGGGTTTGAAAATAAGGGGGCAAATTTCGTTATAAACATTTAGAGCTGAAGCGGCCCTGTACATCCTATGAGTTTCTAACTTACAGATTATTGTTGCTTAGGACGAAATGAAGATTTATAAAAAAATAAAAATTTTCTACAACCAACTGAAGCCGAGATAATTGTTTCTTTTTTCTTAAATCGTAGTGCCTTTATTTATAACAATTAATAAATTATTTTACAATCATTGACTAAAGAAAGACTTATATTATCTTAAAATAAAAATTATTATAAAATATAGTTACATTCAATTATTAAAAATTATTTTTAAAATCGGTGCTTTTGCGAGCGGCCGAATTTTGCAAACCGCCCGGCTCGCTTCAAATCCGCTTATTATATTTATATAACAATGAAAAAATTAAAAATATAGTTATATATTTCATATATATGTATCATTTTTGTAATATTATTTCTTCAGAAAATAAGATTTCACATATAAAAGTTTATCAAGAAAAACAAATACAGTGGTAAATAGACTATGTTATAATGGTAATATTATTAAATTGTTTTCGGTCCAAATTTAATACAAGTTACGTAAAAATTTTCCGAGCGCGCGGATTTGAATCGAGCCGGGCGGTTTGCAAAATTCGGCCGCTGTTTGCAAAATTCGGCCTCTCGCAAAAGCACCGATTTTAAAAATAATTTTTAATAATTCAATGTAACTATATTTTATCGTAATTATTATTTTAAGATAATATAAGTCTTTCTTTACTCAATGACTGTAAAATAATTTCTTAATTGTTATAAATAAAGGCACTACGATTTAAGAAAAAAGAAACAATTATCTCGGCTTCACTTAGTTGTAGAATTTTTTTATTTTTTTTGTAAATCTTCGTTTTGTCTTCAGCAACAATAATCTGTAAGTTAGAAACTCATAGGATGTACAGGGCCCCTTCAGCTCTAAATGTTTATAACGAAATTTGCCCCCTTATTTTCAAACCCAAAAATTAGAGGTTTAAAAATGTTTTACGCATTAATTTACATCAGAATATGAAAACATGACTCTTTAAAAGGAGATTGGATGTTTCACCAACTGTCTATGATTTTTTTTTTTCAAAAAGTTATAGCCTTCGACATTTGACCTCTTGGGATAATCAATTTATAATATCTAAGCAACAAATTCGTTAATCCGGCCTTACAATTTTTTTATGTTTGGACTTGAAAGATCTTCATTATTTGTACAATAAATAACGCAATTGTAAAAAACGGCCATTTTGGACCTTTCGCAGGCTTTTTTGCAATAACCAATAAACGAAATTAAACTTATTATAGCTCAAATTGTAGGTTTTTTAATTTACTACAACTTTCTATTAAAAAGTTTTTCTCTAGAATCAATATCCTAAGCTGCAAAATTAAAAATCTTTAAAAATTGCAAATTTAACAAATGAAAATCGCAATAAATAAAAAAGCTCACAATATTTTTGGTCACATTTTAGTAGAAGTTATTCCTGGCATCGTCCTTTACAATACCTGATAGGTTTCAAAAATTCCTGAATTATATCACGTTTTTTCACCCACAGCCTGGGGTAAAAGGACAAACAAATTTACGGTTTTGTACGATTTGAGATGGCAGAAAAGGACTTTCTGACTAAGCAATAAGATGCTAAATGTCTAATAGTAGTGGATTTATAACCTTATGACGAAAAAACGAAAATTGTAGATCGGACGTTTTTACCAAGCAGGGCAGAATAGTGATTCTACTGGATGATATTCTAAAGAAGACAATCGAGGAAAACTTTAACCAGAAGAAAAATATCAGTAGATATTGGCTTGAATTAAAAAAAAATCTACTTTACACCCTAAAAGGCAAAAACGTATTTTATCCCAAAAAGCAATCATAGACTTACCAACTTGGGCAAATTTAGTTTACTCCTCCTGGTTTAAAAACAAACATTAGAACAACTCATCTAAAAGCACCTTTGTGAACACATAGCGGAGAAAAACCTTGCGCTGACTTCAATCATTATAAAGACATGACATCACGACCAATGAGAGCATGTTTTGGACTGGCTGCTATAATCTGAAAAATATTTTCTCTCGATTTTCATTCTTTTTACGAACCAAACGAAAGACAAAAACAACTTTTTTTCATTGCTATATATTTTAAATTATGTTCTGTTGTGATTTATAGCATTTTTTTGAATTTAAAATTTCATGTAAGTTTCCTATTTTCGTTCCTAATTTCTCTTCGTCTCTACATAAGTATTTTTGTCATGAACGAATTTTTCATGTTGATTTTTTTTATCGATTTGTATTGCTCGTTTTTTTTCTGCGTAACTGATAGCCCTTATTAAGTCATCTTTTATGGTTTCAACATTAATAACTTCTATGTTTGTTGTCTAACATTGTCCATAATTGTATTTGTTTATTAAGTATTTTATATTTCATTCTTCTTGTTCTCCTTCTTCAAGTGCAAACGTTGGCTATCAACAAGGCAATTCTGATTTTGCTTACGGCACTTCTCAGGGTTGGGCTGTTTTAAAACAAGCTTTTTAAAACAATGTTTTAAAACATGTTTAAAAACACTGGGAAAAAACAGTTGTGTTTTAAAACATTGTTTTAAAACATAGTTTTTTTTTTCGTTATTGTTTATTTAAACAACATTGTTATAAGACATTTGTGTTTGCACAATTGCAAACATAGATTATAGAGTAAGTAGGTGCAATAACAATATTAATGCGAAGTAAAAAGTAAAACTGAAAAAAAGTAACTGACTAAACTTTATTTATGTTCCGGTAGCAAGCATACTAGTACTGGTGGACAGTGCTGAGTGCTGTAGTAACATTAACTAAACCAATACTCCGAATAAAGTTGAAAGAAAAAGAAAAAAAATTAAGAAATTAAGTAAATAATTATTGAATTACAACAGCATATATTACACAGTCCTACATCCTGCAACTGATATGTGATACAAAAAATAAAAATAACAATGAATGTTCCTTAAAAAAAAATAAAAACTATAAATAATGAGTCTTTACGGTTAATAATGTAACCTTCAACTTTTATTAATTTTTATTTAAATGTTGAAATATTGCTACTAGCTTAGCAGCTTTGTCACTTCCTAACCTATTCCTCAATTTCGAGTGAACTAGACCATATTATGAAGAAAATAGCCTCTCCACTCCAGCACTGGATACAACTGCTGAAAATAATTGAGTTGTCAATTATAAACAATATATTGCTGAAACAACTCCGATGAAATAAACTGTTTTTGATATAGCCACCATGTTAAAGAACTTAAATTGTTTACTGTATTTTTTACAAACAAATATTGTTCATTAAATGGCGGTGCTAAGGCACGAAATGAGAGTATTTCGGGCATCACATTTGGGTGAAAATCCGAAATAAATAACAATGCTCTATCAACTTCCGCCTCAGTGAGTTTCTGACCTAAGTACTGAGGGTCTAATAAATAAGCTAAATAATGCGCATCTTTTATAGCCATTTGAAAACGTGCTTCTGCTTTATGAAGATCCAACACGTTGCTACAACCGTTAGGTTGAGCTTCACATTCACTTTGGAAATAACCCAGTAAGTCCTTCCAAATGTCTGTTGCAACTGCTATGGTGCAGGTATTTCTCTGGCATTTATCCAAAGCTGTTGCAACACCTTTCACTGAGCATTATTTTTTATATTTAAATTTTCAACTTTTGAAATTATTGTTGTATCAAAAGTTACCAAGAGATACCAATATGAAATTATAATAGGTTTGTTCTAGCATCAGTTTCAAACGGTTTGAAACCATCAGCGAATAGCGGACCAGCGCGAGTAGAGGGGATAGCACTGGTGACTGTATTATGTTCTCTCACTGACCAACTGTTTGCTGACGGTTTCTGACTAGTTTGACTGTTTGCTAGAACAAACCTATTATAATAAAGCAGAACTTAAAGCTACCGACCTATCCTGAAAAACTGAATAGCGAATGTGAATGTGATTTACATAATATCACGTGGTATAAGGAAACGAAACAGTTAAACACTCGTTGCACGTGAGCGCACTTCACGGGAATCCCATAGGTGTGCCAGTTGAGGTTTATGGGAACACCTTTTAGAAATCCAGTGAAGTACGTAATTATTTTAAAACAAAAAACATGTTTTTTGTTTTATTAAAAAAAAACAATTTTTGTCCAACCCTGGCACTTCTAAACAGTTCAACCGATGTGAGCCCGAACCATTTCCGCAGATTTTGGAGCCACGAGTATCTTCTCCTGCCTGGTCCTCACTTACTGCCTATTTTCCCCTGTATAATAAATTGCAGTAGGCGGTACTTATCGTGTCTCAATATGTGGCCTAGTTATTCAAGTTTTTTTCGTTTAATTGTGCTCACGATTTCTTTCTCTTTTCCGATTCTGTGGATTACCTCTATGTTGGTGACATGTTTGGTCCAGGACAGGGGTCGGCAACCTTTTGAGTCGGTAGAGTCAAAAAATACAATTTACCAAATTTCAAAATTTTTAAAGCGCCACAAATTTTTTTTGTCAACAATAAATAGTACTCGCATCAATAAAGTTATTTGATAAAAAAAATTAATCTACTTATTCATATGTATATCGTGTTTTTCACATAGATATTTTGATACATTTGATTTATTCAAGTAAAAAATTAAAACAACTAAATATTCACTTACAACACTAACTTGTACTTCAATGACAAACGATGGATCAAATAATTTCAATGTGAGCGTTGGCTTTGCATGGTTTTAGAAAGTTTGGATAAATCTGACTCATAACTTATTGTTTTAAGTTTCAAACACGACTCTAAATTTTCATGTGCTAGTTGGCTTCGTAGTTTACTTTTAATTATATTCATGCAAGAGAACACTAGCTCGCAAGAATATGTCGATCCGAAGATAGTTTGCACTCCAAATGCCAACTTCTTCACCTCACTGTAGCAATCTGGAAGACTATTCCATGCGACGAATATAAGTCCCTCAATTCGCGGCATTTCTTTCAAAGCTGTCCACTTTTGTTGCGTTACATACATACATTTCTGGATCTCCAACTCTTCCAACTTGCTTTTCAATTCTGTAAATTTTCCACTCCACAAAGCTTTATTTTTAAATCGATCATTTGCATTTCTAAAGATCCAGTATCAATTCCAAATAGCTCAACGTGGATTTCGTTTTGTATTGAGAGCATTTACTATTAATGCTAGACTGGTTTTATTGGTTTTGAATTGTTCAAATCTGCCAGCAAATGCATCTTTATTTTTTTTTTGTAACTGTGCTGAAGTAATTCGCGTCAACAGTTGCACTGGTTTTACCGCGATATTGCTTTAGAAATTAAAAATGAAGTATTTTTCCGCTCTGAAGATCTTCTGCAAAAAGAATTTATTTTTCTTTAAAACAAACCAATTATAGTGGTATGTGGAACGCCATCTAATATAACTGGTATTTACTGTCACCCTGGGAGCTAAGGGTGGTAATACCTCAGGTTCTTTTCAATGTTAAGTAGTTAAGGGAGAATGAAACATCTTACCTCGACGAACACCAAGTTTATTCTGATCTTTTAATTATATTATTTTCAATAATCAAAGTGTGTTATTGTTACAAATACACGGGTGCTTATTCAGCGCCCGTGGCCAAGGATTCGACACTCAATATTTAAATAAACAATCAAGGTAAATGTTAGTCGATATTACACAATCTTGACCCAGTTCAATATTGGATATTATTTAATATAATTCATCTTCTGATACTGATAAAAATCTTAATCTCATAATCTTATTCCAGGACACCATCCTTCCTCTCTTTAAGATTTTTTTTATTATCTGATGAAAAAAAAATCTTAATCGGTATTAGGATAAATTTTACGGTGTGTTTACTAACAAATACTATTTTTTATACTTCGGTCAAAATTGTGTTATATTATTATACTGACCTATCCAAATGAAAATGAAACTATGTACAATTTGTACAAGCTTGCTTATTTTACACTTTCACTTTTATACGCCAATAAAACACAAACATTACCTTGAAAACATTAAACCTAAATATACATACATATACATAATTTACAAAACAAACTTCAGTAATGTAAAATATTGTCTATTCTTACATAATTCCTTTTCTTTATATCTCGCGAAATTCTACACTCACAAATTATATTTTATACTTTACTTTAACTCAAAGATTTAAAAAGAAATTACAACTTAAACTCTTAAAATTGAATTTACTCTCTTAATTCTTATTCTGTTACTAGACTTTTATAAGACAATTCTTTTGATGTTCTCAAATTTTTACATATTCTTCTTTTAAAAATTCTCTCTTTTTCTTCCTCTTCCTCTTGTCCGGTACTTTACTAATACATATTTTTCATTTTCTTTATACGTAGTACTTTCTTCACAGTGTACTATTAAACATAAATCTTCTTCTTATTCATATTTCTTCTTTATATCATTTACTTCATATTTTATATAATATCTTCCTTCATACATATTCATATCATTTTTCAGAATTATTCATTTATATATCATTTACTTTAAAAATTCTTCATTTTCTAACCCTTACCTACTTGGTGGGTATTTTTCCGCAACTTTATACCCTTGAATTTACTTCCGGTCCTTTTGCACGTCCTTAGTCGCGAGAAGGTTTGTTCCAAAAAGACAAAATGGATAGTTGTGCGCTTAAAAAAATCTTCTAGGTGATCTTCTTCAGTCTAGGTGAGATCCAGTTAGTTTCAAAACACGAAATGGGTATGCTAATATCTTCTAATTTTCATTTTGTGCCTTTTCCTTGACAAGAGTTGGTTTTTATTGTCTAAATTGTCTTTAATTGTACTTTATTATAAAATATTTATACTCAAATTCGACTGATTTTAAAAAAATTTAAATCAAAACCTGTTATCGGCATCTAAAAAACTTCAAAATTCAATAAAAAAAATCGAAAGAAAGTGTTGATAAAAATAGACTATATTCTGTTAAAAAATCACCAAAAAGGCTCAGCTACCATCGCTGAATACTAATACTACTTATGGTTTTGGGCTGCCATTAAAATATTTACCTAATTTACATAAAAATACAACTGAGAAAACCTTATTATTGATAATTAACTTTTGGTAATAATTAACTACTAATAGTTCACTTTCTTCGCTAAAATGGACACTTTTATAACGTCACAACAAAATAGTCTTATCTCTATTTCTCTGGTTATATCTGCTATAAAGCCTTACATAAATTATGTTATTCATTCAAATATTTAAATATATTTATAATATAAGAACTTAAAGAACTATTTCTACACCTTTTTCTAGTGTATAATAATATAAGTCGTAATTTTAAATCGTGTATATATCTTCTGTCAGCAAAATTCCCTATCATAGTATTTCTTTACCCGTGTTTTCACGGTCAAATAACGTCAACATTTGAAAATTCGCAAATATAAATATACCTTCGCACAAATAAACACCTTTAAATAGCATATTTTTGCTTCATAGAAAAAAAATTGATAACTAAATCATTATTTTTACTTATCATAGTGTCATAAAATCGTTGTATTCTTTCTATTAAAAGAATGAAAAAAAATTGCTTGTTTTCATTAAAAATAAAACTTAATATTATCAATGTACTTAGTTAAACAAAAATCATCTAAATTATTGAATATTTGAAATATTGAATACTTCTACACTTAGTAAACATACGGAAACTTGACCTAATTTGATATTAATTGTATTCAATTAGAAAAATTAATTCTTATGTTAGGCTATATGCAATATGAGAAATGTTAAAACAATAAATACAATATAGTCAAATTACTCACATCACATAATTTTGTCCTTGTCCACCACTGTCCATTTCGTGGATGTGCGTCCTCCTGACGCCGCGCCGGCTGGTTCCATGGTTCCAGAATTCCCAATTTTCGTCCATGTCGACGTGTCTCCAATGTCTAGTCTGGTGGGCATCGCAAATTCCATCTATCAGCTAGTGCATAATATCATATCTATGGGGGATAGATACTTTACCCCAATTTTATTTTCTTCTTCCAGTTTCTCGTCGCTCCCATTGTTTTACTTTAGATTTACTTTTTATAACTTAAGTTTCCCTTATTCTAATTTCTTTTTTTTCATCTTCTCATTTCTTAATTAACTTCTTCTTAAAATTTACACTTAACTAATTACAATAACTACTTAACAAAGACCTTCTGGATCGCCATATGGTGGTAACTGGTAACTAAGGTGGTTGCTAAGGGTTCTGGCAGGATCGCCATATAGTGGTATGTGGAACGCCATCTAATATAACTGGTATTTACTGTCACCCTGGGAGCTAAGGGTGGTAATACCTCAGGTTCTTTTCAATGTTAAGTAGTTAAGGGAGAATGAAACATCTTACCTCGACGAACACCAAGTTTATTCTGATCTTTTAATTATATTATTTTCAATAATCAAAGTGTGTTATTGTTACAAATACACGGGTGCTTATTCAGCGCCCGTGGCCAAGGATTCTACACTCAATATTTAAATAAACAATCAAGGTAAATGTTAGTCGATATTACACAATCTTGACCCAGTTCAATATTGGATATTATTTAATATAATTCATCTTCTGATACTGATAAAAATCTTAATCTCATAATCTTATTCCAGGACACAATTCTTACACCAAAACATAGGCTGGGTTTCCCTTTCCTTGCAATTTTAGATTCAGTTCATTTAATTTCGCTGTGATATCCAACATAAAGTAAAATTTTTCCAACCATTTGTCGTTCCCTAATTCAGGGTGATTAATGCCTTGTTCATTTAGGAATGTATTTATTTTATTCAACCACAAAGCAAAACGTTTCAACACCTTACCTTTGGAAAGCCCTCGCACTTTATTGTGAAGGAGGTCGGAATACTGAGCCTCCATTTCGTTTAAGAATTCTTTAAACTGACGATGGTGTAGAGTGCTTTTGACAAGATTCTATTAACAATCTTGATCACCAAATTCATGAACTCAACTATTTGGGCTGGAAATTTTTGGGCACAAAGCGTTTCTTGGTGTATTATGCAGTGAAACGTAAGAATTACGTAATTTATTTTGCTTTGAAGAATCGTTGTTGCCCCGTTACTTTTTTCTGTCATACTTCTGGCTCCATCAGTTGCTTTTGAAACGATTTTATTTAAATCGATCTCATTGTCTTCAAGGCATTTTTGCACGGCATTCGCCATATCTTTCATTATAGTTTATTCCGAGAGCGGTAGCAATCCCAGAAGTTCTTCTTTGGGGCCTTGGGAAGACACACACCTGACAAAAAGGGCAACTTGTGCCGTGTCTTACGTCGCAAGACTCATCTATAGCGAGTGATAGGGCGGAAGAAAGTTAAATATCTTCTACCTGCAAATATGTTACAGATGAAGACATTTTAGCTATTCTATCTGGTACTGTTTTAGCGGATAGTGGCAAGTCTTGTTTTTGAAATCACGAATAAGTTCTTCAGGAGGCTTTTTAAATGTTTTTTTTGGTAGGATAAATAATATTTGCGTGTGGAACTAAGAGCCGCAGCTTCACATCCAAAGAGCCGCATGCGGCTCGCGAGCCACAGGTTGCCGACCCCTGGTCCAGGATATGGTACACCCACATTTCGAATGCTTCTAGTTTGTTCGTGAGCGTCTCTGTCAGCGTACAGGCTTCAACACCATGTAGTAAGATTGGAGAAATGTAGCATTTAACTAGACGTAGTTTTAGGGGAAGAAATAAATCTTCCCTTTAATATTTTAGAGCTTATGAGAAGCTTTTTCATATTGTTAAATGCCGCTCTAATCTGCATTTCGCAGTCACTTTGCAGTGTGAGCAGCATATCCCCATATAAAGCTTATGGAACCTTGCAGCTCAGTGTTGCCGGTTTTAAGTAGACGAACTTAAAGCCCGTCTAAATAGAATATTCCAGAAGTCCAAAACATCTTGATTTGAAGATCTGTGGGTTTTATTCTTTTTAACTAATTCAGAGATAGGTACTATGAAAGATATTTATACGATATCAACGCTGATGTTTACTGCTTAGAACAGAAAAATATCAATTTCTTAAAATATACCTCTTATATATATATACCTAAGATATTTATACGATATCAACGCTGATGTTTACTGCTTAGAACAGAAAAATATCAATTGCTTAAAATATACCTCTTCGCAACACTGTTCTTCGTAAGAGTCTGTATTGAAAGGTTGAAGCGTTTTACATGTCTGCTCAGATGGGGACAGGGATAAGACTAACTACGAAGATACTGGGGGTCGAAACAGGTCTAAAGAAGAAGAAGCAGACACGCAAACCTTCTTTGCGAGACGGCAGCTCAGGTTTTGTTGGTGGCGGGTAATGGAATCGTTAGGGGGGATGGGAGGGTTTAAAGATGACTAACTACCATAACCAAATAAACAACGGATACTTACACAGACTAGAGGACTTTTCCACTATTTAAAAATGGACTCCGTTTGAAATAAATCCTCTGGTTCATTACTGAGTACTTACTGGACATATTCTGTACTTACGGGTACCAATTGGGGGGACATTCATCTTAGATTCTTCTGTTGGGCTTAATCGGGCTATCTTTATCCTCAACATTGGCTTCTATGCCATATTCCTTTTTTTCTCTACTCTAAAACTCATACAGTTGCATTAGAAATCTGGTTAATAACTTTCCAAAGGGTTATACAAAATAAAATAGGTACATTTTCAAAAACATTTATTTTCAAGCCTCTTTTTTATTTAAAAAAATATTCTTTGACAGGAAATGAATGACTTTATCTCAGGATAAAATATGAACAACTACAACTTTTATATGATTTTACAAATACAAACATTTTGACTTGGTTGAGTAGTGTATCTCAAGCAAAAATTTGACTTATGCTGTCAAATGTCACTGCCATTGTATTTACTTTACATAATAGGCAAATTTATTTTCAAACTAAATTTTCTTAGACATCTTTCATAGCAAAACAGGACTTTAAATATTAAACAAACGTTACAAAAATTAAACCATTATGAAAGCAACATATTTTTATAAAAAAGTTTTAAATTTTACCAACTTGTTATATCCACTTGGAATTTAATCACTTTTAATTTACAATCGAAATAGTACTGTACCTTTATTAAAACGACTTGTCACACATCAACAAAGCAAACACTTTCATATGTCAATCTACAGGTGGGTGGGGCAGGCATTCCATAATACAAGGGGATCTGGGAAAATGGAAACTTGAACACAGGAACATAAAACAAACATCTTATCGGGACATCAATAGGGGAACAGGAACATAAAACAAACATTTCATCGGGACATCAATAGGGGAACAGGAACAGAACATCACCACACAAGGCCGGCCATCAGCTACGCAATTCATTTGTACTGCGTCGTACAACCTATACAAAGTAACCGATTTTCACCGTAAAAATCCAATGCCTTGGGGTGAAATCCTCCACGAGTACTCTCAACAGGTTACAACCCTTCACACAACTTTAAATAGCGACAATGCAACACTTATTACCGGCAAAGTAATGGTTTTTGATGAGCCCCACATTGCTGGCTAACACATCAGCGAAAGGGTACCGTGGGACTGAACTTTTCTTCGGCGGGGTACCTAACCTTCACCGATTTTTCTGCGTACTTCTAAGCGAAATTCGCCCTTAATGATGCAACTCTGCAAGTTTGGGACGAGTCCAATAATTTTTTCAAGGGGAAATGAGTACTTTCCCAACATTGCGTAATATTTTGTAATACTCAGAAGCAGGGGCGGTTCAGAATTTTTATGGTAAATTACTTCATAAAATAAATTGGAAAAATAGATATTTTTCTTGAGGTAGGATATAAAATTTATGGTTGGAGTTTTTTCAAACGCTACAAGGTAACCGTGAAACGGAGGATAGCTCTTTCTATTCTCAACATTAATATCACAAGAGAGTGAGAATAAATTGACAATAATGCGACAATTTTTCGAGAAAAGTTGTTTTCTGGCTATAGACTATTGCCGATTGGAAACAAGCAGAAAGAAAATTGGAGCATTATTTTCTTATTTATTCTTACTATCGTGTGATATTCGACAGATTATTTTTTAATACTTACATATGAAATTCAAGTCTTGAATGAAAACATTCAGTAACATTGATCCCAATTAATGGACACACATTTTTCAACTTGTCAAAGTGAACAGCACAATTTAGCAAATATTTAGACGAAGATATTAATAAAATATTAGTTAAAATATTTATAAATGCAGTTTTATTCATGAAATAATCTTACCGAAGTAAACTCGAACGCTACAAATCGCCGATTTGTGTTCTTCTTGTGACAATTTGACAGTAGGTGCCGAACTAAAAGTTTATTATGGATATTTTTTTAAATGTGACAGTTGTCAAAACTAAGAAACTGGTTGAAATTAAACAGAAGCTATTACTTAAAATTATTCCCACTGTAATAATGTACAGTAGAAAATAACCGCTGTAATTTATATTGAAAAAAAAAGACACTGAAAAAAAAAATATCTAAAAAACAAAATAATAAGTAAATAAAAAATGATACATAAAAAAATGATAAAAAAAATCACAATGAAAAGAAATAATTCCAAATGAAAACAAAAATCGTTGAAAATTAGATATAGGATATAGGTATATAAAATAGTTAAAGGAGGGACGGAGGAGGACGTAAAACGGAGAATAGGAATAGCTCAAAACGCATTCAATATGCTAAGGAAAATGTGGTCTTCACGTCAGATGACAAGTAAAACCAAGATAAGATTATTCAACAGCAACGTGAAGACTGTGTTATTATACGGAGCAGAAACTTGGAAAGTGTCAAGAAAATGTATCGGACAGATGCAAGTGTTTATAAATAAATGCCTAAGGAAGATTCTTAACATTTACTGGCCAAACCGCATATCAAATCAAGAATTATGGACAAGAACTAACCAGGTACCTATATGTAAAACAATATGCAAAAGGAAATGGAGTTGGATGGGGCACACACTAAGAAGACCTGATACAGACATAGCGAGGCAAGCCCTAGAATACACACCACATCGCAAGAGAAGACCAGGTAGATCCGTAGAAACGTGGAAAAGAAGTGTGGACAAAGAAATTAGTGCTATTGGGAAAAGCTGGGCGGAAATAAAGATTAGTGCAAAGGATAGGACAGAATGGAGGCAGACAGTTGACGCCCTATGCTCCGCATGGAGTGAAGAGGAATAAGTAAGTAAGTATATAAAATAGTTCTTTGTAAAATTGGAGCAGGATTGTGATTGGATACTCTCTCTTCGTCGTTTCCCCATTACTGAGGATCGTGATTTCTTCCAATATTCCTAACAATGTTTCTCCATTGGTCTCTATCTTCAGCTGCTCTAAGAGCTTCGCAGAATGAGTTTCCAGCTGAATTCTTTATTTGGTCGGACCATCTAGTTGGTGATCGTCCTCTTGATCTTCTTCCCGGAACGTTTCCAGAAACGATTAATCTCTCCAAACTGTCGTCACCTCTGCGAACCACGTGACCAAAGAATTGCAGAATTCGTTGCAGACATATTGTGGACAGCCTTTTTTTAATATTGAGTTGGTTTAGAATGGAAACGTTTGTCCTATGAGCTGTCCATGGTATGCGCAGCATTCTTCTCCAGCACCACATCTCAAAGGCATCAATTTTTTTGGCGCTCGCATGCGCGAAGAGAGAATGAATATTGAGAATACAAGGGCATTCACCAGTCTCATCTTGATATTTTGAGAGATAGATCTGTCTTTCCAAACTTTAGTTAGGCGACTCATCGCATTTTTTGCCATACCAATACGTCTCCGAACTTCTGCTTCACAGTTGCCATCGTTAGTTATACTAGACCCGAGATAGACAAAGGTGTTTACTATCTGGTATTCCTGTAACATGTTAGTCAGTTGAATAGTGTCGAATCTGTCGACCACCATTATTTTTGTCTTAGCTTTATTGATTTTCAGACCAACTTTATTGCTTTCGTGCTCAACTCTTCGCAGAAGATCAAACATTTCTTGCTCATTTGCTGCTATAAGTGTAGTGTCATCAGCAAATCTCAAATTGGAATTTTCCTACCGGCTACTGTTACTCCACCGGCCCATCCTTCTAAAACCATCCTCATGACATGTTCACCATAAATGTTAAATAAGTCAGGTGACAACACGCATCCTTGTCTAACACCTCTCTCGGTCTTGAATTGGTTTGAGAACTTATGATCTAGTCGTACTGTCGCTATATTAGACTGGTACAGATTTTTAATAAGTGTCACCAGGTGCATTGGTGCGCCCATTTCTATTAAAATTGACCACAGATTTATACCTATATTTATAGGTACTTGAAATTCTCTAGACTTTTCAATAAGTTGTCTCAGGTTCAGGATTTGTTCCCTTGTACCTTTACCCTTTACAAATCCCGCTTGTTCCTGAGGTATTTGGTAATGTAGATAGGTTTTTAATCTGTTTTTGATGATATGCAACAAGATTTTACTAGCATGTGTTATTAGTGACAGTGTGCGGTAGTTTTCACATCTGGTAGTAGTTCCTTTTTTGTGTAGCGGGATATAAATTGAGGTGCACCAATTAGATGGCCATTTTCCTGAATTCCAAACAGCGACACAGATACATACCTGAACAAATCAGTAGAAAGCGGAAGCACTCCTTTAGAGCTTCCGCATAAATAATACAAATAATCCCAAAAAGGTAAGATGGCGAATGGACATTGACTCCGAAGCCAATAATGCTCAAACACACACACACAATAATCTGATTGGACAGAATTAAACACGTGATGAAAAATCTTGCTACACGATTGGAAGTTAAAATCGTTAACAAATAATTGCCTTAATTTCTGTGCCTTGTATATTTTTAATTATATTTCCAGTAAAGTTTTTCTGTCCCAGTGAAATGTTTATAGTCGGTTTGTATTTCAGGTTGTTCCCGAGAGGAGAATAAACTGAAAATTATGGAAACCTTACATTCGCCTCATAAAGGAGGCCACCAGGTTGAAGAGAAAAGATTAAATAAAAATTTGAAAATTGGGACTGGAGACAGACCTTACAAATGTGAAATTTGTTTCAAGCAATTTACTAAAGTATCTCTGTTAAAAGTGCATTTGCGAATACACAGTGGAGAAAAACCTTTTAAGTGTGAAATTTGTTTTAAGCCGTTTATTCAAGCAAGTCAGTTGAAACAACATTTAAAGGTGCACACTGGAGAAAAACCTTTTAAGTGTGAAATTTGTTTTAAGCCGTTTATTCAAGCAAGTCAGTTGAAACAACACTTAAAGGTGCACACTGGAGAAAAACCTTTTAAGTGTGAAATTTGTTTTAAGCCGTTTATTCAAGCAAGTCAGTTGAAACAACATTTAAAGGTGCACACTGGAGAAAAACCTTATAAGTGTGAAATTTGTTTTAAACAGTTTAGTAGAACAGAAAACTTGACAGTACATTTGAGAGCGCATACTGGTGAAAAGCCTTACACATGTGAAATGTGTGTTAAGTCGTTTAGCGCAGCACATCATTTGAAAGATCATGTAAGAACCCACACTGGAGAAAAACCTTACAAGTGTGAAATTTGTTTTAAGCCGTTTATTCAAGTAAGTCAGTTGAAACAACATTTAAGAGTGCACACTGGGGAAAAACTGTACAAGTGTCAAATTTGTTTAAAACAATTATCTACAAATACTAATTTAAAAGCACATTTGCGAACACACAGTGGAGAAAAACCTTACAAGTAGTTCAGAGAAATAAGGAAAAAAAATATCGTGTTGGTGACACAACCCCCTCCAGGCCGAAACCAAATTTTTTGAGTAATATGGTCATCTATAATAATAACCTATATGTTTCCTGCAGCCGATTTTGATGATATACATAGTTATAAACAAATGAAGATCAAAAAACGGTAAATTTTCGCTTTTTTCGTCTATTAGTAAAAAATTGGGCATTTTAAACAAATTTGAGAGTAATAAACTCATAAACCGTATAAAAAACTTCAATATGGCGTTCGCTAAATATGTCTATCCTTATTGGTTGCTTATAAAATTGCCAAATAAATCATAAATTTTGAGTTTTTATAAATATGCATAACTTATGTAAAAATTAACTTAGAACCTTATTATTACACGTAATGCTGAGACTTATGGTGCTTAAATCATACCCTAAATTTCAAAGCAATTGGTCAAATAGTTTAAAAGTTATTTAATTTGTTTATTCAAAATTAATTTTTTTTGCAACACTGTAAGTCAGAAAATGATGAAGTTACAGTAATATTTTGGATAGTTTATGAAAGAAGAAAATTTACAGTATTTATTTAATTTAAAAAAAATGACAAAAAATAATTATAAATATTGCAAAATAATTTTGCAAAAACATGTGAATTAAAAAAATGGGGGGCTAACTTTGTCCCTAAATGTCCTAGAACAGTTGTTTTTCTTTCTAAATGTGTATAAAAATTCAGTCTTTCGAAATGTGAAAAAATAATTTTTCTACGGGTAACGGTTAAAAAGTTATTCTAATTGTTTATACGTAAGCAAAAAATCGACATGTTTTTGCAAAATAATTTTACACTGTTTAAAATTATTTTTTGTTATTTATTTTTAATTAACGTAATAGTATAAATGTTCTTCTTTCATAAACTGTCTGAAGTATTATTGTAACCTCGTAATTTTCTGACTTATAGTGTTGCAAAAAAAATGAATTTGGGATAAATAAATTAAATAACTTTTAAACTATTTGACCAATTGCTTTGAAATTTAAAATATAATTTAAGTACAAGAAGTATCGGCATTCCGTGTAATAAGAACATTCTAAGTTAATTTTTACCTAAGTTATGAATATTTATAAAAACTCAAAATTTATGATTTATTTTGCAATTTTCTAAGCAACCAATAAGGATGGACATATTTAGCGAATGCCATATTGAAGTTTTTTATACGATTTATGAGTTTCTTACTCTCAAATTTGTTTAAAGTGCTTAACTTTTTGGTAATAGACGAAAAAAGCGATAATTTACCGTTTTTCGATCTTCATTTGTTTATAACTATGTATATCATCAAAATCGGCTGCAGGAAACATATAGGTTAATAATATAGATGTCCATACTACTCAAAAAATTTGGTTTCGGCCTGGAGGGGGATGTGTCACGAGAAAAATCTTATTTCTCTGGACTAAAGTGTGAAATTTGTTTTAAGCAGTTTACTACAGAAAGGTACTTGAAACAACATTTGTTGGTGCACACTGGAAAAAAACCTTATAAGTGTGAAATTTGTTTTAAACAGTTTAGTAGAACAAAAAACTTGACAGTACATTTGAGAGCGCAAACTGGTGAAAAGCCTTACACATGTGAAATGTGTGTTAAGTCGTTTAGCGCAGCACATCATTTGAAAGATCATGTAAGAACCCACACTGGAGAAAAACCTTAGTGTGAAAGTGTGAAATTTGTTTTAAGGTGTTGTCTCAGGGAAGTTCTTTGAAACGACATATGAGAGTGCACACTGGGGAAAAAGCATATGAATGTGAAATTTGCTTTAAAAGGCTAACGGGAAATACGGCGATACCGTGTAATTTTCAAGGGCAACTCCGAAATGCATGAAAATTTGGATTTAGGTTTTACTCACCCTCCACTTCAAGGTTGAAATTTTGCCGTTGGTTGCTTTTACTTGGGGGTGACAGTCACCCCTTCTCGGGGGTGAATAAACATACATTCAAGATAAGACCGGAAATGGATAAATTTACTGATTTTAAGCAACTTTTGTTCTATAGAGTTTTTTGAGTAAGTCAATATTTTTCGAGTTATTTGCGATTAAAAATGTTTATTTTTCGACAAAAAAAACTACGTTTTCGGACGATTTTTCGCAAATAACTCAAAAACTAAATATTTGATCGAAAAAAATATCCTTGAAAAAAGTGTAGCTTATAAAAAACCGAAAAAAAAATGTGTATCAGTAAAGTCTGTTAATCGAACAAAAACAAAGGTGTAGCTCATGAAAAATACGTTCTTATGCGTCTAATTCCAAATCGAATAATTCAAGGTGAAATCACCGAAAAATTAAGCACTTTTCGGGAAAACCCCATTTAAACTTTTTTAAAAAAAGCTTTATTTCAATTGTTCATAAAAGTTTCTAGCATTAAAAATAAGCGAGTTACGCTCAAAATAAAGTTAGCCTTCTTTTTTTTGTAAAAAAATCATGAAAATCTCCCCGTGCTTAGCTCCCCAAATGAAATTAATAACTACCGCTGTACAAACAATTTACTTACTTGTCTATTTTTTATATGATCTGTCAGTTTCACCGGTTTAAAGTGCTTATTTTTGAAAGGGATATCGTTAAAAAAGATTGAACGGGTCACTAATCGCGAGTGTATGCAAATTTTGAACATCCATATCTTAACCAATTTTTGTCTTGCGGAAAAACAAAATGAAACTAGCATATTTATAATAGCGAAACCTACATTTTTTTACTCTTTAAGATTTTTCTTATCACTAATACTTTTTAAGTTATTTTGAAAAAAGGAAATTTTTCAAAAATTTTTAGAATTTTTTTTTTTACTATAAAACCAAATTTTTTTGAAAATAAGCACTTAAAACCAATCAAACTTACAGATCATATAAACAATATACATATTATTAAAATAAATCGTAAAGCGGTAACGATTAATTGTATTTAGGGTGCTAAATAGAGGGAGGATTTCACAATTTTTTTTACCAAAAAAAAGGGGCAAACGTTTTTTCAGTGTAACTCGTTTATTTTTGGTGGTAGAAACCTTTGTAAAAAAAACAAATGCAAAGCTTTTTTTAGATACTTTAAAAATTTTAATAAGCTTTTCCCGAAAAGTGCTTAATTTTTCGGTGATTTTGCGTTGACTTATTCGATTTGGAATTAGACGAATAAGAACGTATTTTTCATGAGCTACAACTTTGCTTTTTCTCAATTTATATACTTTACTGATACATTTTTTAAATTTTTTTATAAGCTACATTTTTGCTGAGAATATTTTTTTCGATAAAATATTTACTTTTTTAGGTATTTGCGAAAAACGGTCTGAAAACGTAGTTTTTTGTCGAAAAATCAAGACATATTCAGTTGCGAATAACTCGAAAAGTATTGACTTACGTAAAAAACTTTATAGAACTAACGTTGCTTATAATCGGTCAATTTATTCATTTCTGGGCTTATTTTAAACACGCGATTTTCACCCCTCGAGAAGGGGTGACTGTCACCCCCCAAGTAAAAGCAACCAACGGGACAAATTCAACTTTGAAGCGGAGGGTAAGTAGAACCTAAATCCAAATTTTCATGCAATTCGGAGTTGCCCCTGAAAATTACACTCCAAAACGGTCATTTATTGGGATATTTAGTGAAGCAAGTCTTTTGAAAAGACATTTGATAGTGCACACTGGAGAAAAATCTCACAAGTGTGAAATTTGTTTAAAGCAATTTACTGAAAAAAGTAGTTTGAAAAGACATTTGAGAGTGCACACTGGGGAAAAATCTCAATAGTGTTAACTCTGGTTTAACACTTTCGCTGCTGACTTTTTTAGAGGTGTGTTACACATGAGCGGCAATAAATTTTTCTAAAATATCGTTGTAATTGATATTAGAATATACTATAATAATATTAAATTAATTAAATAAAGTGTATATGTTACAGTTCAAGTTGATTATCCAGTTGGAGTTGACTCCAACTAGTTGGAGTTAACTCTAACGGCTGGTTTCAGTAAAAGTTGATTATAAATATAAAATGAAGATTTATATTCAACATTTACTAGTAAAAGTAGACTCCAACTAGGAAAAGTATACTCTTCCCAATGCCATTTAGTAAAAGTTGATTCTGATTCACACAAACAGCCGATTCTAGAAATTAAATGTTACTGAATATGTTCAAATTAGTCTAGACTGTATCGTCGCCCCCGTTAGATAAATTACTCCGATTCGAATTTTTTGCACAAACTTACTCAAAAAGAGGCCCTTATAACAAATCTACTGGGTGCCAGGCAGTACCTTGATCGATAAATTGTTTAAACAATTTTTTTAGACAAATTCACAAAAATAATTTTTTCACTTCGAACAATTTTTTTTTTAGATTATTTGGGTTATATTGAGCAAAAAAAGGTATTTTGTGATTTTTCTCTAAAATTGATTGTTGTCGAGTTATACGCGATTTATAATTTGAAAAATGCGAAAATAGCCATTTTCAAGGCTTAATAACTCGGTTAAAATCCATTATTATGAAAGTCAGAAAGTGACAAAATCAAAGTTTATAGCCCCCTCTACAAGATCCAGCAGAAATTTTTGTCACTGTTTTATTACAATTGTTTTTATTGTTGTTATCTTTAATTATTAACAATGAGCGCTAAGTGCGTATTAGGCGGCCGTCAATGGTGAGTGCTAAAGAGATGGACCATTCCAGCCGTCCAATGGTTAGCGCTCATTGTTGATAATTAAAAATAATATCTTATTAATGAAATAATGACAAAAATTTCTTCAGGATCTTATAGAGGTAGCTTTAATCTTTGAATTTTTTTAGTTTCTGAATTTCATAAGCGTATGGCATTTTTGCCTTTCGGACAGTTTCGGCGTCAATTACATCTTTAACCCTGTTTCAAGTAACTTGTGTCGATGTACACTAGCCCAGGGGGACCGACGGCTTAACGTGCTCTCCGAGACACGGTGAGACGGCTGGTGTCATTATTGGAAATGAAAATGGTTTGTCTTTAGCAGGGCTCGAACCCACGTGCACTGGCGTATGAGGCCAGCGATTATGCCGTTACTCCACGGCTGCTCGTTCGACTTTCACAATAATTATCTTTAACCGAGTTATTAAACCTTAAAAATGGTTATTTTGGCGTTTTTCAAATTTTAAGTCGCTAATAACTCGACAACAGTCAATTTTAGAGAAAAAAAGGCCCAACGGATCTAAAAAAAAATTTGTACGAACTGAAAAAATTACACACACCGGCAAAATTACCCGAACACCTTAAAAATGGGACATGTTTGATGTCTCGAATTTCCTAAACCTGTTGTCCGATTTGAGTGATCCTTTTAGTAAGTTATAGCCTTATTAGTTAAGAATATCGGTGTAATAATATTGTTGCTAGACAGGTACATATGATTTTATACCGGGTGTTACAATCATACTGTGTTTTTTTCTTAAAGTTCGGAACACCCTGTGGAATATTCTAGTATATATAATATTTTAAAATTAAAACTCCATTTGTAGACTTAGGCTTTCTTAACATTTTCTTTTTTGATTAATTTGCTTATGTTGGAAAATAAAAAAGTTATGTGCTTTAGCAACTAGCCATGTTTTTTATCAATAAATCCTCATAGTAGGGGAGGAAAGTATGCTAAATTTGCAGTTGGTAAAGATGTCTCCTATTTAAGATTTTAAAGTAACCCCCCAGCCCACCTCCGCCGGGGTCGTGTTTGGTGCCATTCGGTTGATTTTTGAAAAATATTCGATAGGTGTATTTTGCAGTTTTATGATCTGTTGTTCATTTCGCGAAATATCGCAGGGTTCGTATTTAAAATTTAAAATTTACCCCCCTCCCCTCTCCGTGGGGTGTCACGAACCTCCACGGAGGTGGGGTTCGTGACACCCAAAATAAGCAACTTTTATTCGACACATTTTTTCTATTATGGATAGATAGCGCCATAATCGGAGAAAAATGATTGTTTCAAATGGAAAATTAAATTAAAAAATGAAAAGTCCCCCACTTTATGTGGGGGGTGTACAATATTGATAACTATCGATTAAACATCAAAACCGGCCATCATGCAAAAGTCATCTGTGATTACTGCCATTACAAATTTTTTATTTCGTCTAAAATTAAAAAAATTTCCTCAAAGTTATAAGTAAGTGTTAATGTTTTTATGATTGACGATACAATTGTGTACGCACCACCTCAATACTCTTTATCGAACGCGTCTGTTCCTCTGCTCGTAATATCAGACTCGTTCGATAAAGAGTCACTTTAACTGACTGACTTTACTGAAATTGGTTAAACAATTTTTCGACCGCGGTACCGCGTGACACCCTGTGTATTTGTTATAAGGATTGTTATACGGATGTATTTCTTTGAGTAAGTTTGTGCAAAAAATCGAATCAGAATAATTTACCTAACGGGGGCGACGTTACAGACTATACTAATAAGTAGTTGAAACGGTCAAAACAAAGAAACGCACACTCATCAAAAATGCACTTGAGATTCTCGTAAAATCAACATTTACTGAATCGATCCAGGAAGAGTCAACTCCAACTAGTAAAAGTTGATTTAAATTTTTAAAATCAACTTTGACTGCTCGTTTCAGTTGGAGTTGACTCCAACTAGTTGGAGTCAACTCTAACTGAGAATCAACTTGAACTGTAACATATATATGTTTATAAAATGTGATTTGAATTTTTGACTCTCATGGGAGTCATGAGCACCTGGCTAAGAATTTCTAGTGTATCGCTGACTGGCTCCGACCGGCACAAGGCAAATTAGAACGTTTTTCTAGAAAAATAATTATATACCGGAATTTAGAAGAAAAAAAAAGTGTATTTAGATATTCTATAAACTACAATTGTATAGTAATTTGATTTACATATGAGCAATTTCAAAGCATTCTTCAACACAAAATCCGGGTTGATCAGGACATTTTTCGCAGTGATATGATGTCTGTTTTCTAATTTTTTTTTTTCGGAGCATATTTTGCAACGCTTTCTCTTTGTACGTCCCCTATTAGTGTAGGAAACAAAGGTTGAACCTTGCAAAATGGACACAAGTCCGGTTATATTTTTTTTCTGGTATATCAAGGGGTGCTTATTATAAGACTAACTTTTTCTGAAAAAATTTCGCACCGGAACCCCCCTTTTCACCCCTTTAAAGGGGGTAATTTGTGGTTTTTGCGGAACGTAGCCCTTCCTGTAACTTTTACAAAAAAATTCTTTTAGAGAAATATGAAGAGGACTATATTTTCTACGATTTATTTCCAACACCATCTCTGTGTCATCCACCGTTTAGCGGGGGTGACGCCCTAAAGTTGACAAGTTCTTAAAAAAGATGTTTTTAAAAAAAATATATTTTTCCCTAACTGTAACGGAAATTAAGAAGAAATCCTGCGACAATTATTCACAAATAATTGACTGATTTTTTGGTATAGGTTTCACTTAAGGGTAATTGCCCTTTTTTTAAATTACAGGGTGTTACATTTTAAAAAACCTTTTTTTATACCATCTGAACCGTTTATGCTAGAGTAAAAAGACTTTCAGCGATTACCCATGTACTGTTGCTATTTACAAATTTGTATAATGCACCCCCATTTTTTCCCCGGAACCACCCCAAAAAAAAGAAGAATTAATAAATAAATTGATTTTCTTGGAATCCTTCACACACAATGCCCTTTATTAATATGCTTCATATATCACTTTGTGCACGTTATTATTACCCATGCATGGACATCAAAAGCAATTTCCTAGTGCAACCCCTGTAGCAAAAAAAATAAATAAAATGGGGGGTTGAAATTTTTTTTTGTTTTTTGCTTTTTGATCCATATGGGCATATGCTTCATCAATAGTGCTTTTCAAAAATATATATGGTTATTGCAACATCTCTGCGAAAAGCACCCCTATCCTTGAAAATATACTGCAGAAACTACCCTATCCCTTGGCGAGCATGTTTTTACGATTTTCTCATTACCTATGTATTCTTTTTAAACAAAACTTATACAAGGTTAAAGACCACTATTTACTCTAAAAATTATGTCCTATTCATTTTTTCGTATAATCAACCGTTACGGCACAGTGGCGCCGTAAACCTCATATATGCTTTGGCGGGCTCCAGTTTTTGTTTTTTTTTTTTTCGTCATCTGTTCGTTTTATTGATAAAGTACTTATGCAAAATAAAACAACACAGTGTAACCTACAAATTATGATTTATGCACATTTTACATTCTTTGCTCCCCAACGCCACAGTGGTGGCCCAAAATAAATTTTTGCATATTTTCGCCACCTACATGCATTTTATTGCATTAATGCTACCTTAACAGTACAATATTTACCCTTAGGTGGTCGCTACGCAGTGGCGGATCCAGGGAGGGGTGATGGGGGCGATCACCTCCCCCCCCTCTCAAACCAAGTGATATTATATTCAAAGATTATAAAAATATTCATTTATTTTTATAGAAATTTAACCAATTGGCACCCCCCTCTTAACGATGCTGGATCCGCCACTGTCCCTAAAGCATAAAAAGTCATTCTTATAAAAATAATATTAATGTAATATAAGTATTTCTATAAAAATAAATGAATATTTTTATAATCTTCAAATATAATATCACTTGGTTTGAGAGGGGTGGGGGTGATCGCCCCCATCACCCCTCCCTTCATCCGCCGTGAATATTGTGCTATTAAGGTAGCATTAACGGAATAAAATGCGTGTAGGTGGCGAAAATATGAAAAATTTATTTTGGGCCACCACTGTAGCTTTGGGGAGCAAAGAATATAAAATGTGCATAGGTCATGATTTGTAGGTTACACTGTGTTGTTTTATTTTACATAAGTACTTTATCAATAAAACAAACAGATGACGAAAAAATAAACAAAAACTGGAGCCCGTCAAAGCATATATGAGGTTTACGGCGCCACTGTGCCGTAACGGTTGCTTAAACGAAAAAAATGAATACGACCTAATTTTTAGAGTAAATAGTGGTCTTTAACCTTGTATAAGTTTTGTTTAAAAAAAATGAATAGGTAATGAGAAAATCGTAAAAACATGCTGGATAAAGTATAGGGGTAGTTTCTGCAGTATATTTTCAATGATAGCGCAGGGATGTTGCAATAACCATATATATTTTTGAAAAGCACTATTGATGAAGCATATGCCCATATTGATCAAAAAGCAAAAAACAAAAAAAAAATTTCAACCCCCCATTTTATTTATTGTTTTTGGCTACAGGGGTTGCACTAGGAAATCGCTTTTAGTGTCCATGCATGGGTAATAATAACTTGCACAAAATGATATATGAAGTATATTAATGAAGGGCATTGTGTGTGAAGGATTCCAAGAAAATCACTTTATTTATTAATTCTTCTTTTTTTTTGGGTGGTTCCGGGGAAAAAATGGGGGTGCATTATACAAATTTGTAAATAACACCAGTACATGGGTAATCGCTGAAAGTCTTTTTACTCTAACATAAACGGTTCAGATGGTATAAAAAGGGGTTTTTTAAAATGTAACACCCTGTAATTAAAAAAAGGGCAATTACCCTTAAGTGAAACCTATACCAAAAAATCAATCATCTATTTGTGAATAATTTCCGCAGCACTTCTTTTTAATTTCCGTTACAATTAGGGAAAAATATATATTTTTTAAAAACTTGTCAACTTTGGGGCGCCACCCTTGCTAAACGGTGGATGATAGAGATATGCTGTCGGAAATAAATCGTAGAAAATATAGTCCTCTTCATATTTCTATAAAAGAAATTTTTTGTAAAAGGTACAGGAAGGGCTACGTTCTGCAAAAACCATAAATTACCCCCTTTAAAGGGGTGAAAAGGGGGGTTCCGGGGCGAAATTTTTTCAGAAAAAGTTAGTCTTTTAATAAGCACCCCCTGATATGCCAGAAAAAAAATAAAACCGGACTTGTGTCCATTTTGCAAGGTTCAACCTCTGTTTCCTACACTATATTGTCCCTAGGAATTTTTGAAATACTATTTCTGGAGGAAAATTTTTGTGGATTTTTAAACACAAGATTCTATTCTTTATACTTTGAAGGGCCCGGCATACTTTCCACCATTTTGAATCACGAAACTACCACAGCAAAGAACGGGTAAAAATTTTTCCTCACTCACACCCCGACAAACATTAACTAACGTCGGCGCTGTACTAAGTAAAATATACCGTCTTAAAAATCAACAGGTTACTGTCCCCGATCGGAGTCATGCGCAGCGAAAGTGAAACAATTGAGTTAAGCAAACAGTTTGGAAAAACACCCATAAAGAATGCACACTGGAAAAAAACCTTACAAGTGTGAAATTTGTTTAAAGTATTTACTACAACAATTTATTTAAAAGCACATTTGCGAACACATAGTGGAGAAAAACCTGGCGCTGACCTCAATCATTATAACGATAATATGATATCACGATCAATGGGAGTTTTTTTCATTGATATAATATATTTTAAGGCTATGGGTACATAACTCGCAAATATTTTACGGCTATCCCTACCTCTTCTGTTTTTACATGGCAAATTACGTGTAGTAAAATTCACACTGGTATGGATATGTACATATTACTAGAATGTTATTCTACTTGACAATGTCATAACTAGCTTAAAGAGGTGGCTTTTGAATGTTCTTGGATAACTGTTATTTTTTGTATAATTGCAAATTATTAATTCAGTTAATAAATGTGATAATTTTTTCATTAGCTATGTATTCAGTAATTGTAATAATTTATATGTACCTACAACAAAAACTAATACTCAATCGAGAAAAGAGGAAAAGTGTTAAAGTGATTTTTTAATATGTTATTATGGAACGCTTACAATTTTGAACATCTTTAACAACAAAATACTTGGATCGCAAAATATATCTTGATGCATTCTCTGCTTCTAGCTTCCATAAATAATACACAATAAATAACTTTTTATAAAGTTCACCTCTTAAATCAATTATTTATCAAATACACTGTATATCAATATTGTTTAATTAACAACTAAAAATATTCCCGATTCATGTCAAATAATTATTTAAAATTGTCACTGATTTTCAGTGTCTGACTGACAATATTCTATTCGACTGAGTGTGTTGTATGACAAAGATAGATTTGGAAAATATTACCACGGACATTGAGTTCATTTTTTTCGAATCCTGAAAAAACCAATAAATATTTTTAAAAAATTTAAACGCAAAATGAAAGACTAAATTATTACCGAGGGCCGAAAGTCCCTTAGAATAAATAAAAAGTTTACTTTGAATTAGATATTTGAAATTAAAAATAACACTAAATTTTCTCTTAGTTTTTCACCCCTGTAACTTATTAAAATAAACATTATAGAAGTTCTTAGGGACTTTCGGCCCTCGCTAATAATGTAATCTTTCATTCTGCGTTTAAATTTTTTAAAAATACTTATTAGTTTTCTCAGGATTCGAAAAAAATTATTCCCCATTTGAATAGCATTGCAGCCGAAAAAACGTACCGATCCTCTTAAATTATTTTCTGTTGTGATTTATAGCATTTTTTCGAATTTAAAATTTTATGCAAGTTCTATATTTTCGTTCTTAATTTCTCTTCGTCTCTACACAAGTCTTTTTTTCTTGACGAATTTTTCATGTTTTTTTTTTCGATTTGGATTGCGCGTTTTTTCTGCCTTACTGATAACTTCTATTCAGTCATCTTTTATGGTTTCAACATCCATAACTTCTATGTTTGTTGCCTATACTAAAGTCACAATAAAGATGCACTAGAAATAAACAAACCAAGAGAGGGGCCTGATTCGAATACATTTCGGGGTCGCTATTGAATTTCTACTCCGCCATGCCATGATGGTCGCAATTTATAGCGATTCTTATTCATTTCGATATTAGTTTAGTTACAACTGGGGATATTAACGTTATCATTTTGACACTGCTCAGAATTTGGGTTGGCGCTCCGGTTTATTGGATTTATTAGTTACGCAACCACCGCAACAGTTGTTGATAGTCTTGGAAAATTATCGAAAAAATGCTATTTTTGGGAAAAGTTATTTACCAGCTATTTTATTGCTAAAATCGAATCTTAAGATTGCATATATTAGATATAATATGGGGTATGACAAGTCCGCAGAAAGTGTGTTATTTTATTTATAAACAAATTAGCACTCCTAAATCTTCTTTTTTTTTTAATTAGTGCTATGTAACTCCTAAGATTTTTTAGGAGAGAGTTTAGACGCAGTGATACTCAACCTGCGGCCCGCGGGCCACATGCGGCCCTCGAGCATTTTTTATGCGGCCCGAAGGCTAACTAAAGGGCCCTGTGATCAAATTATTTGTCAAATTTCACGTGTTTTTTCAAATTATTTGATAGTGTGCCAATGTGTTTGAGGCGTGTTTGGGAGTGAGGCAGACAATTTAATGACTTTAATTTTAAATTACATTGAAATTTTTAAAAACTCTGATTAAAAAGTGTATTATTAACTTTTAATAATAAGTTATTAAAGTTAATGAACAAATACTCAATTTAAAAATAACCAATACTTATTTACTACATTGCAACGACCCATTTAGTAATCACAAGAAAAATTCAGGTCCGGATTAACAAAAAATTTTTTTAAATAATTGTGACCCTTGAAACAATACCCTGTATATTAAAATTTTCAATATTCGTCTCCACATTTGAAAAGAGCACAAAAACTAAGTTTAATTGCTCTCTTCAATTTTTTTTTCGCAGACAATTTAATGACATTAATTTTGAAATTACAGTAGACTCGCGATTATCCGAGTCTCGGTTATCCGAGCCCCTCGGTTATCCGAGCCCCTCGGTTAACCGAGGCAAAAGTCATAACAGGTGGGTTACAATTTTAAACCTTTGCGCAACATCGCCACCAAAAAATCAAAAAGAGGAATAAAGCTAATGCAAAATCAAAGACTTTTTTAAACAGTAATATTGATAAGGTATATGTTTTTATCATTTATAGACAGTACTGTATTAATTTTGTCATTAAAATATCCACAGTTATGATTATTTACGTGTTTTTCTATCAATATAACCAATCTCAGTGTTAACCGAGTTTTTCCGTATCCGAGGTAGTCACGGTCCCAGTTACCTCGGATAATCGCGAGTCTACTGTATATCGAAATTTTTGTTTTGAAAGTTCTAGTTCTTAAAAATTTCGACATAATTTCAAAATTAAAGTCATTGAATTGTCTGCGCAAAAAATGGAAGCTCCATTAATGCTCTTTTCAAATGTGCAAACGGGTTTTGAAAATTTCAATATACAGGACATGTTGTTTCAAAGTCACAATGGATTTATAATTTTGTTTAATCCGGACCTGGATTTTTCTTGTGATTAGTAGTTGGGTGGTTTGGGTTCGAAATGTGACATGTGTGTACCAAATATCAAAAAAATATACAAGGTGGTTCTAAAGTTATGGGTCTAGAAAGAAATGGGCAAAATCGATAAAACACTCTGTAACTCGGTTATAAAGTCGGTGGAGCAATAAACTTAGTATGTCTAGAACCGCCTGATTTACCTCTATTCACCATTCAAGTATTTCCGTTTCCCAAGGAAACACCCTGTATACTACTTCATCTTGATTGCGGCCCGCAAGCTGTGGCAATAGCTATTATGTGGCCCAGGAAAGAAAAAGGTTGAGTATCTCTGGTTTATAGAGTTTTAGTTCTCCTCCTAAACCAAAAACACTCAAATAAAAATTCACCGTAATTTAGTTCTGCACAAAGTTATTTTTTTCCATTTCCTTCAACAAAAATTTTACTCGAAAAATCCGAGTTTTCCCAAAAAAATTTGCAATTCTCAATTAAAATTTAAGGGAAGTAATTATTTATCAATAATTAAATAAATTGATGACATGAAAGATTTTTTATAGTAGATTATACAGGGTGTAACGAAAATACAGGTCATAAATTTAATCACATATTCTGAGACCAAAAATAGTTCGATTGAACCTAACTTACCTTAGTACAAATGTGTATATAAAAAAAGTTACAACCCTTTGAAGTTACAAAATGAAAATCGATTTTTTCCAATATATCGAAAACTATTAAAGATTTTTTATTGAAAATGGACATATGGCATTCTTATGACAGTAGCATCTTAAGAAAAAATTATAGTGAAATTTGGACACCCTATAAAAATTTTATGGGGGTTTAGTTCCTTTAAGCCCCCCCAAACTTTTGTGTACGTTCCAATTAAATTATTATTGTAGTACCATTACTTAAACAAAATATTTTTAAAACTTTTTTGGCTCTTAGACCCGTTTGCCATTATACTAATTTCAGTACTGATTTCAGTACTAAAAATATTGGTTAGTTGCGCGAGTCGATTTAGTATGAAAAAGTCAGTTTGTGCCAAGTTTGTGTTGCAACTATCCGAATTGTAATCAGCATATAGGCATGCGCTCTACCTACTAAATTTACATGAGCTTTACTCAAGGTTCATAGATAGGAGCTTTACTAATTGAGATTGCAAGTTGCAAGCCATTAACTTATTAACAATAAAAGATGGGAAGAAGTATTTTTGCAAAACTGGCAAACTTGGCTTTTATTTCTGCTATTAGAGATATATCCACACCTAGTTTGGCTAATTCTGCCTTTATTTCTTCCAAAACTTTAATTCGTGCGTTCCTATTCTATAGAGAGGGTGCTTTGGCACATACAAACATTGATCATTGATTCGATTTGTAAAACTCTATTAATGTTTCAATCTGCCTTTTTCTCCACATGTTGAAAGTTGAAATCACTATTATTATTATGTACCTATAAAAAAAACAAAAGTACCTAATATACAATACAACCTCACTTTTTAATATTGTGTCAATTTCAGTACAAGAAATTAGAACATGTTTTAATTTTTAGTACTAAATCGGCGCGCGCATCTAATTTGTAGATACAATATTTTTAGTACTAATTTCAGTACTAAATTTAGCATAGTGGCAAGCGGACCTTAGTACTTTTTCGAAAAGTCAGTTTTTATCGAGATATTTTGAATATTTGTCAAATCCACCACATATTTGTATATGGTTAAGTACGATTATGGAGACTTGGTAATAATATAAAAATTTATGTATGATTTACATTTTTGGTATGTTTTGAACCGTATTAAAAAAGAAGTCATATCTCGATAAAAGTTGCCTTTTTGAAAAAATACAAAGAGGCAAAAAAGTTTTAAAAACATTTTGTTTAACTGAGGGTATCACAGTAATAGTTTAATTGGAGCGTACACAAACATTTGGGGGGTTTAAAGGAACAAAACCCCCATAAAATTTGTATGTAAACATATTAAAAACGAAGCCGCAACTCGATAAAAACTACCTTATCGAAAAAATCGAAATTGATTTTAATTCATCAGCTGATATCTGCCTGACAGCAGTGACAGCAACGTTCTGTGTCTGTGGTTTTGGCGTAGCAACCGCAGAACTGTAACTTTTATTTGCAACGTTGCCAGTGTTCATGTTTAATAAAGATATATTTTCTTTTAATAGTCTGTTAATGTTAATTAAAAAAAGATGTGTGTGTACTTTGTACGCACGTAAGAAGTTATACTTAGAATAAAACACACACAAACACATTGAAAAAATGATTTCTGAACAATAATTGTTGGAAAGATTTTAATTAAATACGTATTTTCTTAAAAAAATTATATAATAATATACTTACAATCATAAAATGTATAAAAAAAATAAAAAATAAAAGTTTGTATTGGGGATTGAACCCACGTACATTGTGTTCAAATTCCAGCACCTTTAGATATCGGCTACGGGGACATATGCATTAGGGTGGGCCGAAAAATTTTTTTATTTTTTTTTAAGTTGTAATACCGCGGAAAACTTGCGAATTATAATTTGAAACAAAAAAAAGAAAAAAATTTCAAAATCGGTTAATATCTTCCGGTACCGCACTAACCTTAAAGTTTGACTATTTTTTAAAAAAACTTCATTTTTCTTATTTTGTGAAAAAAAATTTTTAATATTTATTTTTTAACGTAATAGTTATTTATGCGTTGAGATAGCCCCTAAGAACATTGTGTTTTAATTTGATTGTGATTACTGGATATCTTCCGGTCCCGCATAAGCTCCAAAATATGCCAAAATATTGGAAATTTACAGTTTTTACGATTTTTTTTTCTTATGTTTAATTAGTTTTAAATCGTTCCAGTTACGATATTTTTTTAAAAAACATTTCTGGTTGCTAAATAAGCCTAATTATACAAGCAGAATTTTTTTAGTTATGACTGAGTGACATAATATTGATTATAAATAACAACGAGCATAGAACCTTTCAACTTATATCTGTATTATTATAAAAAAAGTACAATATTCAATTATTAGTTAATTGTCTGCATTATTGCGTCTATTTTGTAGCTGAAGAAGGTACTTTGAAATCTGATTTACTGGCGAAGTCTGGCATGGCTGATCGCGACAGTAGAGTACTTCTGATAAATCCGTCTCTAGCTTCAGCGCCACAAACTCTGCCCGAAGCTTCCGTCACTAGTTTCACACAACGCTCAACTGCCTGTGTGTGAACTGGGAATTTCTTGTAATTAATGTTCCAGTTAAGGATGGAGTCACTGTTGATGTACGATTTTATCTCTTCATCACTGACCCTGGCCAACAGTGGGGGAGAAGATAAGTCGCAGTTCATCCAGTTGACAATATCTGAGTACTCTTGAGCATCAAAGTTGATTTTCGGCGGTGTGAATGTCCTTACTTTCTTCCTTTTTGAATCTATTTGCCTTGCCTTTAGAATTCGACGAAGTCCGAGCTGTCTTATCAGTTTATTGTCGTCCTCAATCATTGCCAACATCAAATTTTCGGGGTGGGAAAAATAACCATTTCGCTCAATCACTCGGTTTATAACAGCAAGCAAAGGCTCGGGCAAATATCTCGTTGATTCAATTGCTTGGTAAACAAGCTTTGGACCATCTGTAAAGTTTTTGCTTTTTTTGATAGCAAACCACATTGGCATATACGATTTCAAGATAAACAAATCTAGCTCTTGAAGTTCAGGTGAGGGGTTTTCTTCACTTATGTAAAGTCGCAAAGTTCTATTTGCTTTGGTCAACCACCTCGAGTGTGATAAGTGTCCGGGATCTCGTACAGACAAATCCCCTTTACATGTCCCAGATTTTATCGCAGTGGAAATATCAAGTAGGTACTGTTGATCCTTGCTGAGAACCTTTCTGTCTACCTCCGGAATCTGACAATCTATAGACTGGAAGTTAATTACCGGCAGTTTTTGACAGGCAACAAGTTTTTCACCGATTGGTCCTCTTGAAGTACTAGGCCCGGTTGTTTTTCCATCTAAATGTTCAAAGAGGTGCCGGAACGGCAGCTCATTAAAGTGCAGCAGGCAAATTGCCCATTGGACGGGCCCCCTTAAATATAATTCAATTCTTCGAATTATCCCAGTTTTCAACCCCTAAATTCCCTACAATAGGTTTGTGTGAATATAAACGGTTACTATTACTTTTAAAAAACAATTAATTATCAAATTCCAAAAATACGAAAAAATGTTGAAATTTCAATATTTCGGCATATTTGAAAGCTTATGCGGGACCGGAAGATATCCAGTAATCACAATCAAATTAAAACACAATGTTCTTAGGGTCTATCTCAACGCATAAATAACTATTACGTTAAAAAATAAATATAAAAAAAAATTTCACAAAATAAGAAAAATGAAGTTTTTTTAAAAAATAGTCAAACTTTAAGGCTAATGCGGGACCGGAAGATATTAACCGATTTTGAATTTTTTTTTTATTTTGTTTCTAATTATAATTCGCAAGTTTTTCGCGGTATTACAACTATAAAAAAAAATAAAAATTTTTCTCGGCCCACCCTAATATGCATATTACTGGAAGAGAGAGCAACTGAACAACTTGACAGTTCCGAATTTAACAACATTAGTTTGATGCTGCGGAATTCAAATATTACAACACAACAAAACAGAGCAAGAAAACAATATTAGATGAATATTTTTAGAAATTTTGTTGGTTAGGTAGGTTTATTTTACATACATACTAGATAGGTTTATTTTACATTTTCCAAATAGGTTATGTAATTTTTTTATTGTGATACTGAAACATTTACAATTCTTATTACGTATCTGTTGCTTTTAAAAACCATTTAAAAAGTCACTACAATTATAAACTTTTTTTGTTTCTATCCTCACAACAATAAAACTAATGTATTATACATTTGTTTACCTCCATATTGAACAATTATTATTGTCAGATCATTTCAACACCCAATCAGAGCCCGTATAACGACTAATACTATACTGTCCGTGTACGCATGCGCGCAGATTAATATTAAATAATCACCCTCAATCGCGCCTAAAAAAGTATAACTTCAAGAATTTCGGTCGAAATCATAACCAGAAAGATTATGATACACCAGAATAACTATGATTTTCGTATAAAAAAGCACTATACCTCTTCGACGTACTTTACAGAATTGAAATTGGACTATTTAAGCGGTCTCAGGAAGGTGATAAAGAAACATTTTTTTGGCTCAATACATAACAAATAAACCCCTCAGAAAATATTAGATTAAATTAAGTTAACGCTGTTGAAAAAGGCACGGCCCTTTTCGAAGAAAAAAAATGGAATTGCGAGGAGTGGTTCCAGGTATAACCGGTCAAATTTGACCGGCATTTGCGACAGAGTTATAAAACAGGATTTCAATCTTTGGACCATTACCTTTTTATTCCGGTCATCTTTCTACATACAAATTTTCATATCTTCAAGACACTCATAACAAAAAAGATTTATGTCAGCAAGTTATTTCATTATTGATAAATAATTACTTCCCTAAAATTTTAGTTGAAAATTAAAAATTTGTTTGGAAAACCCGAATTTTTCGAGGAAAATTTCTGTCGAAGGAAATCGGAAAAAAATATCTATGTGCAGAATTAAATTATTACAGTGAATGTTTTTGGTTTAACGTTAAAATCTTCTGAGCAATAATTGAAAAAAAGATTTCGGAGCGCTAATTTGTTTATAAACCAAATAGCACACTTTCTGAGGACTTTGCATAGCTATATATTACTAATATATGAAATCTTAAGATTTGATTCCAGCATGTCCAGCAATAAAATAGCTGGTACATAATTTTCCTTGTTTTATACTAATTTTCCCAGATTATTACCTTACATCTTTCATTGTGTTGATAATTCACGTTGTGGAAATTCTCAATTATTATATTTCTAATTTAATACTATTCTAATTCCTCGAAAACCAGCAAATTTCCATAAAACCCAGCCATATTATTACCTTTTGTTTTAGTTTTCCTTGCAAGAAACAAACAAAACACATCTAAACTAAACCTAACCTCGCTTTCGGCCATTCATATTCATTAATGTCCGTGTCACAATAATTTCGACTCGAAATTATAATATCAACCACTTTTTTGGAGTCTCTATTAATTTCGATAGTCGCTATTTTGTGACGTCATTTAGTTCAACTAAAATCCACAAGGCTCGCACAGTCGTATTTCAACGCCGCCATATTGAATGCGACTTGTTTTGAGTCGAAATTTGAATTAGAATCAGGGCCCAGGTTGAATGAACGAAGAGCACTCCCGAATCATGATTTGCAATGTGTAAACTTTGTAAATCGTGATTTGGGATTTATAGTGTACATAATTATATACATTGTAACCCTCGTTTCACACACTAATAATTTTGAACGTGCAATGGTTGAAATGCACGATGAGATTCCAATAGTGGCTCGAGCAATCATATGGAACCTTTCTCCCTTCACCGAACGTTTCAAGCCACCTCACGTTAAAAATTCTTAGTGTGTGAAATGAGCGTAAATCTTGATTTGGGAGTGCTCATAGTAAGCACTTGTTCACAATGGACGTAAAGGCCGCGTCTCACCATCAAATAATTTGATCAAACAGTTTGAGCAAACTCCGGAAGTACGTCAAAGTGACGTCACAATTGCAGTTTTTTTGAAATTCTAAAAATCTGTGCTCTCACTATCAGTCTAGTTTGATCAAATTTTTTGTACTGAGTGGTCTAACTTGTTTGTACTTTATTTAAAATTAAAATTTTTCATTATTATCCACAATGAACACTCAGGATGTGACGTCACTAACTGTCATTTTCAGTTTGCTCAAACCAGTTTGATCAAATTATTTGATGGTGGGACGCGGCCTTCACCATAAGGTGAACGTAAACCGTTATCATTTCGTAAACCGTAATTTGTTCATAATTTTATGCAGCGTTCACAATAGACTTTAAGTTTTACGTAACAAAACAAGTATTTTGATTGTCAATTGTCAAAACATTATTTATAGGTTGATGTAAATACATACATGTTTGATTTTGAATTTGTGTGCATTTATTTAACAGAAATATGAATACAGCTGGTTTGACTTGTGACCTGTTTACCATTTATTGTTAAGGGTGATTTAAAAAACAAATACATAAACCAAAAAGAAAAAAGAAGAGGTTAGGAGGTTTATGAATGAAATGAGGTTGTATGCATGATGCAGAGTGGTTTTTTACTTACATAAGGATTTTTATATACAATTTAAAAATGTTTATCACCCTTACTATATTATAATTAGGGCTAGGGCTTTGAACGCACAAGCTGAATTAAAAGTTCAATCTATTCGTCTATTTTATATTCTAAGCAATATCCACGTTCTCCATTTCATTTAATTTATATTACCAAAACGTGAGATAAATATAGATTAATAGAGTAATGGGGTAAACAAAAACAAACCATAAGTAAACTGACAGAATCCACTCGTCTGAAATGTCAAACTTTTGATCACCAACATTAAAATACAAAAAATACTACAGCTATCCTTAAAATTCACGTAATTCTAACATAAAGTTGAAACAATCTCAACTTTATGTAATCCTTACGTTTAAACGTAAGACAACCATAACCATAAATTTTACGTTTGCCCATTGTGAATACTTACGTTTGATTTCTACATGTTCAACTTTATTGTACGTAACGTAAATTACGTTTTACGTCCATTGTGAACAAGCGCTAACATTCAACGTGTCTTGATTTGTTTATTTCTAGGGCATCTTTATTGTGATTTTAGTATACCTTTGTCTATAATTTTATTTAGTGCCATGTCCGTTGCGAGCGTTGGTTATTAACATGGCAATTTTGATCTTACTTACGGCACTTCTGAATAGTTTGACCGATGTGAGCCCGAACCACTTCCGCAGATTTTGGAACCACCAGTGTCGTCTCCTGCCTGACCCCGTTTACTGTCTATTTTCCCCTGGATAATCAATTTCAGTAGAGCGTATCTATCTGTCAGCGTCCAGGCCTCCATACCATATAGTAAGATCGGAAAAATGTAACATTTAACTGGACGTAGTTTTAGCTTGTTCTATTCTCGGCTAAATTTGTGGGCCCTGTATATTTATAATTATATGTCCGGTAAAGTTTGTCTCAGTAAAATGTTTATAGTCGGTTTGTATTTCAGGTTGTTCCAAAGAGGAGAATAAACTGAAAATTATGGAAACTTTACCTTCGCCTCATAAAGGAGGCCACCAGGTTGAAGAGAAAAGATTAAACAAAAATTTGAAAATTGGGACTGGAGACAGACCTTACAAATGTGAAATTTGTTTCAAGCAATTTACTCAAGTATCTCACTTAAAAGTGCATTTGCGAATACACAGTGGAGAAAAACCTTTTAAGTGTGAAATTTGTTTCAAGCAATTTACTCAAGTATCTCACTTAAAAGTGCATTTGCGAATACACAGTGGAGAAAAACCTTTTAAGTGTGAAATTTGTTTTAAGCCGTTTATTCAAGCATGGCAGTTGAAACAACATTTAAGAGTGCACACTGGGGAAAAACTGTACAAGTGTCAAATTTGTTTAAGACAATTTTCTACAAACAATTATTTAAAAGAACATTTGCGAACACACAGTGGAGAAAAACCTTATAAGTGTGAAATTTGTTTTAAGCAGTTTACTACAGAAAGGAACTCGAAACAACATTTGAGAGCACATACTGGTGAAAAGCCTTACACATGTGAAATGTGTGTTAAGTCCTTTAGCGCAGCACATCATTTGAAATATCATGTAAGAACCCACACTGGAGAAAAACCTTACAAGTGTGAAATTTGTTTTAAGTTATTGTCTCATGGAAGTTCTTTGAAACGACATATGAGAGTGCACACTGGGGAAAAAGCATATGAATGTGAAATTTGCTTTAAGAAGTTTAGTGAAGCAAGTCTTTTGAAAAGACATTTGATAGTGCACACTGGAGAAAAATCTCACAAGTGTGAAATTTGTTTAAAGCAATTTACTGAAAAAAGTAGTTTGAAAAGACATTTGAGAGTGCACACTGGGGAAAAACCTCAATAGTGTTAACTCTGGTTTAACACTTTGACTGCTGACTTTTTTCGAGATGTGTTACCCATGAGGGGCAATAACTTTTTCTAAAATATTGTAATTGATACTATTAGAATATATAATATTAAATTAATTAAATAAAATGTATATATTTTATAAAATGTGATTTGAATTTTTGACTCCCATGGGAGTCATGAGCACCTGGCTAAGAATTTCTAGTGTATCGATGACTGGCTCCGATCGGCACAAAACAAATTACTTCTTCTTCTTTTCGTTTTTGGTTTCGCTGCACGGCGATTACCAGCACGATTTATAGGCGATCTTGACGTAGTCTGGCTCTAAGCCATACCAAAATCGCTGACTATATTCTTGTAAGGAAGCTTTTGATGAGGTGTGATGATTATAATTAAATGAAATTAATTGAGTCAGGTTAAGTATGATTAAAAATTAAAACATAAATTAAATGACAAAACAAATTAGAACGTTTTTCTAGAAAAATGATATATACCGGAATTTAGAAAAAAGTTTATTTAGATATAAATATATAATATATAAAAAAATGAAAAAAACATTTTTAAGAAACGCTTTTCTTTAGTTATGAGTGACTAAAATTAAAAATATGTTAAAAGAATCAACTAAAACGCAAAAAATAAACAAAAATTGAAAAAATCTTAATACATTCGTCAAAGAAAAGCGTGGCGCCTCTTCATCGAATAAACGGTTTTCGCCCCACGCATTTCTTTAACGAATGTGTTGATTTTTTTAATTTTTTTTTATTTTTTGCGTTTTAGTTGATTTTTTTATAATATTTTTAATTTTAGTCACTCGTAACTAAAGAAAAGCGTTTCTTAAAATTTTTTTTTTCATTTTTTTATTTTTTACTTTTTAGTCTTACACTTTTCAAACATTAAAATATATCGTCATGTTTATTAAAATATGTATAAAACATATGATGTACTAACATGAAAAGTAATCGGAATTGGCCAAAAATCTGAAACTTTGTTTATTTATGAAGCATAACGTAAACAATTAACGTAAAAAGTGAAATTATGTATAGTTCATATCATTAGCTACAATCTGTAAAAGTTTCAAGTTTTTACATTGTAAAAAACAAGAGAATTTAAGCATTTTCCATTAAAATCTTTTTTTTTTATTTAAACAATAAACATAAAACAAAATTTTATTGAAAAAGTCGTGTATTGCTCCCGCGAATGCATATGTCTGCAAATTTTCATTCATTTGCATTGAAAGAAAGGCAGTCAAATTAACGTCTAAAGATTTCACGCAAACTATATATATAAATAAACGCGTTTAATAATAAATATATAAACTATAGTAATTTGATTTACATATGAGCAATTTCAAAGCATTCTTCAACACAAAATCCTGGTTGATCAGGACATTTTTCGCAGTGATATGATGTCTGTTTTCTAATTTTGTTTTCCGAGCATATTTTGCAACGCTTTCTCTTTGTACGTCCCCTATTGACCATAGGAATTTTTGAAATACTATTTCTGGAGGAAAATTGTTGTGAATTTTTAAACACAAGATTCTATTCTTTATACTTTGAAGGGCCCGGCATACTTTCCACCATTTTGAATCACGAAACTACCACAGCAAAGAACGGGTAAAAATTTATCCTCACTCACACCCCGGCAAACATTAACTAACGTCGGCGCTCTACTAAGTAAAATATACCGTCTTAAAAATCAACAGGTTACTGTCCCCGATCGGAGTCATGCGCAGCGAAAGTTAAACAATTGAGTTAAGCAAACAGTTTGGAAAAACACCCATAAAGAATGCACACTGGAAAAAACCTTACAAGTGTGAAATTTGTTTAAAGGTATTTACTACAACAATTTATTTAAAAGCACATTTGCGAACACATAGTGGAGAAAACCTGGCGCTGACCTCAATCATTATAACGATATATCACGATCAATGGGAGTTTTTTTTTTTTTCATTGATATAATATATTTTAAATTATTTTCTATTGTGATTTATAGCATTTTTTCGAATTTAAAATTTTATGCAAGTTCTATATTTTCGTTCTTAATTTCTCTTCGTCTCTACACAAGTGTTTTTTTCTTGAAGAATTTTTTTTTCATTGATATAATATATTGAAACGAAATAAGCGATGGACTACCCCAGCTATTTGAAATAATATTCGAAAATATTACTTCAAATATCCAAGATAGCCATCGTTACACCCCAGCTTAGCTCAGTCACTCAGGTGTGTGTTCGTCCTGTCCTAATCTTAGAAATGAACTATGAAAGTTTGGAATGGAAGCAAACAAAACAGTATTTTTAACTAATCATGTTTATTGTTCATAAAAAATATAATAAAAATATGACTTAGTAAATTGCATTAACAAATATATTCAAACTCTTGCCAAAAACTAACAATTCTGGATTATACTTATGGCTTTTGATATCTGGTGGTAACTTCTCGATGTCGTATGGTACTGCGGTAGACTTCTTGTAGGCCTGGGCGGATGTTCGGCCCTAGGCCCCTGCAGGTTGTCTTCGCCTTATGTTCCATCACCGGTGAGGTTGGCTTGAAGCTCCCGAAGGGAGAAAAGGTTGATCTTATCCAAAAACTATAAAATAGAGACACATATCAATCATCAAGAAGAAAAACCAACGTGAGCCGTCTGCCATTCTAATCGTCAGAAAGAGTAGCAGATGACAAGAATAAATTAAATGAAATTTAGATGAGAATAGTTAAAATTTTGATTACTAAACGTGCATACATGTAAATTAAAAAGATACATTTAAAAGATGAGAATGTAAAATATAGAAACTAAACACATGGTTGAACATTGGAAGGTTAGAGAAAAAAAATCATAAAAAAGAATACAATCACTCACCCCAAGAGAAAGATGATTTGAATAAAAATGATTTATTTTTGAAGCTTCTTTTTTATGACATTTTCACCACCATTTTGAGAATGAAATATGGGGGTTGTCGCTATCACTAAAACGACATGACAACGAACCTTGGACCGAAATTTGAAATAACGAACACGGAACGCAAGAGATGATACAATGTAAATACAGTTGCCTACAGAACGGGCGCCAAACTAGTTTTTAACGAAAAAGCAAGTTAAAACGAATAGAATAAAATAATTACTAATGAAATATTAAAGAAAATAAAGTAAAATAATTATTTAAAAAATAAAATATTAAAGTTGTGACGTTTGTAACGTTACAATATTTTAAATTATTTTCTGTTGTGATTTATAGCATTTTTTCGAATTTAAAATTTTATGTAAGTTCTATATTTTCGTTCTTAATTTCTCTTCGTCTCTACATAAGTCTTTTTTTGTTGACGAATTTTTCATGTTTTTTTTTTTCGATTTGTATTGCGCGTTTTTTTCTGCCTTACTGATAACTTCTATTCAGTCATCTTTTATGGTTTCAACATCCATAACTTCTATGTTTGTTGCCCATACTAAAGTCACAATAAAGATGCACTAGAAATAAACAACCAAGACAGGTTGAATGAACGAAGAGCACCCCAAATCATGATTTACAATGTATAAACTTTGTAAATCATGATTTGGGATTTATAGTGTACATAGAGGAAAGTAACCAAATATGGAATAGTGCCCTAATATGGAATTACTTGATTTCTCCGAAAATATAAGTTGGAAGCGCCCTACAAGACCATCCTCTATTTCAGTCGCTCTCTTTATTATCGTATTCACACCTCTGGGTCAGATGCGCGAACGATACGTGTCTGGCAGGCGCGTTTTGTTTTATGGTCTAGCAGAAAATTTCAAAGGTAAATATATTCAACGAGTATTATTGGTTATTATGCATAAATACAGACTTGTTATGCCATTGCGTATATCAATAGTACATACCTTTATTTTGATATTTTATGACCTTCTGTAATTAAAACAACGACTTGAAAAAATGTTGATACTAGTTTGAACTAATGTACAGATCCAAATATGAACAGTCGTTGGTGCCTAATTATGGAATAGTGGATTAAGTGTAAGTGGGCTCATTATGATTGTGCTGGTCCAGAGTTTCATACATGGATCTGTGATGTCTGCAAGTGAGTTAAGCAACTTCTTTCATTTTTTTACAATTTTTTTATTTAAATTTATTTGATCTGAGATGATTATAGACGGAGAGGCAGCGCTGAAAAATCTATTTGAATTTACTAAAGCTAGATTTTTACAGTTAATTACTGTGAGTGTGTAGAGAAACATACTGCAGTCGGTCAAGCGAAACGTAGAACAGGGGTTACTGAGAGGGCATCAAAGTTGCTTTCCTACGAAGGTAATTAAATCCATTTACTGAGGCTGAAAATCAGTACACACATTCTAAATTAAATATAAATAAAAGTTATTATAGTCGGTCAGCTGTATGACGGGACACAGCCGGTCGGTCGGCCGCAATAGTCGATTGAGGAAATGAAGCATTTTGGCTTGCAATTTTTTCCTCCGGCACGGATTTACTTGAAATTTTCACAGAAGGTAGGGAATAGTCCAAGGATCATTTTCTATATCATGCCGCTATCATACGCTAAAACCTTAGGGTTGGTTGCCACCCCATCTCGAGGATGATAATTTTTTATTACATTTTAATCATGTAATTAGATGGAAAATGTGATTCTAAGAAAAAAAAAATTTTATATTTTCTTTGTAAAACTAATATTTTTCGAGTTATTCGCGCTTGAAAATAACAGTTTTTCGACGAAGAGGGTTTTTTGAGAATACCTCGAAAAGTATTCTATACATTTTTGGCGACAAAAAGTTTCTGCAAAAATTATTTTGTAGGTTTTTAAAGAGCTATAAGACTGTGTAAATTAAATTCCGTAAGATTCCGTTTTTAATTGGGGCGGGTTTAAAGGGCTGGAATAAGGGGGTGTTTGCTGGTTAATAGAGGTTTAAACAGCTATAACTGGCTAACTGTTTACTGTAATGAAAATCTATGCAAAGGGTAATTTTAGTCATTAAAAAAGATACAATTTAGTAATTTTTAATTTTTTTCGTATCTTCAGTATTTTCGGAGATATTTTGAAGTAAAAGGTAAAAAATACCAAATTGCAAAAAATCAATTTTTGTTTAAACTCCAATTTTTCCAAAATTAGGCATTTTAAATAGGTCAAACTCCTTAATTGTATTTATAATATAAATATAAAAGGAACTACAGAAAGCTGAAGACCAATTTTGAATTAGGAAGGTAGTTAGGGGGTTATTTTCACTGATTTTTTCGTAGAGAAAAGCAGGTACCGACATTTTTTTGATTATAAGTCGCGTAATTTTCATGCTAGAAACTTTTTATTATTTTTTTTTTGAAAGGTTTGATTGTACACTTGAAAAAAGATTATTAAAGTTTTCCTCGAAAATGCAAATTTTTCCCATTATTTGGCTTTGAATATTTCAAATTATGCATTTGAAGAAAAAAGCTAACTTTTAACATGCCGTATCTCGGTTTGTATTGGTCTTAAAGATTGTCTTAAAGGAAAAGAATTTGATTGCTGTTACTAAAGGATACAATTTCGATATCTACAGTTTTTTTTATTAAATTCATATTTTTCGAGGTATTCTCAAAAAACCGTCTAAAAAAGTCAATTGTGTTCGTCGAAAAACTGTTATTTTCAAGCGCGAATAACTCGAAAAATATTAGTTTTACGAAGAAAATGTAACAACCATTGTTTTCTTAGAATCATATTTCCGTCGAACTACATGGTTAAAATGTACTAAAAAATTCCCACTACCGAGATGGGGTGGCAACCACCCCAAGATTTTAGCGTATGATAGCGGCATGATATATAAAATGATCCTTGGGCTATTCCCTACCTTCTGTAAAAATTTCAAGTAAATCCATGCTGGACGAAAACATTGCGAGCCAAAATGCTTCATTTTCTCAATCGACTATTGCGGCCGACCGACCGGCTCTGTCCCGTCATACAGATGACCGTCTATAATAACTTTTATTTATATTTAATTTAGAACGTGTGTACTGATTTTCAGCCTTAGTAAATGGAAATAATTACCTTCGTAGGAAAGCAACTTTGATGCCCTCTCAGTAACCCCTGTTCTACGTTTCGTTTGACCGACCGCAGTATGTTTCTCTACACACTCACAGTAATGAACTGTGAAAAATCTATCTTTAGTAAATTCAAATAGATTTTTCAGCGCTGCCTCTTAGTCTATTATGTCTATTTTTGCTATTCGCGGTGTGCAAGTACTTGGAAGGGATACGTGAAACGATGGTGCGCGAATAGCGGAGAAATATTGCAACTTTCTTAAATAATTCATATTGTCAATTGAAATTGTCAAATTGATGTACATTTCATATCTACTGTCATTGAAGAAGAAAAATTATATGTTGCTCCACAATATTGATATGATATGTAATTATTATATAAAGGTAAATTTAATTAATTGTATTTTGCTTGCAGTACTGCATTTTAATAACTAATTTTGTTTACTACATACAATTGTTCACGTTTTAATAACATAACCTGAATCTTATTTTTTCTTCTTATTATTTTTTTGGGCTATGGCCTTGACAATTATCCAGTAACCAGGGCTAATATAATTGGCCAATATAATTAAAAGTGCGAATAAAGTTGCAGAGCGTAGAAATAGGTGTCGCTTTGCCGAACTTTCACGGTCCCAATTGATATGTTAGATTATGCCTCTATTCCATATATGGGTACCTATTCCATATTTGGTTACTCATTTGGGATATTGGGATTTTGTTTTTTTGTTCGATTTTTTTTTGTTAATTAATATTTAATAGAAGGCTTTTAATTACTACATAAAAATGTATGACTGATGTGTCATAATATTAAATTGTTTTCATTTCTATAAAGGTATTATTTTATATCCCCAAAACAAAATGGTATTCCATAATTGGCGACTTTCCTCTAATTATATACATTGTAAATGTAAATTGTAACCCTCGTTTCACACACTAATAATTTTGAACGTGCAATGGTTGAAATGCACGATGACATTTCAAGCCACCTCATGTTCAAAATTCTTAGTGTGTGAAATGATCGTAAATCATGATTTGGGAGTGCTCCTTGTAACATTCAACGTGTCTTGATTTGTTTATTTCTAGTGCATCTTTATTGTGATTTTAGTATACCTTTGTCTATAATTTTATTTATTTAGTGCCATGTCCGTTGCGAATGTTGGTTATTAACATGGCAATTTTAATCTTACTTACGGCACTTCTGAATAGTTTGACCAATGTGAGCCCGAACCACTTCCGCAGATTTTGGAACCACCAGTGTCGTCTCCTGCCTGACCCCGCTTACTGTCTATTTTCCCCTGGATAATCAATTTCAGTAGAGCGTATCTATCTAAATCTACTATATACCATACCATATACAGTAAGATCGGAAAAATATAACATTTAACTGGACGTAGTTTTGGAAGTGATAAATCTTTGCTTATGAGAAGCTTTTTCATATTGTTAAATTCTGCTAAATTTCTGTGCCCTAGTTTTTCTGTTCCATTAAAATTATAGAGTCGGTTTGTATTTCAGGTTGTTCCCAAGAGGAGAATAAACTGAAAATTATGGAAACCTTACATTCGCCTCACAAAGGAGGCCACCAGGTTGAAGAAAAAAGATTAAATAAAAATTTGAAAATTGGGACTGGAGACAGACCTTACAAATGTGAAATTTGTTTCAAGCAATTTACTAAAGTATCTCATTTAAAAGTGCATTTGCGAATACACAGTGGAGAAAAACCTTTTAAGTGTGAAATTTGTTTTAAGCCGTTTATTCAAGCAAGTCAGTTGAAACAACATTTAAAGGTGCACACTGGAAAAAAACCTTATAAGTGTGAAATTTGTTTTAAACAGTTTAGTAGAACAGAAAACTTGACAGTACATTTGAGAGCGCATACTGGTGAAAAGCCTTACACATGTGAAATGTGTGTTAAGTCGTTTAGCGCAGCACATCATTTGAAAGATCATGTAAGAATACACACTGGAGAAAAACCTTACAAGTGTGAAATTTGTTTTAAGGTGTTGTCTCAGGGAAGTTCTTTGAAACGACATATGCGAGTGCACACTGGGGAAAAAGCATATGAATGTGAAATTTGCTTTAAGAAGTTTACTGCAGCAAGTCTTTTGAAAAGACATTTGATAGTGCACACTGGAGAAAAATCTCACAAATGTGAAATTTGTTTAAAACAATTTACTGAAAAAAGTAGTTTGAAAAAACATTTGAGAGTGCACACTGGAGAAAAACCTCAATAGTGGTAAATCTAGTTTAACACTTTTGCTGCTGACTTTTTTCGAGAGGTGTTACCCATGAGCGGCAATAACTTTTCTAAAATATCATTGTAATTGATATTAGAATATATTTACACTCACCGGCACAAAAAACGGGCACCCCAAAAAATGGGTTATTTTTAATAACTTGTATTTCCTAAACCTGATATCCGATTTAATTAATTTTTTTAATATGTTATAGCCTTATTTTTTATCAATATCGCTGTAATAATATTGTTGCTAGACAGGTACATTGCCATTGTATACAGGGTGTACGAATCAAACTGTGTTTTTTTTCTCAAACTTTGGAACACCCTGTGGAATGTTCTAGCTTTTATAAAATACTGGAATTAAAACCCAACATTCTGTTACCCAACATTTTCTTAACATTCTGTTTTTTGATTCATTCGATTATGTTGGATAATAAAAAAGTTAGGCACTTTAACAACTACCCCTGTTTTTCGTCAATACAGGTAGTTTTTAAATAAGTACGGCAAACTTTAAGGGGTAATTCTGATTAAATTCTAATAATGATAAAATAATGACACCCAAAGAAGTAGTTTAAAAAAATACTTGAGATTGCACACTGAAGAAACGCTTTAAAAAGAAATCCGACGGAACGTGGTAAGAATATATAACACAATAATTCGTCCCACAATAACGTATGGAAGCGAAACAGGGACTCTGAATCAGCGGGAAACAACAAAATTACTGGTACTTGAAAGAAAGATACTGCGGACTATCTATGGGCCTTGCAGAGAAGAGACAACAGGAGAATGGAGAATAAGACACAATAATGAACTCCAGACAATATACGGAGATGAAAACATAGTACGCTACATTAAAGCAAACAGAATACGATGGGCGGGTCACGTACTAAGATCAAGTGACGAAAGACTTCTAAACCCCACATTCTGGGAAAGGCCCGATGGAAAAAGGTCAGTTGGTCGCCCAAGAAAGAGATGGAAGGACGCAGTAGCTAGTGATCTACGCAAAATGGGAGTACAGAAATGGGAAATAGCTGCTCAGGACCGACAACAATGGAGGGAAATAGTAGCCGCGGCCAATACTCACATAGAGTTGTAGAGCCAAATGATAATGAGGATGTAGCGCGACATTCTGAGTGAAATAGAAAAATGTAACAGAGAAAGATAGAAACTGAGGTGGATTCAACAACGTGAAATAGAGAAATTTCTGTCAAAATTTGTTATTTATGACCCTTAAGATAATACCAAATCCTAAAATTTATTGTCCTGTGGATCGTCTTGAGTTTTGCCACAAACTATCGGTAATGTGACGTGTATCAAAGAAGAATAGAAGCTCAAACAAATACGATCAGTGTCGTGGTAATTTTGTGGTCAAAGGACGTTGTGTTTTAATATTTGTATCATTGTGTGAATGGTGATCTAAAAAGAGAATATTCTCGTTCTCGAGAATATTCTCTTGAGAGTTGCTTCGTCCTTACTCGTGCTAAGACGATAAAGAAAAATGAAAAACTGAAAATGTGGATATGGCTCTTCTAAGTAAACGCGAAACAATGATTAATTTAACTGTGGAAATAATTCTAGACAATTATTTGTTTAAGAATTTTACAAGAATGTCAAAAAGTGATTTCGTACTATTAATAAATATGGTAGGGCTAAGAATAGAGAAGAAAGATCAAACATGAGAAACGCAATACCAATCTCAACAAGATTAGCAATTGTTATTTATATATACTAACAGTTTTAGTTTAATGTATTTATTCAGGGTGCACGTGCACTACTCTTCCATTTGTCTCATAGTTCCAGAAGTAAGCCAAGTTCCACAACTCTGGACGTAAATGTACTTAATAAACCTTATAATAAGATGTTACATTAATAAACCTTATTGTGATTTCATTTGACCACGTATTCATCTTTTCTTTGTATGTTTTGACAAAACCAAATTAAATTTCAACAGAGTACAGGAATTAAAGAGGAAATACAGAGCAACATGCAAAATCTTCCACAGCAGTTCAACTTTATCGGCAACGCATCAGGCACTGCAACAGTGTTCAAATACCAGTAAGATTTCGGCCACATGGCTCAGCCAAACGGCGATATTTTCATTAGTTAGCTGTAATGTTGCCAGAAATATACCAAATATATATTTTTGGCAACATATTGCTTCAAAAACTAGCCCGTATAAATGCCTCTTTAGAAGTAGATCAATCCATGACTGAGCTGACGACTCGTGAAAAATAAAATCCCACAGCTTCTCATCAGTACATTGAAATGCAGAATGTAGATGACCAGGATGAGCAATGATAGAAATAGATTCTGAACCTGAGGCCTCATGTTTTTCTGATTAAATCACCAACGCATTATTTGTTATTTTCATAAGAAACTTTCATCTTTTTAAACGTTTTTATTTAGTTCAATAGTTTGCGTCAAATCTTTAGACGTTAATTTGAGTGCCTTTTCTCCAATGCAAATGAATGAAAATTTGCAGACATATGCATTCGCGGGAACAATACACGAATAATCAATAAATTTTTTTTATGTTAATTAATTGTTTAAATAAAACAAAAACGATTTTAATGGAAAATGCTTAAATTCTCTTGTTTTTTACAATGTAAAAACTTGAAGCTTTTACGAGTTGTAGCTAATGATATGAACTATACATAATTTCACTTTTAACATTAATTGTTTACGTTATGCTTCATAAATAAACAATAAAGTTTCAAATTTTTTCCGATTCCGACTACTTTTCATGTTAATACATCATTTATGTTTTATACATATTTTAAGAAACATTACGATATATTTTAATGTTTGAAAAGTGTAAGACTAAAAAGTAAAATAAAAAAATTTTAAAAAAAATTTTTAGGAAACGCTTTTCTTTAGTTACGAGTGACTAAAATTAAATATATTAAAAATAAAATCAACTAAAAAGCAAAAATAAAAAAAAATTGAAAAAATCTTAACACATTCGTTAAAGAAAAGCGTGGGGCAAAAACCGTTTATTCGATCAAGACGCGCCACGCTTTTCTTTGACGAATGTGTTATATTTTTTTATTTTTGCTTTTTAGTTGATTTTTTTTTAATATTTTTTTTTATATTTTTTTATTATCAAATAAATTTTGTGTTCTCTGTTGCTTTTGTATTTTGTTTATATATAAAGAACACTGTTGTTTAGTCTCATAATTTTGTATATAATTTCATGATTTTTAATACCCTCTTTCATCTTCAACAATATCCCTCAGTGCGTTAGGGTTCATTCTCAGAAAACTTCTCCATATCGAGAATATTCTCTAATTTTTCATTTCCGAGAATTTTCCAACACTATGTGTGAATTAACCAACCTACTGATATTTTTAACGCCACTACTGGCGGGATGTACCTTTTTGGGCATCTTAATGCTTGGGGACATATTATGCTTTGACCCATTTTATCACAAAGTAAATATTTACTAATTTTACAGTATTGTAAGGTGGTAACTGCACTCTTTCTTTTTCACTATTACATTTATTACATCTCTCTTTGCCGACTTTTAAATTGGTAAAAAGGTGAACCTCGCTTTAACACGCGCTTCCACCTCTTCGTTGGAATGGGCTTTTACTCATGTGTACCCAGGGCCGTCTTAAGCATACACGGCGCCGGGGTGCGAGACTCATATTTGCGCCCCTTTTGTCAGAAGATTATATAGGTTATAGGTACGCAAAAATTAAAAATTCTTTATTTATATTTTAAAAACACATGACTTGAGTATTCAAAACCATATACCTGTACCATATTAAAGTCAACTTTTCTAGCTTTAAAGTTGGCAAAAGTTTTTATTACTTCGGTGATACTTTTTACTTGCTTTCTATACTTATTAAAGCCAGGTTTGTTCATATGTCTTGGCCCTTTGTTAAGCGCAGATAATTTTTGATTAATTTAAGTTTAGAAAAAGACCTTTCTCCTTCAGCTACTGTTACTGGAAGTGTTAAATATATCTTTAAAAATATTTGGGAAAACGGAGAGTAAATTATTAGATTATACTTATAACTTAAAATATCGAGTGGAGTTGTGTCTTTATTTATAAAAAATATTGGTAACAATTCTAACTCATGGAATAGATCTTCATCATCTACCTATATCAGATCTATTTCCATGCGCTAGTTTTTTTGTAAATTCAAATATTGTGTGTTTTTTAGTTTTCTTCGGAGTTTCTCCAACTCAATATATTTTCCAAGAACAAAAAATTATGATTATGTTCCCTCAACATTTCAAATCTTTCACTTAATTTTGCAATGGCAATGTTCAATAAATAATACTTAACTTTAAAAGTTTGTTTTGGGTCTAACAGAGGCTCGTCTGCAGCCTCGTAATTCAAATGTCTTTTTCGGGGACGTGGACAAACAGTTTCAGAAAATTTAGTTTCGCAATAGAGTTCTTTACGCACGAGGACTCATGTCTAAAAATTTTTTTGAAAGCCAATATTTTTGCCTCTCATATTTGCCCCATTATCATACCCTTGGCCTCGTAAATCATCTAAATTAATATTCATTAATTTCAAAAATTCTAATAAATAATTTGCTAATCCTAGTCCGGTAGTTTGTTTTAAACTGTTTAGCACAGCACATCATTATTTGAAGAAATATCAAATTTGTTTTAAGCAGTTTATTCAAGTGAGCAATTTGAAAACACATTTGAGATTGCACACTGGAGAAACAAGGTGTGAAAATTGTTTTAATCAGTTTACTGCAGCAAGTCTTTTGAAAATACATTTGAGGGTGCACAGTGGAAAGAAGCCTTACAAGTGTGAAATTTGTTTTAAACACAGTTTTGTTAACCCATTCGCAGACACTTACAAAGGGATATGACTGTGTGAATATGAAGATGTGTCCGCGAAATTATAAGGAAGAAAAATAAAGAACGTGAACTAAAAAAAAAGGAGAATCTGGGGCAAAAATTAGATATACAGAAGGGAAGCAGATGGGATTCTTGTGACTACCTGTTACTGTATATAAAAGAACGGTGATCATAGTCACTGTTTAAAATCACCGTTTTTTTAAATAACGGTCATTGATCACAGTGTGATTTGAAACAACATACAGCACAAAACTGCACTAAAACTTTAAATTCTATATACTCACTACTTAATTCTTACAGTAGAGAGTTATTGCCAACGTCTTTTAAGTCGACCTGTAATAAAAGATCCTTTATTTTGACATATAAGCATGCGCAGTATTGCGTCTTTTATTTTTGTCTTTTAATAAAATACAGGCCGCCTGTATTTAAGGAAAATTAGAGGACACCTTTATTTTAATAAAAGTTCCTTTATTTTGACATAACGTGTCAAAAATGTGCAGAAAGGTGTAACTTCACTTGTATTTTGAATTTATCTTGTCGCTTCTTTGGATTGATAATTTATGTATTGTGGGATTGATATTTGATTAAACTTTCATCATTAAAGTTGTATGTTGGGTTTTATTTATTAAAAACAACTCTAAGTAATATTCTGAGATATAGATTATTGATGTTTTGACCCAAACGAATATAGAAAAGAACATTTTATTGAAGCTTGAGTTATTACAAGAAGTTGTAAAAAGGAATATTACGTAAATAATTTTAAATTGTTACTAATTACAATGATAAGACTTAAAATATCAGTAACTCATTTATTAAACTCAATATATTTTACATTTTTCTATAGAAATAAATATTTATTGAAGATATAAGATCAATACATTTTAATGAAAGTTGGGATTTGTTAAAATTCTAGATTCAAAATAGAGTTCTATTCAAGAGATATATAACAACAGGTTAACAAAATAAAACAAAGGTTCAAGTATTTATTTTTGAAAATTTAATCTTTTATAGATTAGAATCTATAAAGTTTTTAATCAAAAGTATTAATACACTTTCATTTTCATGCCATCTTCTTCTTTTGGTTCTTATCCGTTTCGAATATTGGAAATCATATAGCAATCGTAACCTTGCTAGCTGCGATTCGAAACAGTTCCATTGATATTCTCCTTCTACCAGGTCTTCACTTACCTTTGACTGTACCTTGCAATATGTACTGCAGCAGGGAGTAACGGTGCTGATTTATCATATATGTCCCAGATACTGCAGTTTTATGCGTTTAATGGTAAACACAATCTCCAATTCCTTCTTCATTCCTCCTTGTTCGTGATCCATTTCATGCCATCAGTATTTGTTTATTTAAACATTGCCAAAAAAATTAATAAAAACCAGCATAAAGCTTAATTCTTCTATTATCTTTTTGTATATCGGGAAGTTTATCTGACAGATTAGAGGTCTTTTCATTTTCAGATAACTAATTATTGGGAAGTTTATATAACAGTATCCTTAGTATCTGTCTTTTCAGCTCCGGATAACTAGTTAACGGGAAGTTTTTCTCTGTCAGATATCTATTAGTATCTAATCTGTCAGATAAACTTCCTGATAACTAGTTATCCAGAGGTGAAAAGAAAGAAAGAGAGGGCCATAATGGATAAAAGATCAAACGCCAATAGCATGTATGTATATATTTATAAATTTATTATTTAAAACCTGCTAATGATCATAAAATACTTAAAATCAGTCACCAATATAATATTTATATTTATTTATAAATTTATTAAGAAACTGCAGTCCAATAATAAAATTAGTTTCAGCGCTAGCTTTAAATGTCGAACAATAATTTTAAACAAACACACACACAATTTAGTCGCATTAGATTAGCTCCTGGTTGAAAATGTACTGCCACAGCTTCTATACCAATATCAACAGCACACTCATTTGCCAGTATTTCAACGTTTTCTCCATTATGTACTACTGCAATATGTAAAACTGAACAAGCTGATATTATTCTTTGAATAAAAGGTAACTTGCATCTCATTACATATGGTAAAATGGGAAATCTCTTCACAATACCAAATGTTCTTTCAATAACAATTCTTGAAGGGATTTGTGATGGATTATAAAAACACAACTTCTGTCTGAAAATTCTGGAATGGTGTCATTCGGTAGTTGTAGTTGAGGAATGGATATCCACTATTCCCTAATAATATATTCTCCAGAAATTCCCCATTACATATACCCATAATGCAAAAGTATTTAAAAACTCCTAAAATAGTATTTCCAATTTATTGCACTTCCATATTATTGAACGATGAGTATTATGGGATATATTATGTTGTTCTCTAAACATCTTTAAATGACAAAATAATTAAATTTAACGTTTTACTCTTCAATTATCTTATTTTAATTTATATCGACAAATGGAATTTTATAGGTTATTTTTATATTTTCAAAAATATTTCATGTCATTTGTCAAAATAAAAGATTCTTTAACTGCGTTTGCAATACCACTCTTTTAGACCCGTCCTGTATTTGTCCTTTATTAAAGTATCCTGTAATAAAGGATCCTTTATTTCCCGGTGGCAATAGAGAGTTATTGCCAACGTCTTTTAAGTCGACCTGTAATAAAAGATCCTTTATTTTGACATATAAGCATGCGCAGTATTGCGTCTTTTATTTTTGTCTTTTAATAAAATACAGGCCGCCTGTATTTAAGGAAAATTAGAGGACACCTTTATTTTAATAAAAGTTCCTTTATTTTGACATAAAGTGTCAAAAATGTGAAGAAAGGTCTAACTTCACTTGTATTTTGAATTTATCTTGTCGCTTCTTTGGATTGATAATTTATGTATTGTGGGATTGTGGGATTGATATTTGATTAAACTTTCATCATTAAAGTTGTATGTTGGGTTTTATTTATTAAAAACAACTCTAAGTAATATTCTGAGATATAGATTATTGATGTTTTGACCCAAACGAATATAGAAAAGAACATTTTATTGAAGCTTGAGTTATTACAAGAAGTTGTAAAAAGGAATATTACATAAATGATTTTAAATTGTTACTAATTACAATGATCAGACTTAAAATATCAGTAACTCATTTATTAAACTCAATATATTTTACATTTTTCTATAGAAATAAATATTTATTGAAGATATAAGAGATTGAAGATATAAGATCAATAAATTTTAATGAAAGTTAGGATTTGTTAAAATTCTAGATTCAAAATAGAGTTCTATTCAACAGATATATAACAACAGGTTAACAAAATAAAACAAAGGTTCAAGTATTTATTTTTGAAAATTTAATCTTTTATAGATTAGAATCTATAAAGTTTTTAATCAAAAGTATTAATACACTTTCATTTTCATGCCATCTTCTTCTTTTGGTTCTTATCCGTTTCGAATGTTGGAAATCATATAGCAATCGTAACTTTGCTAGCTGCGATTCGAAACAGTTCCATTGATATTCTCCCTCTACCAGGTCTTCCCTTACCTTTGACTGTACCTTGCAATATGTACTGCAGCAGGGAGTAACGGTGCTGATTTATCATATGTGTCCCAGATACTGCAGTTTTATGCGTTTAATGGTAAACACAATCTCCAATTCCTTCTTCATTCCTCCTTGTTCGTGATCCATTTCATGCCATCAGTATTTATTTATTTAAACATTGCCAAAAAAATTAATAAAAACCAGCATAAAGCTTAATTCTTCTATTATCTTTTTGTATATCGGGAAGTTTATCTGACAGATTAGAGGTCTTTTCATTTTCAGATAACTAATTATTGGGAAGTTTATATAACAGTATCCTTAGTATCTGTCTTTTCAGCTCCGGATAACTAGTTAACGGGAAGTTTTTCTCTGTCAGATATCTATTAGTATCTAATCTGTCAGATAAACTTCCTGATAACTAGTTATCCAGAGGTGAAAAGAAAGAAAGAGAGGGCCATAATGGATAAAAGATCAAACGCCAATAGCATGTATGTATATATTTATAAATTTATTATTTAAAACCTGCTAATGATCATAAAATACTTAAAATCAGTCACCAATATAATATTTATATAAATTTATTAACAAACTGCAGTCCAATAAAAATAAAATTAGTTTAAGCGCTAGCTTTAAATGTCGAACAATAATTTTAAACAAACACACACACAATTTAGTCGCATTAGATTAGCTCCTGGTTGAAAATGTACTGCCACAGCTTCTATATCAATATCAAGAGCGCACTCATTTGCCAGTATTTCAACGTTTTCTCTATTATGTACTACTGCAATATGTAAAACTGAACAAGCTGATATTATTCTTTGAATAAAAGGTAACTTGCATCTCATTACATATGGTAAAATGGGAAATCTCTTCACAATACCAAATGTTCTTTCATAACAATTCTTGAAGGGATTTGTGATGGATTATAAAAACACAACTTCTGTCTGAAAATTCTGGAATGGTGTCATTCGGTAGTTGTAGTTGAGGAATGGATATCCACTATTCCCTAATAATATATTCTCCAGAAATTCCCCATTACATATACCCATAATGCAAAAGTATTTAAAAACTCCTAAAATAGTATTTCCAATTTATTGCACTTCCATATTATTGAACGATGAGTATTATGGGATATATTATGTTGTTCTCTAAACATCTTTAAATGACAAAATAATTAAATTTAACGTTTTACTCTTCAATTATCTTATTTTAATTTATATCGACAAATGGAATTTTATAGGTTATTTTTATATTTACAAAAATATTTCATGTCATTTGTCAAAATAAAAGATTCTTTAACTGCGTTTGCAATACCACTCTTTTAGACCCGTCCTGTATTTGTCCTTTATTAAAGTATCCTGTAATAAAGGATCCTTTATTTGCCGGTGGCAATAACTCTCTAATTTCCAATGTACTTTCACCTTGTGTATCTTTGGTCATCAATTTTATTGACATTCTAAGCCATAGATTAATAATATAGTATTACCGGATAGATAGGCAACTCACTGTAAAAATTTGGTTCCTTTCGCCACTTGCGACCGTAGTGTTAACTAATCACCATTTGGCGGGAAATTTAAATGGACAAGCATTAATTTCATCCGTTCAGCGCCTCTTGCGGGCCCTTTCGTTACTAATTAAAATATCTTCTTATAATCTCACCTATATTATTAAAATAAAATACCAGAACTTACTAAGCTTGTTAAAGTATTTTATTTAAATAATATCTAAGTAATACTCATAAATTATTCGGAATTCCCAAGTTACAAAAATATGTTATTTTTGCTGTAAAATTTAGTAAGGAAAAGGGATATAAAAAAAGTTATGACAATGTTTTTCTAAATATAGGTACGTGTATTTATTTGTTGTTTCAGATAAAACAGTTATAAACTAATTACTATTTACCTATCTATGCATTTTTCTAACTTTTCTATGATTTGTACACAACGGTACACAACAATAATAAACCATGTTCAGTTTTTTTATTAACACAACACAAAAGTTCTTTCGTTTCGTAACTAAAACAAAACTACACTTTATCAACGAAGGATAAGGAACCAACTTAAATTGAAATTACTAAGAACAAATCGTTAAAGGTAATACAATAAAAAATAAAAACTGTAAACTAATGGAAAATTTTTTCCACTAACTGTCATTACTTTTGACAGAATTGACATTGCCGAGTTAAGCCTCGTTTGATTATTTTATTTATGACATTCAGATATGGCGTTAACATAAATGATTGGTTAAAGTCTTCGTGAGCGAGATAGGCTGTCATTTCTCTTTATTAGCTGACGGTAGTGAAAGTGATGGGGGAAATTCCCCAGTTTGTTCATATAAGATTCCGGGGCATGTTCTAAGCGTCTTCTTACATCTCGGAAAAGATTCAACTTCAACTCCATTTCTTCTTCTCTTACTATTGTCAACGGTGATTGTTGCATTAAGTTAAGATCTCCAGATCTTACCACTATAGATTTTTTCTTTGGGGGTATTTAAAGAATATCTTCTACGCTAACTGACCGTATTCTCAATATGCGAGTCAGATTGCAAAAGTGAACGGTCAACATATAACAACAGGTTCTGAAATCTAGTGTTATTGATTTAAAAACTAACATCTACTCTGAGAGACCCAGTAGCCTTCTCTAATAAATAGCTATGGTTTGAATTTATGCCAAATTCTGAAATATATGATCAATTTAAATAATGAACATTTAAAATTCGTACTAGTATATAATCTATATTACTAAATTAAATAAACCTCTTAGAAATTTGAAAATTATTGTTCTGTAGTTTATGTATTGAAATTTCTTATATATTTTGGTTTTATTTTAGACTTTTCGCAAGAGAAGAACACTTTGGAAATTATAAAAACAGTTGACATACATTCATCTAATAAAGGACCACATACAAGTCGATCTGTTGAAGAAAAAACATTAAAATGTCAAATTTGTGCTAAGAAGTTTGGCAGAAAATATAATTTAAATCTACACATGAAAATTCATACTGGGCAAAAATCTCACACGTGTGAAATTTGTTTAAAGCAATTTATTCAAGAGAGCAATTTGAAAATACATTTGAGAGCGCACACTGGGGAAAAACCTCATAAGTGTGAAATTTGCTTAAAGATGTTCACTTCTACAAGTTATTTGAAAATACATGCGAGACTACACACTGGAGAAAAACCTTACACGTGTGAGATTTGTTTTAATCAATTTACTAAAAAAAGTAGTTTAAAAACACATTTGAGAGTCCACACTGGAGAAAAATTGTACAATTGTGAAATATGTTTAAAGCAATTTACTACGGCAAGTAGTTTAAAAAAACATTTGAGAGTGCACACTGGAGAAAAATCTTACAAGTGTGAAATTTGTTTAAAACAATTTACTGGAATAAGTGATTTGAAAATACACTTGAGAGTGCACACTGGAGAAACGCCTTACAAATGTGAAATTTGTTTTAAGCAATTTAGTCAATTAAATAATTTGAAAAGACATTTGAGAATGCACACGGGAGAAAAACTGTACAAATGTGAAATTTGTTTTAAGCACTTTACCCAAAGAAGTGGTTTGAAAACACATTATGTGAGATTGCACACTGAAGAAAAGCCTCAAAAAGAAATCCGCCGGAACGTGGCTCGACATTCTGAGTGAAATAGAAAAATGTAACAGAAAAAGATAGAAATTGAAGGCGGATTCAACGCGACATGAAATAGAGAAATTTCTGTCAAAATATGTTATATATAACCCTTAAGGTTATAGGACACTTTAGAAGGCCAAAAATAATCATTTTGTTCAAGAATTTTTTTCTCGGAACGTTTATTAAAGATGAACATAAAACTTTTTACATTTTAATATCTAACTCTTATAGAGCACAAAAAATATATCGTTTTTTCATTTATGAACGTACACTAATATTGTAGAAGTTGCAAAAGTCGAGGCTTCGAAAAATGATGGCGGACAGTTAATCTCAGGATTGGGATATCTGAAACAAAAAAATCGTATTGCATTTGAAAAAGAAAGGTTTCTTACGTGACAATTTACCTCAATTTAACCAAAAAATAAAAATATTTTAACCATGAAAAACGGATGATTTTTTCACAAAAATTTTTCAAATGTCGGTAAAATCTTTTTTTTCGGCATTTTCCACTAACGGTGGTAAATTGTCAGGTAAGAAACCTTCCCTTTTCAAATGTACGATTTTTTTCTCGAATACGAAAAAAGATTTTTTGTATTCAAACTAGTTCATGTGGTGAGACCACTCCCGTCTGAAAAAATTTCTGATTCGGTTTCTTTGTGGATTCCTATTCAAAAATGTCCCCTTTAAACAAATCTGAAGGATGCCGGGCGGAATTTTTGTTCAGGAATTGTTTATTTTTTTAAACAAATACAAAAGATCTCATTTTTTGCTCTGGTGCATATTTTTTTAGGTTTTTTGGGTCATTTTTAACAAGAAAGATATTTTGTGATTTTTCTTAAAAATTGATAGTTTTTGAGTTATTGAGTTATAGGCGATTTAATATCTGAACAATGCGAAAATACGCATTTTCGAGGCTTAAAAACACATATTTACAGGCTTAAAAACACATATTTAAGTTAGTATTTTTGAGGTTGCCAGATATGTAATTAAATTGAAGTTTAAACATTCAGCTTCAAGATTCTGAAAAGTGTTTGCGTCTAACCTTAATTTAAACCGTTGCATTTTAATTGTTAAATTTGCATGTCCATCCGATTTTTTTGCCGGTGCGGCGCGCTCTATTTTAATAATCTACTATTTTCCCCAAAAAATATTTTTCGGAGGAAAATAGGATATATTTTTGAAATAGAGTGCACCGCACCGGTAAAAAACACGCATAATTAACAATTAAATAACAATTGTGTAAATTGAAGCTAGACCCGATCACTCTTCAGAATCTTAAGAATGAATGTTTAAACTATTTAAGTACTTGGCAACCTCAAAAATACTAACTTAAATATGAGTTTTTAAGCCTCGAAAATGCGTATTTTCGCATTTTTCAGATTTTAAATCGCTTATAACTCGAAAACTATTTTTGAGGAAAATGACAAGATACCTTTCTTGTTTAGAATGACCCAAAAAACCTAAAAAAATATTTTCTGGTTCAAAAAAAGGTGATATTTTGTATTTGTTTAAAAAAATTGTTTAAACAATGTCTGCCCAAAAATTTCTTCCGGCACCCTTCAGATTTGTTTAAAGGGAACATTTTTGAGTAGGAATCCGCAAAGAAACCGAATCAGAAATTTTTTCAGACGGGAGCGGTCTCACCACATGGACTACTAAGAGTTAGATATTAATATGTAAAAAGTTTTATGTTCATTTTTTATAAAGGTTCTGAGAAAAAAATCTTGAAAAAAAGCTTATTTTTGGTCTTCTCTAAAGTGTACTAGTACCTTAAGATAATACCAAATCCTAAAATTTTTTGTCCTGTAGACCGTCTTGAATTTTGCCACAAACTATCGGTAATGTGACGCGTATCAAAGAAAAATAGAAGCTCAAACAAGTACGATCAGTGTCGTGGTAATTTTGTGGTCAAACGACGCGTAGTGTTTTAATTTTTATCATTGTGTGAATTAACCAACCTACTGATATTTTTAACGCCACCACTGGCGGGGTGTACTTTTTTGGGTATCTTTATTCTTGGGGACATACAGTCGGAAAAATGAAAGAATACCCATGAACGATCATATCAAGCACTTATTTTGGATTTGCTGCCTTTTTCTATAAATAACAAACGAGAGAGATAGATTATTTAAGTGTTTTCTACTAAGCAAAACCGTTATCCAAGACATACGCAGTTACATATTTATAATTGACAGAGTGAGACGGCGATACAATTGTTCAACGTAGTTATATTAATTTTGTAGAAAATTTAAACTCACACTTGACTATTTCTGTACTTCTAATGTCATTCTTAGAAAAACATTTAACATCAGTAGAGATAATGACTGTATAAACTACTATTCGAGTAATCGTGCTGGTCAACTATAATCTGACCGATTCAATTTATCTCACTTTGACAGTGAAACTGGGTTATGTTCGGTAGAGTTTATAAATTTTAATAATCAGTCGTATTTACTTGAATAAACTCAGTTCTTTTAAAAGCTATTTTGATATTATATTGTATTTTTGGTTTGGTAAGTATTTATTTAATTAAAATAAGTCAATAAAATTTGTAATTAATCATCTGTCAATATGGTTAACTTCTGTCTATGAGTTTGCCAAACGTGTACATATTACTCTGACTTTTCAATCATAGTGTACCTATAAAATTACAGATTAGTATATTTTTACGAATGTGCATTTATTTGCGGATAATGTCTGGAAAATGATCTGCATACCAAAATGATCTGAATTCATTAAGTTTACTTTCATTTAAGTCACTTAATGCAGCTGACATAAACGACATTTTTTAAATTCCGGTTACTATTTACGTCCGGCAACTTTAACATGGAGAAATTCATAATACTATATTTGCTTACTCATTATTTTTGTATTATTAATCTATATCAAATAATTAATTACGGTAGTAAAATTAACATTTATTACCAATAAATATATAGGTATTATAAGAAAAAGAATAACATCATAAAAATTTTTTGACACATTTACGTAGCGAAAAATCGTATGGTTGGGTAGTAGTTACATCCGTTTTTTTTTACAGTATAGTTTAGACGTTGTTTTGACTAGAAATTTTTGATTTGATTCGTATGCATATCATCGCGCGATGGCGCATGGGTATTCTTTCATTTTTACTACTGTATTATGCTTTGACCCATTTTATCACAAAGTAAATATTTACTACTTTTACATTATTGTAAGGTGGTAACTGCGCTCTCTTTCTTTTTCACAATTACATTTATTACATCTCTCTTTGCCGACGTTTAAATTGCTAAAAGGTGAACCTCGCTTCAACTCGTGCTTCAACCTCTTCGTTGGAATGGGTTTTTACACATGTGTACCTAACTTGTTTTAAACCGTTTAGCACAGCACATCATTTGAAGAAATATCATACATAAACCCACACTGGAGAAAAACATACCTAAGTGTGAAATTTGTTTTAAGCAGTTTAGCCAAAAAAGTGATTTGAAAAAAAAATTAAGATTGCACACTGAAGAAAACTCTCACAGATGTGAAATTTGTTTTAAGCAGTTTACTGCGGCAAGTAATTTGAGAGTACACACCGGGGAGAAACCTTATAAGTGTGACATTTGTTTTAAGCAATTTATTCAAGTGAGCAATTTGAAAACACATTTGAGATTGCACACTGGAGAAACAAGGTGTGAAATTTGTTTTAAGCATTTTACTGCAGCAAGTCTTTTGAAAATACATTTGAGGGTGCACAGTGGAAAGAAGCCTTACAAGTGTGAAATTTGTCTTAAGCACAGTTTTGTTAACCCATTCACGGACACCACGGCATATGCAGACACTTACAAAGGGATATGGCTGTGTGAATATGAAGATGTGTCCGCGAAATTATAAGGAAGAAAAATAAAGAACGTGAACTAAAAAAAGAGAACCTGGGTCAGAAATTAGATATACAGAAGGGAAGCAGATGGGATTCTTGTGACTACCTATTACTGTACATAAAAGAACGGTGATCATAGTCACTGTTTAAAATCACCATTTTTTTAAAATAACGGTCATTGATCACGGTGTGATTTGAAACAACATACAACACAAAACTGCACTAAAACTTTTAAGTTCTATATACTCACTACTTAATTCTTACAGTTTCCAATGTACTTTCACCTTGTGTATCTTTGGTCATCAATTTTATTGACATTCTAGGCGTCTTCTTACATCTCGGAAAAGATTCAAGTTCAACTCAATTTCTTCTTCTCTTACTATTGTCAACGGTGATTGGATCATCATGGTAAGATCTCCAGATCTTACCACTATAGATTTTTTCTTTGGGGGTATTTAAAGAATATCTTCTACGCTAACTCACCGTATACGGCCGTATTCGCAATATGCGAGTTAGATTGCAAAAGTCAACATATAACCATATAACAGGTTCTGAAATCTAGAGTTATTGATTTAAAAACTAACATCTACTCTCAGAAGACCCTGTTGCCTTCTCTAATAAATTGCTATTGTATGAGTTTATACCAAATTCTGAAATATATGATCAATTTAAACAATGAACATTTAAAATTCGTACTAGTATATAATCTATATTACTAAATTAAAAAAAAACCTTCTAGAAATTTGAAAATTATTGTTCTGTGGTTTATGTATTAAAATTTCTTATATATTTTGGTTTTATTTTAGACTTTTCGCAAGAGAAGAACACTTTGGAAATTATAAAAACAGTTGACATACATTCATCTAATGAAGGACCACATACAAGTCGATCTGCTGAAGAAAAAACATTAAAATGTCAAATTTGTGCTAAGAAGTTTGGCAAAAAATATAATTTAAATGTACATATGAAAATTCATACTGGGCAAAAACCTTACACTTGTGAAATTTGTTTAAAGCAATTTTTTCAAGAGAGTAATTTGAAAATACATTTGAGAGTGCACACTGGGGAAAAACCTCATAAGTGTGAAATTTGCTTAAAGAAATTCACTTCTACAAGTTATTTGAAAATACATACGAGAGTGCACACTGGAGAAAAACCTCACAAGTGTGAGATCTGTTTAAAGCAATTTATTAAAAAAAGTAGTGTAAAAACACATTTGAGAGTGCACACTGGAGAAAAGTCGTACCAGTGTCAAATTTGTTTTAAGCAATATAGTCGCATAGATAGTTTGAAAACACATTTGAGAGTTCACACTGGAGAAAAGTCTTACCAGTGTCAAATTTGTTTTAAGCAATATAGTCGCATAGGTATTTTGAAAAGACATTTGAGAGTGCACACTGGAGAAAAGTCTTACCAGTGTCAAATTTGTTTTAAGCAGTATAGCGCAGCAAGATTCTTGGAAATACATTTGAGGGTGCACACTGAGGAAAAACCTTATAAGTGTGAAATTTGTTTAAAGCAATTTAGTCAATTATGTAATTTGAAAAGACATTTGAGAGTGCACACTGGAGAAAAATCATACAAGTGTGAAACTTGTTTTAAGCGGTTTACCTCAGCACAACGTTTAAAATCTCATATAAGAATGCACACTAAAGAAAAACCTTACAAGTGTGAAATTTGTTTTAAGCTGTTTTCTCGAGTAGATAATATGAATCGACATATGAAAATGCATACCGGAGAAAAGTCTTTTAAGTGTGACATTTGTTTTAAGAAGTTTACTGCAGAAAATCTTTTGAAAATACATTTGAGAGTGCACACTAAGGAAAAACCTTATAAGTGTGAAATTTGTTTAAAGCAATTTAGTCAATTAGGTAATTTGAATACACATTTGACATTGCACACTGGAGAAAAATCATACAACTGTGAAATTTGTTTTAAGCAGTTTACTAAAGCAAGTATTTTGAAAAAACATTTGAGAGTGCACACTGGGGAAAAACCTTACAAGTGTGAAATTTGTTTTAAGCTGTTTTCTGAATCACGTTCTTTGAAACGACATACCAAAGGGCATACTGGGGAAGCACCGCTATGAACAATATTCCAGTGGATATACGGGAACTCGTTTTTCTCAATATACGATTCAGATTACAAAAGTGAGATGATCAACATCCGCATGTTTTGTGTGTCTATTTCAGTGTGGACTTTTTTAGGACGATAAACTCGGTAAAACACAAGTTAAAACCAAAGTAAATATATTTAGGATACGGTAAGGTCTCTTTTTATGCGGATTTTTTAATGCGATTTTGAAGTTGTGCGGTTTGTATTTCATACAAAAATTTCTATTATTAACAACTAGTATAATTAATATTTCCATCCAGATGTCAGTAATCTGAGGATTTGAAATTAGGGTATTCCCCCTGTTACATGATGTAGCATGTAGCTATTACATCAATCTGAGTTTTGCATTGAAAGTTGAAAGGTATAACCTGTAATTGTTTTGAAATTAAATTTAAATGTTATAAGTCTTTTAAATGTTGCTGATTTCAAGTAGCAGTATAATAAACAGCACATTTTGATTTCTGGATTGAAACATTTAATTAAGTGTCGTAAAGTTTTATGTTCCATAATAAGAGGTTTTTGCAATCTCAATATCGTTAGTCTGCGATTTTAATTTCTTCTTTAATATTTTATTTGGCCCAATAGAGAAAAAAAAACATCAAAGACACAATTTTTGGTGGACAAACGACCATCATTTTATGTGATTTTAGAAAACCACGGAACCTATCCCTACTTTTTCAATGCAAGTAAAGTCTTTTTTATGCGCTTTTCTGAAGAACGTATCCACCGCATAAAACGAGACCTTACATTTATACAGGGTGAGTCACCACTAACGGGACGGAAGATTACAGCGAAATGGTAAACGATTTGAAAACAATTTTAAATTAATAGTTTGTAAGTTGATAAAAGCTACATTTTAAAATTATTTTGAAATATACAGTGTGTCCCAATAAATGGCGACGTATCAAAGTTATATTTTTTCTTATGAAACACCCTGTATTTTATTGCATTTTTTAATTGTCCGCAAAAAATAAGGTATAATTTCATAAAGCTTCCCTGTACCTATGTTCAGAGTGTTCTGAGTTATGTTGACTTTTCTTAAAATGTAAAGTTTTAAAAGGAGCCTTATTCTCAAGTTACTTAAGAAATTATAAAAAAATTACTTTTACATTTAAATAATTGGATATTGGTTGAATGTATTCCATGATTGACTATTACACATTTATTTACAGGGTGTTCAAACTTTACAGTTTCATTATTGGATTATTCAATGTGTCATATGATGCTTATTTTAAATGGAACACCATGTATATTAGTCAATAATGATATTAAACAAATTTACCTCTTTCGAATGGAATATGGCTGTCCTAGACCTAGGTCTCACAGTTTTTGCGTAATTTACAATGATTATTTAAAATTCCTGTAAATCGATTTTAAAACAAAAGGTGTAGTTAATTAATGTCATTGTATGATATTGTCATTTTGACAGTAAGTTCTGGTAATTATCTTATAATTAATGTATTCCATGATTTATTATTACCCATTTATTTACACGGTGTTTAAAATGTACAATTTCATTATTGGATTATTCAATGTGTCATAGATGCTTATTTTAAATAGAACACCATGTATATTAATAAATTATTATACTAAACACAGGTTCCTGTTTCGAATGGTATATGTGTTCTATAACTAGGAGTCATCATAGTTTTTGCCAAAGTTACAATTTTCTTAAACGGTAAATAAATTTTAAAAATATTTATTTTCGAGTCACTCTCGATTTTTATACCCATCATCTTGGCAGAGTTGGTATAAACGACTGTAGTTGTAAATACAGTGGGTGATCATATTATTAGAGCCACCTAGTAAAATTCAATGTTTTAAAGGAAGGGTATATAATTGAGCTGTATCATATATTAATGCATTTGTTTCCATTTGGCTGTCTTGTTACACTTTATGAAAGGACAGTAAATAGTCTGACAATAGTGGCAACACGCATGTGTGGCAATGCGTGACTCAGATGCCATTGTTCGTCAGTGCTGCCCAGCCTAGCTTGCAACTCGTGTGCCTATTATTTTGTATTCTTGGTGTTTAGAGTTATAATAAAGTTTGCGAGTTTTCATTGTTCTCTAGTGATATTCTGACAGTCCTATACAATTTTTTGTGAATTTAGTAAAAATTGCGCCTTCGTTACACTAGTGGTACCAGAATATCATGGTAAATCCAAAGACATCTCACCAAGGAAAATAGCAGAAATAAAAACTTTAATATTCAATACTAATCACTCCAACAGAAACATAGCATCCATTTCTAAAGTTTCAAAGGCAACGTGGACCGTATAAAGAAAAATCTTACATACCATTATTAAACAAAAGTAAAATTTTCTGAGGTGGCTCTAATAATATGATCACCCACTTTAAATATGTGTATACTTTTAGTTGCTCATTTGTAAGCTAAATTTTTTCGTTATTGAAAATAATTAAATACATAACGAAACATAAAGAATTTTATTAAAACAAATACATAAATAATACAAAATGAACCACAACTTACTATAAGTAAAAAATGTTTGCTTTCTTGTGCAATACAAAAAGCGATTTTATCTTCAAGTAAGTTGCTTACGTTATAACATAACCCTTAACATAGGCAGAGCTGGGCAATACCCGGGTACGGGTACAAGTACCCGAATTTTGAACTCTCAGTACATTTTGGGTACCCGGTACCCGAGTACATTTTCAATAAAGTACTCGGTACTCGTAGCATATGGGTAAAATACCCGGTACCCGCGTTTTTTATACGAGTACTTTTTGCAAGTATAAACTTGTCGCTGCATGTGGGAGAGCACATTAATAGCAACACGCAAAAACGTCGTTTTCAGTATCAGTCCATTCGCAAAGTCAAGCAAACGGCTATTCTCTTATGCCATAATAATTAAGAGCCCTTCAAGAAATGCTCTGAAGAACTGATGAAACTTTGAAAAATTAGTTATCTTAAAAACCAATAAAATTAATCAGTGAGTGTGGAGTGGTGTTATACGCTCTGAGCTTCGCTGGTGGCGCTCCTGGCGGGTTACTAATTCAACTTTCACTGGTAATTTTTAAATTTATTATTTAATTGTAATCGCTTAATATTTACAACGCAAAAAAATAATTAAATTGTAATCGATTTTTTTAAGATTTTGCTAATCATTTTGACGTTCTATTGATAAAATATGAATTTCTTACTTCGGATACTTTCACAATTATCGTGTAGATGGCGCTAAGAATAATTTATAATTACATATTACGGAACATTAAAAAAACTTAAATTCAGTATTTAACACATTCACGGTCATGACTGCATATGAAGTCATTTACTCCATAAGAATACGTGTATACAATGACAGCGTGTCCGTGAATGTGTTAAATCGTAAGTATATTTAAGGTAAAAATATATACCACAGCTTTGACCAACTAATATTTTTTATAATTAATGTTTTTACTTTTAATTTTAAATTAATCGCACTTTGACATTTATGTCAAATTTCCGGTAAACGTTTACAGACTTGCCACTACTGGCGCTCACGAATTTGTAAATATCCCCTCTACGTACGAGTTCACAGCGTATACCTACTGATTACAGTAAAACCCAAGGTCCCTATACCAAGGTCTATTTATGAACCTTGAGTAAAACATGTGTTATCGGCCACCTGTACTTACGGCCTGTTCCAAAATTCCGCAAACCAATATATATATATATATATATATATATATATATATATATATATATATATATATATATATATATATATATATATATATATATATATATGTATATTCGCTTATTTATGACCTGCGATTTACGGCCAATAATCACATATTTTTAAAGCCCATTTCATAGAAATTGAATGTGAATGTTAGCCAAAATAATTTTTTAAAAATAATTTTGCCTATTTGTTGATGGAAATTTCCAGTACTATTTATTAGGACGTATTGTATCTACCTAAACAGGAGATTAACCTTCATCGGGTCGGTGGTCACAATAGGTTCTTAAAATCCTATAATGAAATAGTTTTGTTTTATATTAGGATATTAAAGTAGTTTCCGACGTTTCCGTTTATGAATATAATTATATTTCTTTTATTAACAAAATAAACAAAATTCCAATTATCTTTTATGTATTTGTGGACTACAAAAACTGGAAATACCGGCCACCTTTCTATATCGGCCAATAGTATTTTTAGTGGCCGTTACTGACAGGTTTGATGGCCGTTACTGACATGTGATGCGGGGCGAGAAGTATGGCATCGTGCGACTCATAATGCAGGGAAAGATAGATGGCAGAAGACGAATTTCATGGCTGAAGAACCTCAGAGAATGGTTTGGATGCAGCTCAAAACAACTGTTTAGAGCTACTGCCACAAAAATTAAAATAGCTATGATGATTGCCAACCTCCGTAGCGGAGATGGCACCTGAAGAAGACTGACAGGTTTTATTGTATTAATCAATGATCAATTTTTAAAATTCCTATTTTTTTATTTAAGTTGGAGTTACAGTCGAACCCGCTTGTTGGAATAGCCTTTGTGCAAGGCAAAAATATTCTTATAACCGGGATATTCTAATAACCGATCATTGGTGGCTAGTCGAAATAAGTGTTACCGAATATACGTAATAATATTATTTACATATTCTTTTTCTCATGATCATCTTTCAGTGCGTCACAGTTTTTCGATTTCTTTCTAACGCATTAAATTGTATGTGACAGAAAAAAACGTACGTCGCCGATTACAGACATTTACAACATTTATCCTAGTTATTCTAGTTGTCGATAGATGGCGCCATAATAAAAAAAATAATTTTTTTTAATTAGATAATATTACAAATATAATCTGTATAATTTATAAGACTATATAAATCAAAGAAAATACCATCTTATAAATGCAAGAAACACATTTGGTTTGTTTTTATTCCAAATTGAAAATAAAATGTGACAACTGTCAGATTTAACTAAAATGTCATGTTAGAATAAATGTCATAAAGGTGTATTATCACGGACTTACCCTTTTTCCTATCATTTGTTACGCACTGAAAAATGCTCATGAAAAGGACAATACTATGCCAATGTGTAGTTTTACATACTATGCCAATATGTAGTTTTATTACATACTATGCCAATATGTATATCATATATGTACCTACATAATCAGTGTATGTAAATGGTTTTAGGTCTTTTTACGTCAATAATACAGTAGTGTAACTAGTACTTATCTATGTATGTGTTAAATACCAAATTGCATTACATGTATGTGAATGAATACATTAGGGAAATAATATGAAATGTATGCAATATGTAGATATGTAAATATTTTCTTATTAAAATGCATATATAACAAAATTACTTTTTTTTTCTTGAGAAATTATTGGTAATTATAGCTTTTTCGTTGTTAATCCGTGTGGTCATCCTTAATCCATTGGTTGAATAGAAGTTTTATTGGCGTCAAGAAATGGATTGTTACATTCTTGTTCTTTTCTCTTCTTTTCGAATTTAACAAAGCCATAATTTACATCTTGCAAACAGGTAGGTACTCTCTGAGTGAATTCTAAATAAACTGCTTCTAACAATTTTATAACAGGCAACAGTGCCTTTGTGTAGACAAATAAAAATTATTTTATGACTCGTGCATTTGTCGGCCACGCTAAAGATCGAATTGGTATTCGTAACAAAGTAATAAATATTTATTAAAAATTATTTTATGACCCATGCATTCGTCGGCCATGCTAAAGATCGAATTGGTATTCGTAACAAAGTAATAAATATTTATTACCCTAATAATATCTAATCCAGCACTACAGGCCGTTGACGACAAACCATAATACCAAACATAATTTAAATTTTTCGTAAATTGTAAAAAAAATATTCTTTGACCTGCAAAATATGCTAATAAGCGGTATTATCTAGTTAGATCCTATTCCAATAAACAGATAAATTTATTAAGGAGTAAACGGAAATGTTTCGGGAACTTGAATTTATATTCCATAAACCGGGATATTCCTATAACAGGGATTCTAATAAGCGGGTTCGACTGTATACGTTATTTTATGTTTTCATGACTCATAAATAAATATGTTTAGAGAGGCAGAGATAATTATTACCTTCTTATCTTTTTTCGGGTTCTATATTCAAATGTACTCGAAATAAGTACCCGAGAAATTCGAGTAATTTAAATTTAGAGTATTGTACCGAGTACTTTGAGAAATCTCTAAAAAGCGTCCTTTTTGGGTATCTTCTATCAGGATACTTTTGAGCGTAAACTTTAGAAGCTAAGAGACAATTTTCTAAACATTCCCCAATACAAAGTACCATTCTACTATTTCGTAGATAGCGCGATTATTCATTTTTAGGAACAATTAAATTTGAATATCATACAAGGATGTTTATATTTTTGATAATTAGCAGACCGTACAAACTATACGTTATTTTTTGCGGACAAATAAAAATGCAATAAAATACAGGCTGTTCCATAAGAAAAAAAATAACTTTGATACTAAGCGACGAAGAAATACTGAACAGATGGAGAGAATACTTCGAAGAGCTTCTATAAATGAAATTCCCACAACAGAATATGCAGAAGAATAACCGAATGAAAATATTGATCAAGAAGAAATACAGGAAAGACCGCCTAATGAAAAAGAAATAATAGAGAAACTAAAGAAAAACAAGAGCCCAGGTAAGGATCACGTAACAGCTGAAATGTTTAAATATGGAGGACCAGTACTAATTAAGCATTTGGAAAAGCTGATAAAAGAAATTTGGGAACAAGAACACATACCAAATGAATGGACTGAAGCCACACTGTGTCCAATTCACAAAAAAGGCGACAAAAGTTTATGCCATAATTACAGGGTAATAGCCCTACTAAACGTTGCATATAAAATACTTGCAATATACAGGGTGAGGCAGATAAAGGGCCTATTAGAAATATCTTGAGAACTAAAGGTAAGAGAATCATGAAAATTGGAATACAGGGGTTTTGAGGTATGAACTATTTAATGAAAATATTTTGGTCTCTTTGCTACTTCCAGTTATACCGGAAGTTGATTGTAACTTTGTTTTTTTATTTGGTACACCCTGTATATTTTTACATTTTTGGATACTGCTCGATGTCTTCTTTCTTAAAATATGAGGTTGTGTAATATTATACAGGGTAATTTAAAAGATAATTACGGTTTTTTATAAATTTTGTAGCAAACTTCACACCCTGTAGAATTGTACTGATTTGATATCAAAAACTCCATTTATGTTTAAGTGATTTTTAATATAGTCTATTATTGCCAAAAATTAATAATTCAGCGAAACGTTTAATTGTAGTATACAGGGTTGGTCGAAACTCGGAATGAGTATTTTCTGAGTTTTCTTAAATGGAACCCTGCATTTTTGTATTGTAATGAAATAATATTTTATAGTACTTTTTTATTTCTTAAGCATTCCCTATACCTAACTGCTTTAATTTGTAAGTTATTCGTAGTTCTTCAAGACAAACATTAATTGCAACAAAAATTACGTGAAATTTTATTAAGTTTGCCGTGAAAATATTAAATTATAATTTTTTTTTTTTTTTTAAATAAATACATGTTAATCTAGAATGATCCTTAATTTATTAATATTGGATGAGATACCAAACTGCCTACGTTGTTAAGATTGTTGGTGCATAAAATATTAATAAAAACAAACCATATTCTAACTAGTTGGCTATGGCTTACTAAACACTGACACTAAACTTGATTAAAGTAACATTATTTTTATAGTTCCAGTTGCTTTGTTACCATTACTAATATAAATTTTTGTAATGGGGAACTGATTAGTAAAGTTTTTGTTCTAGGAGAGTATAACAAAAATGTACTACTAGCAATAAGAATTTACCATCTGCAACTCCCTGATAGACGACAACCAAGAAGAGAAACTTTTAAAAGTTTACTAGAATAGTTTCGACGTACTAGACACTTAGATTACGAGAACGTTCATACCAATATGCAGATTCTCAGTGACACTAACATTTAATTCATCATAATATCATTCACAATAGTTTTTGTTCGATCAGATTTCTTGTAATCTATATGTCCAGTTCGTTGAAACCGCTCTAGTAAATTGTGAAAAGTTTCTCTTTTTGGTTGTCATCTATCATGGGATTGCTGATGATAAATTCTTATTGCTAGTAGCACATTTTTATTTGTTATACTCTCCTAGAACAAAAAACATCTGAATCATTTCCTCATTAGAAAAATTCATATTAAGTAGTAATGGCAGCAAAGCAACTGGAACTTCAAAAATAGTATAATGTTTAAGCATATTTAGTGTCAAAGTCATAGCCAACTAGATAGAACATTGTATGTTTTTATTAATATTAAACACACCAACAATCTTAACTACGTAGGTATTTTGATATATCAACCAGTATTAATAAATTAAGGGTCAGTCGAGATCAGTATGTGTTAATTTTCGAAAAATTATTTATGATTGAATATTTTCACGGCAAACCTAATAAAATTTCACGTAACTTTTGTAGCAATTAATGTTTTTCTTAAAGAACTACGAATAACTTACAAATTAAAGCAGTTAGGTATAGCGAATGCTTAAGAAATAAAAAGTACTATAAAATATTATTTCATTAAAATACAAACATTCAGGGTGTTCCATTTAAGAAAACTCAGAAAATACTCATTCCGTGTTTCGACCAACCCTGTATACTAAAATTAAACATTTCGCTATATTATTAATTTCTGATAATAATAGACTATATTGAAAATCACTTGAACATAAATGAAGTTTTTAATATCAAATCAGTACAAATCTACAGGGTGTGAAGTTTGCTACACAATTTATAAAAAACCGTAATTATCTTTTAAACTACCCTGTATAATATTACAAAACCTCATATTTTAAGAAAGAAGACATCGAGCAGAATCCAAAAATGTAAAAATATACAGGGTGTCCCATTAAAAAAAACGAAGTTACAATCAACTTCCGGTATAACCGGAAGTAGCAAAGGGACCAAAACATTTTCATTAAATAGTTCATATCTCAAAACCCCTGTATTCCAATTTTCATGATTCTCTTACCTTTACTTCTCGAGATATTTCTAATAGGCCCTTTATCTGCCTCACGCCTGTATATAAAAGACAAGATAACACAAAAGATAGATAATGACATAGGAGAATATCAATGTGGATTCAGAAGAAGACGCAGCATGATGGATCAAATTTTCCTGCTGCGTGAAATACAAGCGGAAAGCTACGAATACGGGAAATCTACAATGGCCCTATTCATTGACTTTAAACAAGCTTTTGACACAGTTAAACGGAAAGAAATATACAAAGCACTATGTGAAATTGGAATTAGTAAAAAATTAATAAAGATGGTAAAAGTTACACTCAGAGAAACAGAGAACAGGGTCAAAATAAATGGAAAGGAAACAGATAAGTTTAGGGTCGGTGAAGGGGTACGATAAGGAAACCCACTGTCATCACTGTTGTTCAGTATCCTTCTTGAAATGGTCATCAGAGAAGCCTAAATTAACAGGACAAGACTTGTATACCAACGAAAACACCAATGCTTTTCATTCGCTGATGACATAGTAATGATAGCCAGAAGTAAACAAGAATTAAAAGAAATACTAAAAAGACTAGAGGCGATAGGAAGAAAGAAAGGGATATACATAAACGAAGAAAAGACTAAATATATGGAATGGACAGAACTAGAATACACACAAGGACAATATCTGACAATAAACACAGAGGCAAAAATATATTAAAGAAGAAATCCAAGCGATAATTATGGCTGGTAATCGTAGTATCTTTGCTCTAAACAACTTATTAAGAAATAAGAACATATCTAGAGGGGCTAAGATAAGAATATACAAGACAGTGATAAGACCTATAGTCTTGTATGCCAGTGAAACATGGACGATGAACAAATCCGAGCAAGTCATGCTTAAAGTGTGGGAAAGAAAAGTCCTAAGAAAAATATTTGGCGGAAAGTTATGGAATGGAATGTGGATAAGAAGACCAAATGTAGAATTGGAGAGGATGTATGGTGAACCAAACATGTAGGGATCATAAAATCACAAAGACTGAGATGGTTGAGACATATCCACAGGATGCCAAACACGAGACTTCCCAAAAAAATACTAACGGGAGGAAAGAAGAAGAAAGGTAGACCGAAAACCAGATGGAAGAAAGATGTTGAAAAAGACATAGAAGAACTGAAAATCACAAATTGGAAAAATAAAGCAGCAAATAGGAGAGATTGGAAAGGAATAGTAAACCAAGCCATGGCTCTTCTAGGCCTGGAGAGCTAAACTATATATAACTTGCAAACTATTAATTTAAAATTTTTTTCAAATCTTTTACCATTTCGCTGTAATTTTCCGTCCCGTTAATGGTGACTCACCCTGTATACAGTTCAAAATAAATAATTAAATAAAATAAAATGTGATTATATCTTACCCCGTTGCGAAGCAGATGCCCTTGATGGATGTCTCCAAACGAAAATTAATATTATCAAAAGAAAATATCCTTACACCTCACTACAGTGTAAGGCACAAACAGTTACGCAATCAAAATGTGAATAATCAAACGATTCTGATCGGAAGCCTCTCACTCCACGGCTACCGTTTAATTACGAGTCTCGCTACTCAGGTCGGCCTGCCTGCTCAATCCGCTGGCCTGGGAGCCCAGAGCTAGTCGCTACAAAACTGATTCTTCTCCGCCAGGGTTGTAGCGCTACGTGATGATGATGATAAGACAAAGTTTCAATAGTACCTATATAACGCGCTATAAAACGTAGTCACTTCTGTCGAAAGTGCCACGTGCCGTTATTTATTGTCTTTCGTTTCTGAAATCTACATATGATATGTATTTAAGCTTTGTGAATGTTTGGTATTGGAATTATGGAACGAAGCCAGCAGCTTGTTTCCAGGTGACGCATGCATATGCACTTGTTCAATGACTTTGATATTTTTGTCACTTGTAATTTAGCTATTGTCAGATAGATAGAATAATTTGTTGGAATTTTTGGAAGCATAAACTTTTAATTGTTGATTCTCTATTTTTAGGTTTGTATAAATTGTTAAGATATAATTTTGTAATTAACAATAAACCCTGTTTTTAGACAATCAACTTTGTTTTGATGCTGCAAGGAACGATCAGTCGTGTGATGGATGACCGAAGTTAAGTTTAACGTTCGAGTTAAAGTTAAGATAACTCTCAGGAATAACGTGCCCATAACTATATAGGTAAAATTTGGTGTGATGTATCGCTCGCAGTTATGAGATAGTTATATCATCAACGTTATATTAGAAAGAAGTTTTGAGGAACAAATTTTGAAGTAACAAAGAGAACCTTATGTACAAATAGTACAAGTTGGAGTGAGCGCGAGAGATTGTTCCGAACATATCCGTCGTCGGCTACCGCCGATGACCGAACAGCAAACAGCTGTTTGGGTTTGTTGGTGTTTCTAAGTTGCTTTCAAACGGTAGATAGAAACAGGGTTGCCAGATTGGTGTATTTTCCCAAAATTTTGGGTTAATTTGAAAGCGTCTATTGAAATTTTTCTAAGCAGAAATTGTAGTGGGATTTTTTGGGGGCGGAAAATTATGGATGATTTTAAGGGGTCATGGTAAATTAAATTTGCGAATGTACATAGAACTGTATGTTATACTCCCATATAATCGAACACGATAGGAACTATGAATTATTTCCATGGCCCTCGTTGATATTGTAGTATGAATTTTGCTTTACTGTTCTCTTCGTTTGACTAATAATTTATTAAAATGCGGCAACAATTTAAATTTGGGGACTTTGGGGTATTTGAGCTTCAATTTCAGGGAATTTCAGTTTCTAAGTGGGGGATTTATAAAATATCATCTGGCAACTCTGGATAGAAAGCTCAGTAGGTACTTAAAATAAAATTTCAACTTATATCGCTCGACTTGATTTTTGTATAATTTTTAAAATTGTATTACCCTTCTATTCTTAATTATTAAATTACTAGCTTCTAAATTCACTTGATTTCTGTCTAAAAACAAGTCAAAAGATGAACCTAACCTTGCATAACTACAGAGTTATCTCATAACTTGAGGTTTAACGTCGCGTTATAAAGTGACCAGATAACTCAAGAACTGTCAAGAAATAACGCAAATAGTTAAGTTAAGTATGATACATCACACCAATTCGATGGTTATAACATAACTACAGGATAACTTTACGTTAACGATAACTTCGGTCATCCATCACAGGGCTGATTATATGTATAATAAAAATAAATTAGAGGGAGCCAGTAAAGACTAGAGGGTGCCAAAAAAATTTGTCAGTAAAAATTTGAGGAAGTCAAAAAAATTGGAGGGTGTTAGTTCAATTGATAATATAAAAAATACACAGTTGTATAGAATCTCATTTATTTAAATAATCAAGAGAAATAAAACATCAGGAATTCTTCTTCTTTGTGTGCCGTGCTTGTTTTCAAGCGTTGGCTATCATCGTATTATCAAGCTGATGAAATGTTTCTCAGTCGGCAGCTATCTGAAACAATTTCTCGACCGTTCGACCTTCTTCTACGGCTCTACAGCCCAAATTAAGAATTGGCCTCCTTTATTTTTTGCCTCCACCCTTGCTTGTCTGTGGCTGCTCTTCTCCATACACGGACTCCTAAAAGGGCTTGTGCGTCGATGTTTACTGTCTTTCCAGCGCTTTCCGTTCGACCTGTCCATTGTCTAATGTTAAGCAGCCAGCACAATTGTTTTTTTCCAACCCAGCGTGTTCCTTCGATTTTGCCCGGAATGATTAACGAGTAAGCGATATTTAGGTCCTCTCATTATATGACCGAAGTATTGAACCATCAGGAATACAAATACTTAATCAGACTAACTACTTCTTCATATGTACCTACTTCAACTGTTTGGTGCACATGTTACATTATAATGCGTTTCCCTAAAATTCAGCAGTTTCATGTGTTTTTAAATTAGGACGTTCTGAAAACTCTTTGATGCAGATTTCACATTCAAATATGGTATTTCTCCATATGCAATTGTGTTTTCATGTGTTCTTTTAAAGAAGAACTTCGTGCAAACTGTCTGTTACACATTTCACACTTGTAAGGCTTTTCCCCAGTGTGCAAATTCATATGTGATTTTAAATGAGCACTTTGCGAAAACTGTTTTGTACATTTTTCACATTTAAATGGCTTTTCCCCTGTATGCGTTTTCATGTGTTCTTTTAAATAAAAACTTTGTGAAAAGGCTTTGGCGCAAATTTCACATTCAAAAGGTTTCTCTCCTTTGTGCATTTTCATATGTAATTTTAAATAAGAATTAGCTGAAAAATGTTTGCTACATATTTCACATTTAAATGGTTTTTCCCCAAAGTGTACTCTCATATGGACTTGTAAATTAGAACTTTGTGAAAACTGTTTGTTGCATATTTCACAAGAAAAGGGCTTTTCTCCAGTGTGCATTCTCATATGCGTTTTCAAAAGAGAAATGTCTAAAAACTGTTTGTTGCATATTTCACATACAAAATATGTTTCCTCATTGTGCATTTTCATGTGTAATCTTAAATAATATTTTGTTGAAAAAAGTTTGCTGCATATTTCACATGTAAAAGGTTTTTCTCCTTTGTGCTTTCTCATATGTAACTGTAAATAAGTATTATCTGAAAAATGTTTGTTACATATTTCACACCCAAAAGGTTTTTCACCAGTGTGCACTCTCATATGCGCCTTTAAATAGGTACTTCGTAAAAACTTTTTGCTGCAAATTTCACATTCAAAAGGCTTGTCTCCATTGTGTCGTCTCATATGAAATCTTAAAGAAGAGTTAGTTGAAAAGTATTTGCTGCATATTTCACAGGTGAAAAGTTTTTCTCCTTTGTGCATTCTCATATGAAATTTTAAATAATAATTATTTGAAAAATGTTTGTTACATATTTCACATTTATAAGGTTTTTCACCAGTGTGAATTCTCATATGCGTTTTTAAACAAGAAGCATCTAGACACTGTTTGTTGCATATTTCACATAAAAAAGCTATTCCCCCATTGTGCCCCTTCATATGTACTTTCAAATAATATTTAGTTGAAAAAAGTTTGGTGCATATTTGACATTCAAAAGGTTTTTCACCTTTGTGCATTCTCATATGTAATTTTAAATAAAAATTAGCTGAAAAATGCTTGTTACATATTTCACACTTGTAAAGTTTTTCCCCAGTGTGTCTTCTCATATGTACTTTCAAATTTGTACTTCGTAAAAACTTTTTGCTACATATTTCACAAGTGAAAGGTTTTTCTTCGGTGTGTATCTTCTTATGTTTTTGTAACTTGTAACTTTGTGAAAACTGTTTGTTGCATGTTTCACATGCAAAAGATTTTTCTTCAGCGCTTAGTTTCTTATTTGCTGTAAGATATTGGTTCAAATTGTTGATACTTGTAGCATAATCTTTCAAAATGTTTTGTGCATCACTTTGCACATCTTCACCTAAAAAACCTAAAACCATAATTACATATTAAATCAGTAGTATGTAATAGAAACAAGAAAAAATAATATAGGTAGGCCATAGCCGAAAATTTTTGAGACCACAAAAAGATGGAGTTACTGAGGAAAGTTACTGGTTGGTACTTTGGATTACCTTTTGGTCCTTAGTTAAATAAATTCATAATAAAACTTATTTAAAATCATTACATTATATTTATAATGTCCAACGTGTAACGAGATTTAACTCATTATTTAGAAACTCCTAAATAGATCAGGACGGATCTGTGAACAAATGTCTATTTTTGGATGTGCAAGGTGGCATTCGGATTTTTGCAGATAAAGTTAGGTGACAGTTTCAATAATAATAATTGACTTACTCTCCTTCTCAAATATGCCCGGAACATTAATAAAAAAATTAGAATATTTAAAAATTTCGAAAAACATCAATTTTTTTTAACTTTCTTTGCTTATAACTTTAAAACGATTCATTTTGGAACAAAGTCGTACAGAAATAAAATAAAGATAATTAAATTGTGCATGATATACGACTGGTTTAAAATGTCTTAAAGTATTACCCTTTCTGCAAAACAGTAATAAATACAAAATAAGGGGGCAAAATAAGCCTGTTTTTATTCAATGTTTTTCAACTACTTTGGTTGCACTTAGAACCTTCGTAATTCGCTTAGAAAATTCTTACAACATACTTAATCCGTTTACCAAATTTCATTAAAATCGACTTAATAGATTTTGCAATCTAAATTTTTTTTTAAAGTTAAAATTTTTTTAAAACTTTCTGAAAAAAAAGTAGGCCATTTAGAAGATTGCTAATTTTTTACATAATATGTAAAAAATTAGCAATCTTTATAAAGAGACGCTTTACCTATCTAATACACTTGACAGAATTAAAATCGGATTATTTAAGCGGCCTCAGCACTGTTTTAAAGCTATAAACAATTTTTTGGCTTATAAACAAATACAGTGAAGACGTTTGAGTTGGAATTAGTGATGTTAGAAGAGAATATTCCCGAGAACGAGAATATTCTCGGCCAGAAAATTCTCTCGAGAATATTCTCGACAAAAATTTTCTATATTTTCAAAAACTGAAACAAAAATAAAAACTAGATACGTGTCAAATTATTATAATTTAAAAAATATGTAGTTATATTGTTTTTGTCAGTCCTATGAACCACTAGTAAGGGTGTTTACAGTGTCAATATTTGTTGTTTTGGTGCAATATTATCGTTCAAATATTTAGAATGGTGTTCATTTAAGCAGAGAAGAACAAGTTGAGGAAACTGAGTTTGTAGATAATTTAGCAACTTTAAAATATGGTGATGAGTCGGCTGAAATAATGGCAGATTTGGCACTTTATCGGTCTAAGGAGGGATTTTTTGGAAAACCATACGTTGTAAAATCAATTGAAAAACTAGACAACCATATGGTGAAGAGGTACATGTTTCGGAACAAAATTAACTAAAATAGTAGTTGATATATTAAGCATGCCTTCATACAGTGCAGCGACTGAAAGAAGTTTCAGTACTTATGGTTTTTTTTATCCACTCCTCTAAAAGAAACCGGCTCACTGCTGAACGGGCTCGTAAGGTAACTTTTATTGCTCACAATTTAAAATTGTTAGACGTAGACCAATCCGTGACTGAGCTGGCCACTCGTGAAAAACAAAATCCCACAACTCATCAGTACATTGAAATGCAGATTGTAGATGACTAGGATGAGCTAATGATAGAAATAGATTCTGAATCTGAGGTCACATCTTTTATCATACCACATCGATTATTTGCTGTTAAGAAAATTTCATTTTTTTATCAAAGAAATTTTGTGTTTTCTGTTGTTTTTGTATTTTTTATATGCAAAGAACACTGTTGTTTCGTCTCATAATTTTGTATATAAGATCATGATTTCTAAAACTCTATTTTTCATCTTCAACAATATTCTTAAGTGCGTCATGGGGTTCATTCTCAGAAAATTCTCCATATCGAGAATATTCTCCGATCTTTCATTCTCTAGAATTTTTTTAGAATTCCAACAAGTGTTGGAATAAATTCATTTTTCAGTTATTTATCAAATAAACATTTTTTTCTGTTTTAGGGCAGCAGTAAAATGTATTTCGAATTAAATAAATTGTATACTTTTTCTTTTTGTCTCAATTAATTAAAACAAAATTTTTGGGCACACGGTATAAATAATTATGTTAATATTTATATTAATGAATAGAGAATTGAATAACCTTTCGAATAAGCTAGCACACTACCCCTATTCTCTTTTAAAAAAATCATCGATTACGTCATCACACCCAGATGGATGACGTCACTAGTATGATATATGTATATGCCAAAAAATTATAATTTAAATATAAAAATCGACCTATTTCGGGATTTATCTCCAAAGCCGCTCATTCTCGAGAAAATGAATTTATTCCATCTCAAACGATAATCAACATTAATATCACAAGAGAGTGAGAATAAATTGAAAATAATGCGACAATTTTTCGAAAACTTGTTGCCTGGCAACAGACACGAAAGCCCGAAAGGCTCATGTGACTATTGCCGAAAGGAAACGAGTTTCAGATATAACATGTTGTTATTTATTCTTACTACCGTGTGATATTCGAAAGATTATTTTTTAATATGTACTTACATACAAATTTCAAGTCTTTGTAAATAAACATTCAGTGACATTCATCACAATTAATGTCTTTCAACTTGTCAAAGTGAACAGCACAGTTTAGGAAATATTCATACGAAGATATCAATAAAATATTACTTACTTACTTACTCCGTGGCGTTACAACCCTTCGTGGTTTTAAAGTTCTTCGAGCTCTTTGTTAGTTCTTATCCTATATTGTCATGATGCTTCATCCAGCACAGGACCAAAGATCTTCCTTAGGATTTTTCTTTCCCAAACACATAGTCTCTCTCCGTTTGCCTTTGTTATCGTCCACGTTTCGCTTCCATACATCACAACGGGTCGTATGATTGTTTTATAGACCTGTATCTTCGTACGTCTTGTTAGTTGTTTCAAGTTTATAAGGTTTTGGAGGGCAAAAAGACATCTGTTGCCGGCCTGAATCCTGTTGTTTATTTCTTGTGATCCGTTATTGTCTTCAGTTATTGTTGTTCCAAGATACTTGAATTCTCTAACGCGCTCAAAATTAAAGTCATCGATGGTGATGTTCTGACCAATTCTATCTCTGCTTTGGTTATTGCGGCTCATATACATAATATATTATATTTCGTCTTGTTTTCGTTGATTTGGAGCCCATCTTCTCTGCTTCCTTCTCGAACCTCACGAAGGTCTCCTTCATCCTTAATCGTGTGTTTCCTATTAGATCGATATCGTCTGCAAATGCCAGTAGTAAGTTTGGTCCTTCTCGATGAAATACTGTATTCGGTTTTTCGATTCTTGCACTTCTGATTATGTGCTCCAGAGCTAAGTTGAAGAGTTGTGGTGAAAGTGCATCTCCCTGTTTTAGTCCATTGTTTATTTCAAATGTCTCCGAGTATTGTTGTCCAACCCTCACCTTACATCGTAACCGTTCCATACACACCCGTATCAACCTGACTAGTTTTTTTGGAAAGCCAAGTTCCTGCATCGCTGTCCACAGTCTAGCCCTGCATACTCTATCAAATGCTTGTTTAAAATATATGAACATCTGATGAAGCTAACGATCAAACTCCCAGCATTTTTCCATTATCTGTTTTATTGTGAATATCTGGTCAATAGTAGAACGGCCCGGTCTAAATCCGCATTGATAATCTCCAACGATTTCTTCTGTGTATGTTTTGGTTCTTTCTAGCAGGATGTTTGCAAGGATTTTGTAGGTGGTGTTTAGGAGTGTTATTCCCCGGTAGTTAATACATTGCTTTTTGTTTCCTTTTTTGTGTATTGGTACAATAACTCCTTCTTTCCATTCATCTGGCATCGTTTCTTCTTGCCAAATGTCTTGAATTAGCTTGTATATAGAACTGTACAATGGACTAAGTTTTCACTCTAATGGCACATAACATATCTCACCAGAATGAAAACAATGGGAACCTTCTCTGGTTACACCTCCGAGGCTTCTACAATTTGCAAGCCATACGGATGCTGAGACTAAGGAAGATGAGGGAATTCTACAATTTACAATTCACGTCACATCTGCTCAGCGCGGTAAAGTTCCAACGAGACTGGTTCCCTTCATACTCCACACAGAGTAAATGTAAATCAAAAATGAATAACCATTTTCAATTTCGTTGCAAAACGAAAATACAGCCGAACCATATTCCAGTCCAATCAGAGAGTGCTGCAAGCACCTCTACCGGTTTCGAAACTTATTAGTCTCTCATCAGGAGGCACATATGCTGCTCTCCCTGATCCAACCAAAACAAACCCCAGCGTGCAGTCCCGAATTGCAACGAACGAAATGGCATAGATGCCCTAGCGGCAACTGCTAGCAAAAGACTAAGTTTTCACTCTAATGGCACATAACATATCCCACCAGAATGAAAACAATGGGAACCTTCTCTGGTTACACCTCCGAGGCTTCTACAATTTGCAAGCCATACGGATGCTGAGACTAAGGAAGATGAGGGAATTCTACAATTTACAATTCACGTCACATCTGCTCAGCGCGGTAAAGTTCCAACGAGACTGGTTCCCTTCATACTCCACACAGAGTAAATGTAAATCAAAAATGAATAACCATTTTCAATTTCGTTGCAAAACGAAAATACAGCCGAACCATATTCCAGTCCAATCAGAGAGTGCTGCAAGCACCTCTACCGGTTTTGAAACTTATTAGTCTCTCATCAGGAGGCACATATGCTGCTCTCCCTGATCCAACCAAAACAAACCCCAGCGTGCAGTCCCGAATTGCAACGAACGAAATGGCATAGATGCCCTAGCGGCAACTGCTAGCAAAAGACTAAGTTTTCACTCTAATGGCACATAACATATCCCACCAGAATGAAAACAATGGGAACCTTCTCTGGTTACACCTCCGAGGCTTCTACAATTTGCAAGCCATACGGATGCTGAGACTAAGGATTGTAGAATTCTTGTAGAATTCCCTCATCTTCCTTAGTCTCAGCATCCGTATGGCTTGCAAATTGTAGAAGCCTCGGAGGTGTAACCAGAGAAGGTTCCCATTGTTTTCATTCTGGTGGGATATGTTATGTGCCATTAGAGTGAAAACTTAGTCTTTTGCTAGCAGTTGCCGCTAGGGCATCTATGCCATTTCGTTCGTTGCAATTCGGGACTGCACGCTGGGGTTTGTTTTGGTTGGATCAGGGAGAGCAGCATATGTGCCTCCTGATGAGAGACTAATAAGTTTCGAAACCGGTAGAGGTGCTTGCAGCACTCTCTGATTGGACTGGAATATGGTTCGGCTGTATTTTCGTTTTGCAACGAAATTGAAAATGGTTATTCATTTTTGATTTACATTTACTCTGTGTGGAGTATGAAGGGAACCAGTCTCGTTGGAACTTTACCGCGCTGAGCAGATGTGACGTGAATTGTAAATTGTAGAATTCCCTCATCTTCCTTAGTCTCAGCATCCGTATGGCTTGCAAATTGTAGAAGCCTCGGAGGTGTAACCAGAGAAGGTTCCCATTGTTTTCATTCTGGTGAGATATGTTATGTGCCATTAGAGTGAAAACTTAGATATGTTATGTGCCATTAGAGTGAAGACTTAGTCTTTTGCTAGCAGTTGCCGCTAGGGCATCTATGCCATTTCATTCGTTGCAATTCGGGACTGCACGCTGGGGTTTGTTTTGGTTGGATCAGGGAGAGCAGCATATGTGCCTCCTGATGAGAGACTAATAAGTTTCGAAACCGGTAGAGGTGCTTGCAGCACTCTCTGATTGGACTGGAATATGGTTCGGCTGTATTTTCGTTTTGCAACGAAATTGAAAATGGTTATTCATTTTTAACTGTACAATGCTTCTCCTCCATGTTTTAAGCACTCTGCGGGTATACCATCGCTACCTGGTGTCTTATTATTTTTAAGTTTTTTAATTGCCTGTATTACTTCTTCGTATGTCGGGTATTGGTCTTCTATTTCAGCTGTATGTACCTCTATGTTTGATGTATTTCTGCTAGATTGGTCGTTCAATAGTTGATAGAAGTGTTCCTTCCAGGTTTTTATAATTTCCTTGTCATCAGTGATAAGCTGCCCGCTGTCGTTTTGAAGGAAGTTTCCTGTTCTTGCTTGGTACCCGGTCTTGATATCTGAAAGTCCTTTGAAGAACTGTCTCGCTTGTTTGTTCTTTCTTTTTTCTTCTATATCTCTGATTATTTGTTCCTCATACTCCCTCTTCTTCCTTTTCATTAGTTTTCTTGTCTCTGTTCTTCTTTGTCTACACATTTCATTATTGTTGTGCGAGGGGTTTTGTAGCATGTTCCTTCTAGCCATATTTCTTGCTGTTATGGAGTTCAGGCAATCATCATCGAACCATTTTTTGTTGTTTTCTTTTTGTGTCCTAGTATTTCATCTGATACGCTTGTCATGTCAGAGCTAATTTGATATTTTTCCAAGCTGAGTCTATGTTGTTATAGTCTTCTGTCTGTGTTAGAGCGATTTTTATAGCCTTTTGAAATTTCTGTTCTGTCTCCTTATTACGTAGAACTTCGGTATTCCATAATTGTGTTGGTATATTCTTATGTGTTTTTTTGGACGCTATTCTTGTCCTTATCTTCGTTTTCACCAGAAAATGATCCGTGTCTCCATCAGCTCCTCTTAGGCTTCTTACGTCTAGACAATTACTACCCCTCCTGGCATCTACTAGAACATGATCGATCTGATTTCTTGTGACGCCGTCGTTGGAGACCCATGTTTGTTTATGTATTTTCTTGTGTTCGAACATTGTCGATTTTATTAGTAGGTTGTGGGACGCTGCAAAGTCTATTAACCTTGTTCCATTATCGTTGCTGACATCGTGAAGACTATGGTTACCTATTGTTGGTTTGTACGCTGCTTCCTTCCCAATCTTTGCATTGAAATCTCCTAAAATAATATGCATGTCCTGTTTGGGTAGATTATTTATCAGTTCCTCTAGTTTCTCATAGAAGTTATCTTTTACATGCTCTTCCTTTTCCTCTGTCGGTGCATGGGCAGTAACTAGGGAATAATTATGTAGTTGTCCTTTGAGTCTGATATAACAGAGTCTTTCATTAACGGGTTTGAAAGTTAAGACTGACCCCACAAGACTTTCCCTGACTATAAAGCCAGTGCCGAATTGATGTTCCCGTTCGCTTCCGCTGAAAAGTACTACTGATTTATTAGTTTTTTGGGTGTCTTCTCCAGTCCATCTAATCTCTTGTAAGGCAGTTATGTCCATGTTTCTGGATTCAAGTTCTTTGACCTATATAGGCTTAGTACGTTCCAGGTTCCTATATTCATTGTCCTTTGTTGTCTTAAAATATCCATCCTTATCCGAGGCATGCGCTTCGTTTTCATAACTGTTTTTTACCAGAAGGAATAGTTAGTCCCTTGCTTAACCCTCCTCCTTTCTCATCCTGGACTTGGGACCAGGCAACGGCGGAGTTCAATAAAATGTTAGTTAATATTATTTATAAAACTCAGTTTTATTCATAAAATAATCTTTCCCAATTTATATTGTCTTCGTGACAGTTTGACATTAGATTCAGAACTAAAAGTTTAATATGGTTCATTTTCTTAAATGTGACAGTTATCAAATCTAGGAAACTCGAAATTAAACAGAAACAAAATACTTAAAATTTATTCCCACTATAATAATGTAAGTAGATTGGATTAAAAAATAATCGCTGAAATTTTGATTTTTGTAGGTTTCTATTGGTCAATATCTCTAGGTGTATTGGTGGGCTTGTATAGGTGTTGCTCACTACATTTTTTTTCGGTCGACCCTGGCTTTTGGTAGTAAGTTCTTTCTTCTCGTAGCACTACAACCCGGGATGGGTCTTGGCTGACTGCATAACTCGCTTCCATCTCGAACAATCGTCCATGATAGTTTGGTCAGGGCCCATCCCTCAGATGTATCAACTGGTACATACTTTGCTTTTTTTTCAATTGTAGAATGTATGGAATCGCATGCTATTTCTGTATGGTCAGTCTTAAGGCCGCGTCCCACCATCAAATAATTTGATCAAACTGGTTTGAGCAAACTGAAAGTGACAGTTAGTGACGTCACATCCTGAGTGTTCATTGTGGATAATAATGAAAAATTTTAATTTAAAAAAAAAGTACAAACAAGTTAGACAATTCAATCCAAAAAATTTGATCAAACTAGACTGATAGTGAGAGCACAGATTTTTAGAATTTCAAAAAAACTGCAATTGTGACGTCACTTTGACGTACTTCCGGAGTTTGCTTAAACTGTTTGATCAAATTATTTGATGGTGAGACGCGGCCTTTAAAGAACTAATGGTCGATTGTTCTTAAAGATGGATGGCTGATGTAAAGTGATACATAGTCAGCTTTCTTAAGTAAAAAATGTGTCCTGCTGGCCCTTTTGGTGTATTCAACAGCACTACCTGGATTTGTCATAGTCGCGAGCTGTTGATGGCCTCCTTTCTTTCCTAATGCCTGTTGTATTCTAATTCATTTGCTTTTCTTTTTTCTTGACAAACGTTTTTAGTTAGCATTTTTTGCATTGGTCTTTTTTGGGTCTAAAAAACTCCAAGTCGTATTCCTTGAATATTTGCCTATATTTCTCGAACCCTACTAGTCTTGCATTTTTGGAATTGCAGATATCTTTGTACAGTCTATACATAATGGAGATATTTAAAGATGCACTTAGGTATTTTTTTCTACTTTCCTCGCCACAGTAATGTATCTCGACTGACGGAAAAGACAAAATGTGGTCACGTATACTTTGTTCAACTTTTTCGGATATCTTGTTTGAAGGTGTACGTTTCCCTGGTCTATCCTTTTCAAGTACTCCGTTGCTAGATCGATTTTTAATGGAACTTCTCATAAAAGCATCGGTTACATTTAGGGTAGCCATAAAAAATTCTCTGCAAACAACGCACTTCGTACCATTGACTGTAAAGTAGTAACTGCAGGTGAAGGTTTTTCGTGATTGTTCTATATTTCGCGTAGTGCGTTTTTTTGGATTCTGCTCTATGTGACTGCACAAAAACTGTCTCTGTTCATCAGAACAACTTAAACCACGAAATTCTCTATATATTTTTTCTCGGTCCTGCTCATTAACCAACTCTTTGCATTTATGTTTTGGTTTTGCCAGACATGGAGCTGGTAAGAGAGGCCGTGGAGGTTTTACAATTCCGCCATATGTAGTGTATGATTCTCCTTTCACTCTTTTAGCTTTCCGAATATTTCTTTTCCATGCCCCTTCCTGTTTTACCTTTCTTTTAGAAGTTTCCTTTTGCTCGGTCCCTTCAATTATTTGATAAGAACAGTTTTGTTTATTGTGATCTGAACTACTCTCTGAAGTACCATTGTCTGTTTCTGAATCACTTGACAAGGGTTCATAATTGTCAGATAATGAAGCAGGGTAATCCAAATCTCCTAACAATCGGTTACGTATGCTTTGCTCAACTTTTTCGGATAACTTGTTTGGTGTATGATTCCCGCGTCTTTCCTTTTCAAGTACTTCGCTGCTAGAGCGGGTTTTAATGGAACTTCTCATAAAAGCATCGGTTACATTTAGCGTAGCCATAAAAAATTCTCTGCAAACAACGCACTTCGTACCATTAACTGTAAAGTAGTAACTGCAAGTGAAGGTTTTTCGTGATTGTTTCAGATTTCGCGTAGTGCGTTTTTTTGGATTCTGTTCTATGTGACTGCACAAAAACTGTCTCTGCTCATCAGAACAATTTAAACCACTAAATTCTCTATATATTTTTTCTCGGTCCTGCTCATTAACCAAATCTTTACATTTATGTTTTGGTTTTGCTAGACATGGAGTTGGTAAGAGAGGCCGCGGAGGTTTTACAATTCCGCGATACGTAGTGTATGATTCCCCTTTCACTCTTTTAGCTTTCCGAATATTTCTTTTCCATGTCCCCTCCTGTTTTACCTTTCTTTTAGAAGTTTCCTTTTGCTCGGGCCCTTCAATTATTTGATAAGAACAGTTTTGTTTATTTTGATCTGAATTACTCTCTGAAGTACCATTGTCTGTTTCTGAATCACTTGACAAGGGTGCATAATTGTCAGATAATGAAGCAGGGTAATCCAAATCTCCTAACAATCGGTTACGTATGCTTTGTTCAGCTTTTTCGGATAACTTGTTTGATGGTGTATGATTCCCGCGTCTATCCTTTTCAAGTACTCCGTTGCTATAGCGGGTTTTAATGGAACTTCTCATAAAAGCATCGGTTACATTTAGCGTAGCCATAAAAAATTCTCTGCAAACAACGCACTTCGTACCATTAACTGTAAAGTAGTAACTGCAAGTGAAGGTTTTTCGCGATTGTTCTAGATTTCGCGTAGTGCGTTTTTTTGGATTCTGTTCTATGTGACTACACAAAAACTGTCTCTGCTCATCAGAACAACTTAAACCACTAAATTCCCTATATATTTTTTCTCGGTCCTGCTCATTAACCAACTCTTTGCATTTATGTTTTGGTTTTGCCAGACATGGAGCTGGTAAGAGAGGCCGTGGAGGTTTTACAATTCCGCGATATGTAGTGTATGATTCCCCTTTCACTCTTTTAGCTTTCCGAATATTTCTTTTCCATGTCCCCTCCTGTTTTACCTTTCTTTTAGAAGTTTCCTTCTGCTCGGTGTCTTCAGTTATTTGATAAGAATAGTTTTGTTTATCGTGATCTGATTTACTTTCTGAAGTAACATTGCCTGTTTCTGAATCACTTGACAAGGGTTCATAATTGTCAGATAATGAAGCAGGGTAATCCAAATCTTTTAACAATCGGTTTCCGGAAGTAGGCGAGAAAACTTCAGAATGTAAAATTTCTGTTTCCTGTGGTTCCCAATCACCCACTGCATTACTTCTAGAAGATTCTTGTGACAATTGTTTTAAAAAGCTTGTCATGGGACAGTCATCTAAAACCAATAAGAAAGTCTTTTTGTACGGATACTAATTTATTACAGTGAAGCTTATATATAATAACGTGTTAAGGTCGCCTCATATTATAATGCACGTCGCGTTTTCGTCACGTAGCGTTTCGTTTGCGAAAAATATAATTTAATGGTTTTTAAATTGAACCATTCATATTGTGCGTATAAGACACGTAACGTAGCGTATAAGACACGTTACGTCTGCGTTCGGTTCATTCGAAAACAATATTTTTCGGATGTTGACAGATACGGGTCGTTTTCCCCTTGTTGTTTATGTAGGTATTTCTTTGAATTTGATACCGAGTATTTAGACCGGTCAGTATTGTCGCCCTCGCTAGCGAAATTATTCCGATTCGATTTTTTGCACAAATTTACTCAAAGAGAGGTTCTTATAACATATCCACAGGGTGCCAGGCGGTGCCGTGGTCGAAAAATTGTTTAAACAATCTTTTTTAAACAAATTCACAAAAATATTTTTTCATTCGAGCAATATTTTTTTTAGATAATTTGGGTAATTCTGAGCAAAAAAGGTTTCTTGTCATTTTTCTCTAAAATTGCGAAAAATCAAGGCTTAATAACTCGATTAAAAATTATTATTATGAATTTCAATAAGTGACCAAATCAAGTTTCAAACAACTTCTTCAAGGTCCTGAAGAGATTTTTGTCATTATTTTATTACAAAGCTGTTATTTTTAACTATTAACAATTACCGCTATAGTCCAACTGTATCGTCGCCCCCGTTAGCGAAATTAGATTTTTTTGCACAAAACTTACTCAAAAAGAGGTCCTTATAACACATCAACAGGGTTCCGGGCGGTGCCGTGGTCTAAAAATTGTTTAAACAATTTTTGTTAAACAAATTCACAAAAATAATTTTTTATTAATAATTTAATTAAACCCAAATTAATAATAATTTGAGTTATTCTGGGCAAAAAATGTCTCTTGTGATTTTTCTCTAAAATTGATTGTTGTCGAGTTATATGGCCATTTCCGCATTTTTGCAAGATATGTTTTTTGCTAAGAATAACCCAAATTATCTAAAAAAAAAATCGTTCGTAATGAAAAAATTATTTTTGTGAATTTGTTTAATAAGAATTGCTAAAACAATTTTTTGACAACGGCACCGCCCGACACCCTGTGGATGTGTTTGTTATAAGGACTCTTTTTGAGTAAGTTTGTGCAAAAACATCTAATCGAAATAGTTTCGCTAACGGGGGCGACGATACAGTTGGACTATAGCGCTAATTGTTAATAACTAAAAATAACAGCTTTGTAGTAAAATAATGACAAAAATCTCTTTGGGACCTTGAAGAAGGGGTTTGAAACTTGATTTGGTCACTTATTGAAATTCATAATAATACTTTTAATCGAGTTATTAAGCCTTGAAAATGGCCTTTTCGCATTTTTCAAATTTTTAATCGCATGTAACTCGACAACAATCAATTTCAGAGAAAAATGACAAGAGACCTTTTTTGCCCAGAATGACCCAGTTTATCTAAAAAAATATTGCTCGAAATGAAAAAAATATTTTTGTGAATTTGTTTAAAAAAAATGTTTAAACAATTTTTCGACCACGGTACCGCCCGGCACCCTGTGGATATGTTATAAGGACTTCTTTTTGAGTAAGTTTGTTTAAAAATATCGAATCGGAATAATTTCGCTAGCCGGGGCGACGATACTGCCCGGTCTAATTTAAAAAGTAGTTTTCGAGGCAATTTGTCATGTAAACATGTGTTGTGACAATAAACACATCTGCACCGCACCAAACTGAAACCAACTTAAACGTTCTATGTATGATAATGTGAATGGGCAGTCCGATTGACGGTCTGTAAACGCTACGTGCCGAAAACGCGACGTGCATTATAATATGACGCGACCTTTAATTTTTCTTTATAGTAAAATGTTTAGGCGATCGTCGCGAAATAGTTAGAAGAGTCCATTTACGCGACAAGATGAGTCAGTTATATAAAATGTATTTTTTTCAATTATATTAAAATGTACTCTGTGCGTCAGAGAAAACAGGCACCCACAAAATGGGTCATTTACGATGTCTCGAATTTCCTAAACTTGTTGTCCGATTTAAATATTTTCTTTAACATGTTATAGCCTTATTTTTTAACAATATCACTGTAATAATATTGTTGCTTGACTGGTAAATTCATCTACATATCTCAACCAGTTTTAGAGCAAAAAATAAATCATCAGTTTGTAAGAAAAATTTCAACATCCCGTATCTCAGAAACGAAATATTTGAGGACATATCTTTATAAAGCAGATAGTTATTATTTTTTCATGTAGAATTATCCCTTAAAGTTAGTCGGACTTATTTGAGTGGCTGATTGGAAAAAGGATAATATTCCCAAAAATATGGCGAATTAAAGTGAGATAGCCATTGTATATGAATATTTGTATCTTCTATCCGCTGACCGAAAAAACGATAAAATCGCAGGACGCCCTGATGTCCAAACATTGTTGTTGAGCGGAAAAAGGATAATATTAATGGAATGTTATCCAGGGTTGTTTTGTTTTAAACATTTTGTTTTAAACAACTGTTTTAAACATGTTTAAAACACTTAAATTAAACAAGCGTTTTTTTTCGTTTTTTTTTGTGAATAATATATAAATATGAAAAAAAATCTTATACATATTATTATACAGACTGCGGAACACAACAAAAATTGGAAAACTCAAAACATTTTGCGTACAAGAGTTAATAATTTTCTCAAATTGTTTTAGTCTCATAGTAATCTTGTAATCTAAGTCATCAATTTTATCAGCCACGTGATCACTTATAGAATTAAGCTCTTTAAAAATTGAAACCAACTTAGCAGCTTTGACATTGCCTAGCCGGTTACATAGTTTGGAATTGACTAAAGCGTATGATGAGAAGAGTTTTTTTTATGTTGTATGACCATAGAACGCCACCATGCCAATGGTTGTACATTAGATGTTTAGAAAATATATATGGATTAAAGGGTACACACTTTGCCTGATAATTAATAAAATTGGCAATGCTTCTGGATGTGAAGTGAAGTTTCTACATATTCCGTACCAGTTTTTATTTGCTCTTGACTAAATTTATTTCCACTAAAGCGATGAGCAAACCAACTTGTCAAGAAATGAGCCAGGATCAAAGCCATTTTCATAAGCTCCTTGACTTTATTCGTATCATTTACCAAAAATTCGCCATTTGCGTGTTCAGTCTCGAATGCTTCCAGAAGTTCTAGCCATATCTCTGTAGCCTCTCATTTAGTGCAAGTATTTGTTTGGACTTTGTCCCTGCACTGCAATATACCTTAATTTTTATAAATACCTAGTCTTTGACATTTGCCTTTAACTTTGTATCATTTACAAGCTATTTTACATCTTTATCAATACTTATTCTAAAAAATCCACAAGGAAAAGAAAATGTTTTTCCTGTAGTTGGCTGTATACCATCAATCACAAAATTGGAAAAAAATCCTTTGTAAAAGGTATAAAATTTTTTTTTATTAAAATCCCTTAAAAGGGCTACATCACAACAAAACGTTTTCGATTTTTATAAAAAATCATCATCAGTGTTAGATAAACTGGATGCTAGCTGAGCCACAAAAGAAAAATATGCGGGTAAAAACCCTTTACATGTAATATAGATGCCTTAAAAGTGCATACTTCAATAAAAAGCCCTGTGATGGTCACATGGCAACCAGGATAATGCCCTGAGGTAATGTATTGAAATTTCCCAACACGTGGTATCCAAATTGAGTTGTGGTTTTTTCAGAAACATCACTCATTTCGCATTCAGTTGCCATTAAGTCATTGAAATATAAACAACTCAATTTGGATCCCACGTGTTGGGAAATTTCAATACATTACCTCAGGGCATTATCCTGGTTGCCATGTGATGTAGCCCTTTTAAAAGATCTTAATAAAAAAAAATTTATACCTTTTACAAAGGATTTTTTTCCAATTTTTTTAATACTTATTCTATTGTTTAGAGCAAATGTGAAATAATATTGGCCAGTTTTTCAACTAACTTTCTAAGCATTCCGATAAAGTGGATAAAGTATTCTAACGAACATCATAATGCAATACAAGAGCAAAATCACCAGCTTCTCGGAATTTTGCGCTAGCAAAATGTACATTTCTGAAATATTTGCAATTTTTTGACACTGTTCTTTATGCCTGGCACTTCTATATCGTGGGCAAGTAAGTTCATAATATGAGCTGAACAGCCATAAGTTATTATATTATGTATCTGTGCTGCCTAATTCCTCAACCAGATCCTTCTCATTTTAAGAAATATGATTTAAACAATGTTTTTTTCTACGTTTTATTTGTTTAAAACATGTAATATAAAAACGAAAAATAAAACATGTTTAAAACAAAAAAAACCGTTTAAAACAAAAAAAAACGTTTGTTTTGTATAAAATAAAAAAAAACATGTTTTTTTTCAACCCTGATGTTACGTTTATCCACGCGATGTAAAATCGTGTCGCTTAATATTATGACCATGGAACAGCTGATTTTAGTTTATTTTGCACTTTCATCGAGTAAACATACAATGGCCAACCTCCTTTCAGCACCAAGAAGTTAGAAGATGTTTCCAAAGTGATACATTATATACCAGAAGACTATAGGGCCTTCTATGATGATATACTCACAAATCAAACAACAAATAAAAAGAACAGTGACCCAGAAGACTAAAAAGAATATAAATGTCATTTGTTTCAAGTTTGTTACCGAAATAAAAATTAGTTCTTCGTAAATGCCCCTTTTTATTTTATTTTACTCACTTTTTCGATTTTGAATGGAAAAAGGATAAAATTTTTGTATTTTCAAATATCAATAACGACTTACCTAATAGGCACGGACTGTTAGTACTTTGGCAATAAATGTAGCTTGTCAAGAACCTCAAATGTTCAATAGAAATCATTTTAGCAAAACTAGCAGCTTCGATGCAAAACAGTTTTTTTTTTATTTTCTAAAAACATGGTTGTCAGGAATGTTATTCTATTTCCAATCACCCATTCATTTAGAAACACCCTGTATTGATGAAGATCATGGCTAGTTGTTAAAATACCTAACTTTTTTATTATCCAACATAAGCGAATGAATCAAAAAACAGAATGTTAAGAAAATCTGAGGCTATAGTTGGGTTTTAATTTCAGTATTTTATAAATACTAGAGTGGGTCACATAGAAGATATAGAGATAGTGCTGATAGGTTATTGCGTTTAATAAACAAATATGAACCCCAAATTAATATCTATGATTATATACCTGGAATATAAGTATCTTTCTTATGTATACAGTGAGCACGTAAAGGTTGGAATAAATTCATTTTCTCGAGAATTGACGACTTTGAAAAAAAAATCCTGAAACAGGTCAATTTTTATTTTTAAATTGTCATTTTTTGACATATGTATCATACTAGTGACGTCACCCATCTGGGCGTGATGACGTCATCTATAATTTTTTTAATGAGAATAGGGGTCGTGTGATAGCTCATTTGAAAGGTAATTCAATTCTCTATTCAGTAATATAAACATTAACATAATTATTTATACAGGGTGTCCAAAAAATTTTTTTTTAAATTAAATTTATTGACATAAAAAGAAGAATGTGTGTAATTTATTTAACTCAAAATACATTTTACTGCTATCAGAAAACAGGAAATGATGTTTATTTGACAAATGAATATCGTTTTTTGCTTAAATTCAATATTAAAGCCGCCACCCACCTTCCTCTTGACAGATTTAACATTTAATTTAAGCGAAGAGCAATGATTATTTTTCAAATACACATTTTTTCTGTTTTCTGAGAGCAGTAAAATGTATTTTGGACTAAATACATCACATGCATTCTTCTTTTTATCTCAATTAATTTAATTAAAAAAAATTTTTTTAGACACCCTGTATAAATAATTATGTAAATGTTTATATTACTGAATAGAGAATTAAATTACCTTTCAAATGAGCTATGACACAACCCCTATTCCTATTTAAAAAAATCATCGATGACGTCATCACGCCCAGATGGGTGACGTCATTAGTATGATATATATACCAAAAATTTGCAATTTAAAAATAAAAATTGACCTGTTTCAGGATTTTTTTCCAAAATCGTCCATTCTCGAGAAAATGAATTTATTCCAACCTTTACGTGCTCACTGTATATGTACTTTGCATTGTTGTGAATAAATATTTGGATATTTTGATCAATTTTCATGTCGAGCAATTGATTTTCAAGCAGTTAATTTCGAGCAATTGTCCTAGAATTGGTTCACATGTATTCCATCCGCATGGAACGTGTTAATAACAATATCCGACCCACTTGGAACATTAAAAAAATACATTTGACGTCTGAAATATATAAAATATAACATCAAATAAAAAAGGTTTTGTGTTGTAAAAATGAAAATAAAAATAGTCAGTTTATGTTCTGCCTATGATGGATGGTTAACTATTTGCATAATAGAAAGACAGATGCTATGGGTGTACTACTGCTACAGCTTTACTGGTACAAATGGAGGAAACAAAAGAACAACCAAAAAGAAAACAAATTAAATGAATTGAATTAAATAAATTACATACATTCTTCTTTTTGTGTCAATTAATTTAATTCAAAATAATTTTTCTTAGACACCCTGTATAAATAATTATGTCAATGTTTATATTACTGAATAGAGAATTGAATAACCTTTCAAATGAGTTAGTACACGACACCTATTCTCATTTAATAAAATCATCAACTATGTCATCACGCTCAGATGGATAATGTCACTTGTATGATATATAATATGTTAAAAAATCATATTTTAAAAATAAAAATCGACTTGTCGCAGGATTTTTCCCTAAAGTTGCTGGCTAAGAAATAAACAATTTATTCCAAACATTTGCACCATAGTGTATATTAAGAAATAAATACATAGGGCTGTAAATTTTAAATGATGGAATAAGATAAATAATTTAGCAGGAGGCTTTATCTGTATATATACTTAAAAAAAATATTTAACTATATACTCAAATCTCTTTCTTTGCTCATCCATAATCCATGTTATTTTTTAACACTGATGCAAAAATATGCAAATAAACTTACAGTTATGCAACAAGCTATGGAACATACGATGCTGGACATGGCCCTACCAGACCACATAACAAACCAACCCATCAGGCAAAGATCAGAAGTTTCAGATGTCATTGAAAGAATCACAAGATGGATGGTGGACAAGATGAATCATTGATTAGATGCCCAGAAACTATAAAAACAGAGGACGACTACCAACTAGATGGACCGAAAATATAAAAAGAGTAGCAAGAAACTAGCTATAAGATGCCCAGTGTAGAGAACACTGGAAAGAACTGAGAGATACCTCTGTCCAGCCAATTGATGATGAATCTATGTTATTACCATGTAACTTTTAATTGAATCGGTGAGAAGAGAATGCAAACATGTCCATAAATAGGCATTTTTGACGGAAATCCAAGGCATTGTTCATCACCATCATCACTGGCTCGACAACCCTTTCTGGGTCTTGGCTTGTTCCAGGATTCTTCTTCATTCTGATCTGTTTCGTGCTTTTTTTCTCCAGTTTTTTATTTTTAAGGTTGTTATATAATTTTCTATTTGTTCTAAATATCTCAGCTTCTGTCTTCCTCTTGTTCTTTTTCCTACTGACATCTGTTTGAATTTTTGTTTGGTATTTCGCCTTCTTCAATTCTTTCTACATGTCCCATCCAACGCAGCCGTCGTATTTTAATAAATGTTATGATATTCGGATCCTGGTAGTATATTTTGTATAGTTCAAAGTTGTATGTTCTTCGCCAAATTCCGTTTTCTTTTGTGCCCTTATATATGTGTCGCAAGATTTTTCTTTCAAAGGTGGCTATACCCTGTTCCACGAACATACGCCTGTCTTGGATTATCGCGACAACGAATATTTTACTGTGCAAATTATGAAGAACGAAAGTAAATTGCAAAATACATTGTTGTTTATTGGAACAATTATTAGAGCCGTTTATTTTCGCACTTCTTATGTTGCACACTAAAATATTCGTTGTCACGATATTCCAAGACAGGCATATATTCGTGGAATAGCCCATAGCAATGTTTCCTGTTTTTTAGTGAGTGTCCAGGTTTCTGAGCCGTATGAGAGTAACGGTCTTATTAAGGTTTTGTATATTTGGCATTTTGTTTTTCTTGCGACGTTATCTGATCTTAGTTGCCGAATTAAGCCATGGTAACTTTTATTTTCAATAAATATTCGCCTCTTCACTTCCTCCGCAACGTTATTATCATATGTGACTAGGGATCCCAAGGAATTGTTAGTGCGAGGATATGTCTGGTTTCTCTAAAAAGTGTTGCATCTTCATACTTGTAATGGATTTCTGTCACAGTGTCAAGGATGCCTATTTATGGACATATTCGCTTTCTCTTCTCACTGATTCAGTTGATAATACATTTTCTGAATACATCTGATGTCATATTTGTGATATAACTTATAATTCAAACTATTAAAGGTCAAATCAAAATTTGCGAATAAAAATTATAGTATCAGGGCCGGTTGTTCGAACGCTAATCAACAATGATCATTATCAAATAATTAATTACTGTCAATGTCAATTGTTAAAACCTAATTAATTACAATTCTGAGACTATAATCAATTAATATAACAATAATTATCAACATAATTAATAATAAATCTCATAATTGTAATTAATTATGTTTTCAGCAACCCAAACAAAGTTGACATTGACAGTTTTGGTGACAGTAATTAAATATTTAATAATGATCATTGTTGATTAGCGTTCGAACAACCGACCCTAAAGGCTGTATGACACTATACATTTTCTTGTATCATTTCTAATATCGTTTCTGATATGTCAAAAAAATGCATAGTGTCATACACAGATACAAGAAACGATATCAGAAACGATACAAGAATTTGTGTCAGGCACAGATTATTGTACAAGAACTGCGCCAATTTCTGCGCAAAGAGCAAAAACGTAAAACCTGCTGGTAAAACATCTAAAATGTCATAATTACTTACTCATAATGGCGGCTGAAATGAAAATGGGATAATGTATTGATGAATTTATTTGTGTTTTTGTAGGTATTATTTATAAATCTTTTATTGATACTTAATATACCGTTTGGTATGGACTACTGTTCTACTAATAACCATATATTTAGCTCCTAGTAAAGTTCAAACTATAAATTTAGGTTTCATGGTGCATAATTTTTTAATAGACGAAAATACAATAGTTCCTAATTTGGATCAAACTGAAGATAATTCTAATGCAAATATTTTAGCACAAATATCAAAACAAAATAAAAACACACATAATCAACCTCAGTCAACGTAAAATTCTGGTTAACATTAAAATGTTAATTATATAAAAGTTTATAAATTTTATAAAATATTTAAAATCAGCTGTGTCTGTAGATGCAGTACTACCATAACGTGACACAGGGTGACAAACAAAATTTCGACCAATCACGTGCCGAATTTCATACAATTTTCGATACAAGAACTTGCATAGTGTCATACAGGGCACAAATGTACGTACAAGAAATGATACAAGAAAATGTATACAAGAAACGATATCAGAAACGATATTAGAAATGATACAAGAAAATGCATAGTGTCATACAGCCTTAAGAGTAGTAAGAGGGTAGGGCATAGATATAATTCATAGATTAGACAAGGTACGAAAAATAGCACAGCACGGAGCAGTTCATCGGTGGTCTATCTATCTCTCTATCAGCACTTAGCTTTCTCTCTTTGGCATATGATGGCTGCTGGCCGCTGTAACTCTGTGTCGTTCCATTACTCCCACCTCTTGGTAGATACGCTCACACTCGTAGGACAGACAAAGATATAGATATATAATAGACCACTGTACTCGATATTGGTGTTACACCCTGATGCAATGAGCAGCATATACCTAGCCTGGTCTATGGGGTAGGGCCCCCCTAATAAACCTGAAATTTCTATATCAATTATTGTTTTTATTTACTTACCATCTTCTTTTGTTTGTTCCTCATGAGACGTTCCAAGTTTATCTTCATCTTGTTCTGTATCAGTTTTTATAGGATATTCTTTTACGTCTACACAATCAAATGTATCATTTGTATTTTCTATCTTAGGTTCCTCCTTTATCTCCATTTTAATGTTATCCAATAATAGACCATCATTAAAGTCATCACATACTTCTGTTTTACATTGAATTTCACTAGTTTCTTGTTTTATTTCCATTATATCCAATTTTATTGTATTCATTTTAATACTATGTTTAGATAGTTTAGAAAAGCCAAGCGAAAAAGCGAATAATAATAAAATCACAAGCAATACTACAATACAATACAAAATGTACGTTTATTTAATATTTATGGAAAGGCAGTGGATACTGTGGATAGGTAGCCGGTACCGGTGAGTTCTTCCGTAGCCGGTACCGGTAGTTGGCTTTTATTGGTTAAGCAATTAAGTGGGCGGAACTACCGGTCAATGAGTTGGTTGCCGGTACCGGTAATACGGTAATACATTAGGTAATGATGTATTACCATGTGTATTACTTACGAAAATTATACAAAATAGCTGCATTTACATTTTCAATTATTGTGCGAAATAAGTGCATTTTATTTTAAATAATTGTGCATTTTTACGAAAAAGTAATAAAACACATCGCAATAATTAACTCAAAGATCAAGTAAAACTTTATTAAAAAAATTAAAAAGTAACAATAGTTATGATTATTATTGTACGATTGTACCCCGGCAGAACCAAAATTTAGTCCCCATCACAGATAATCAAATTTGCCTGATTGATGCAGTTCTGAAGGCAAAACTCTGCTTTTCTGCGTGAACAATATCCTGTATAGATTTCCATGTTTCACAAGATAGTTTTAAAATACCGGAACAAGATTAGAAGAGATTGGAAACTATTTCGGAACAAGATTAGAAGAGATTGGAAACTATTTGTTTTTTTAATTCAACGTGATCGGATAGGCTTTTCATTTTCTTTTTTTTTTGTAAACCAATTACGGTTACATCTTGTCCTTTTGGTCTTTCAATTCGATATTCAATGCTTTAAACTCTAAACAAAACAAACACAGGAGCATACGAAGCAAACATAAACTCATAAACATAACCTAAACCCTTAAACTAAACATAGACCATAGAGAAACATAGACCTTGATTTAGATCAATTGCGGCTACAGAACAAGTCACCGGTACCGGCTACCTATCCACTACCTTATGGAAAACAAACTTTGACTTGACATTGACATCCTAACTAAATGCTAAAAATGTCTAATTTTGACGTTGTCATTCTCGTACAACGTTGCCGATTGTCGGAATAATAGCAAATGTATATTATTTTTATAAGGTTTGTTCCAACATGAACTTTTGGAAGCACCAGAAACCGTCACGAAACTACTTGTACCGTTTGTTGTGCGCATGTTTGTAATTGTATCGCCTAGTTACCGTCCCATGACGGTAATTTGGAAACCGATGTTGGAACGGTTATCTGACTGATAACTGATTTATCTATCATTATCATATATTTGTCATTTTTGTTGGTGACAGCTTGTGTGCTTTTAGTCGATCAAAGGCTCAAAAAATTTAAAGAATTAAAATCCTAGTGCGCAAGTCAGTCCAACCAGCACATGCATTTGCCCGAGTACTGAAATGGTCATCACAAAACTCTCACCGAAAGATCACAATTCTTGTTGGAACACTGGGACGATCCGATGACGATTATATTTTTGTTGGAACGGATTTTGTTTACTGCGCAGGAGCGTTTCGTGACGGTTCTCGGTCGTGTTGGAACAAACCTTATATAGGTTTGTTCCAACATTAACTTTTGGACGGTCCAGAAACCGTGTACCGTTTGTTCTGCGCATGTTAGTAATTGTATCGCCCAGTTATCATCCCATGACGGTAATTTGGAAACCGATGTTGGAACGGTTACCTAACTGATAACTGATTATGAATATGTATATTGTTGTTGGTATATCCAATGATAAAAACCAAAAGGTTTGTTCCAACAAGAACTTTTGGACGGTCCAGAAACCGTCACGAAACTACTTGTACCGCTTGTTGTGCGCATGTTCGTAACCGTATCGCCCAGTTATCGTCCGATGACGGTAATCGAATGATAAAAACCAAAGACGTATGCCGTAGATATATTAATATTATGTGACACATGACAGAAGCTCGAAACAAATGACAATCAATCAAAAACCCTATTGCCCATTTACTGAAATAGTCATCACGAAACCGTCACTAAAAGATCACAATTCTTGTTGGAACAGTGGGAAGGACGATCCGAGGACGATCATATTTTTGTTGGAACGGATTTTGTTTACTGCGCAGGAGCGTTACCGTTTCGTGACGGTTCTCGGTCGTGTTGGAACAAACCTAAAGACGTATGCCGTAGATATATTAATATTATGTGACACATGACAGAAGCTCGAAACAAAAAATGACAATCGATGAAATACCCTATTGCCCGATTACTGAAATGATCATCACGAAACCGTTACTAAAAGATCACAATTCTTGTTGGAACAGTGGGAAGGACTATCCGATGACGATCATATTTTTGTTGGAACGGATTTTGTTTACTGCGCAGGAGCGTTTCGTGACGGTTCTCGGTCGTGTTAAAACAAACCTGTTGTCGATCGACACTCTCGACTGAGCGTGTACGCGGCAATCGACGTGTCGACTGGTTTTCCATGCTCTGTCGGTAAAATCAAAGGGTAGTCGAGTCGAATCCGAAGTGTGGACGTGCTAGCTAGCATTCGACCATCGACATTGGTAAAAATACAGTAAAAATAATTCAGTGTGCGTGCGGCGTAGTCCCAACCTCATCCAAAATCTCGTGTTTGTAAAGTGATGGCATTTATTAAAGCGTACAAATTAAAAACAAATCTATGGAACACTAGAAGCAAATGTTATAAAACAAAGTGCAAAAAAATTTCTGAAACCACCGTTACATCTAAATTGAAGGTTCAATATATCGATATCATCCTTTTTCAAATCTTGGTCGAACTCAAAATCTTCTTTTACGCGATGATTTACGTTTTTTAATTGTGATAATAACAAATGCGGCACAAACAATAATCTTCGTCACACATTTTCGTTTCTACTGTAGACAAATATTCTGCCTACCTGGTGTGGACATGTGAAGCTTTTTCGATTTATCGGTCGACAGACAGAGTCGATCGAAAATGTCAACTCAATGAGGATGCGGCTTAACGCGCGGCAGTCGATCGGTGGTCTATCTATCTCTTTTTACTAAGCCATACCGCTCATATGGCGTCCTTGAGATAGGCGTTACACCCCGATGCATTGAGTGGCATATGACTGTAGCCTCGTCTATGGTTAACATTTGGTTTTAGTTGCGTTTATTTGTCATTTTATTTTGTACAAGGATTAATTTAACATTTTTACTGGAATAATCGATAATATGCTTCATGTCTGTTGTGTTTTGAAGTGTGGAATGCGAAGTAATCGTGATAAAGTTCAGTTTTATCGGTTACCATCAGTTCAACATTTTAGGCTTATGCTTAATTATGTTATCATAAAACCAACTGACCTAAATAAGATGATCGGTGAGACAAAAACAATGGTTAAATATAATAATAAAATTATAAAATGTCCTATAAAAATGCTAAATAACTAAATACTGTACCTACTAGCAACATCTGTAGGAGAGACTGGGGAAAAGTACATACCTTTCCTAAAAATAAATGGTTTGCCATTCTTCCATTCATAGATCGACGACACATCACTACAATTATTAGGTTACGTACAGGGCACTGTCTAATAAAAGAAAACTTGCATAGGATGAACCTGACAGATAATCCCTATTGCGAATGTCGGTCCATAGAAAATCTTAATCACATATTTTTTGAATGCCCTATTAACTCGATTCCAAACTGGGATATCTACAATTTTTTCGCCAATAAAGGACTTCCAACCCCGATAACAATATATTCAATTTTACATAACGTAGATGAAGAATCAATCAGAGCAATTATGAAGTTTCTTAGCATAAACGGAATAAAATTATAATGCTCAACTAGCTACAACTTATTTCTAATTCATGCTTATTACTAATAGATTTTGTTTGTTATTGTGCCTTGTACAAAAAGTAAATATTTAGTCAAAGTTATCACCATAGCCAATTTACTTCAAAAAATCAAGAAGTAGACATATTCGGTGGGCCCGACATGGTCATCAACGTCGTGACCGCCAACCTGATCGAGCTGGCCAAATTGCATAAAGCAAGGCCAATAACCAAGCAAGCAAGTTGTAGCACATGTTTAAATGTTGAATAAAGAAGTTAAATAATTCACCGCGAAGTATTAATTACAAGATTACCTGAGGAACAAACTCTAACAGGTTATGGGAACCCAGACACAAAAATTTAGAATAAAAAAGTGTGAAATATAAAAATGGCTAGTAATGCAATTGTGAATGTTCCTCAGCTGACAAATGCTACAAATTTTAATAATTGGAAATTCAGAGTAAATATACTACTGGAAGAAAGCAAGACAAAGCAAGACTACAGTGAAACAAGAGAGAAATCAGAGTTCAAACTAAAAGATTCTAAAGGTAAAAGCATCATAGTGCAATGTTTAACAGACAAACACTTGGATTTAGTTAGGGATGCAAAAACTACAAAAGAAATGATTATAGCCCTGGAAAATATATTCGAGAGAAAAAGTGTACTTACAAAATTAACATAGAAACGTAAATTGTTAACATTGAAGCTGAATAGAAATGAAAAATTAGAAGATCACTTTCTCTGTTGTTTGATACCCTTATTAGAGATTTAGAAAATGCTGGTTCAAAACTAGAAGAAGAAGACAAAGTATGCCATTTATTACTATCATTAAACAAAGAATATGAATCAGTCATCGCAGCTATAGAGACGATGAATACAAGTATTAAAATCAAAATGGACTTCGTAAAATCCAGACTATTAGATGAAGAAATGAAAATTAAATCAAAACAAGGTAAACCATCTAATGTTAATGAAATGTCATTCCAAGCCAATCAGTCAATAATTTGTTATAAATGTCACAAACCAGGACATAAGATATCCGAATGTCGCCAATTCAAAAGTGGGTATAGAGGTCACAATCCCAGAGGCAACTTTCAAGAGGTAAATTTAGACAAAGTGGTACAAATCGTAGTAGACAAGATTATAATAGAGTTCGTTAAATACGGGGTGTTAATTAAATGGAGGTGAAGGCTGGTTTGGTAAAACACTATTTGTTCATACTTATTTATTGAACACTACTAAATATATTAGTAACGAGTTGGTGTGCTAAGGTATAACCATCTACTGATGTATCTGAAGTACGAATAGAAATTCATAACAGATGAAATTAACATAACACTTCGACTGTATGTGTAAATAAAATTGTAAAGTGTGTTTATTTATATTGCTGACACGAATTATGAATACTATTGAATAGCTGACGATGCTTTATTGAAACTGCTGCACTTGTGTTAAGAAATCGGTGTCACCTCAATTATTTAAAAACAAACGTGATGTTTGTTTTGTAAGACATTTAAAAATTAAAGGAATATGTCTTGCTCTTATTTAATCAGTTACAAGATGGTGGTCAGCAATCACAGGCAAATCAAGCAAATGATGTAGCTTTCATCGCATTAAGTGGTGTAACTGCAGTGTGTGACATAGCAACTCACAATGTACAGGTAGGTATTTATTCTAGATTCTGGATGTATACAACATATCGTAATGGAAGAAATGGTTGAATACATGGTAGAGATAAAACAAATCGACACAATGAAAATTCGAACTGCAAAGAATGGTGATGTATTAATAGCAAATACGGTAGATATGGTATAATGCTCATAGTATATTTCCCACCATATTTCCAAATAGGACTGGTTAAAAACCTGAAGAAACGCAGTAAGTATAGTTCACCAAATATAGCTGAAAGTGTGAAAACGCGTGACGATCATGATGTGCATTCGTCAAACAACGGACGTCTCACTCGCACTGACAGTCCAGACCGTTTGTATGTGCGTTCTCACTTCATTGTTAGCGTAGGCAATGGGAATTTCACACTTTCAGCTATATTTGGTGAACTGCACTATGTAGTGTGTAAATCCTTGATTTTGTGTAAGGATATTTATGAAATTGAAAGCAATATGATTTATTATGACTAACAAGGATTGTGTCTTTAGAAAAAAATATGCAGATGATTGTTAAAACAAAATAAAATTTACACAAAAATCAATTGACAGTTGCTTTGTTTGGAAACTTTTTTGACGTCACACTATCACGGTCCATTGCTCGTAACAATATTGAATTTTCAAGTTACTTGAAGGCAAAACTCTGTGAAACATTAAAAATCAAAAAATTACTCAATGGCAAATTTCATTTTTTAGGCATTAGAATCATTGGAGATTTAGAAAATAGAACTATTTATATATATCAAATATCTGCTATAAAAACGTTAAATAATAGGTTAAATGTACAAGATTCAAAAAATTTCAAAACACCAATAGAAAAGAACTTGAATTTAAAAAGAAATGTTGAAGAAAATAATATGACAAAATTACCTTATAAGGAACTACTAGGAAGTCTTAGGTATGGAATGATGAGAACAAAAAACCAGATATTTGTTTTAGTATTAGCTATTTTTGTCAATTTCAAGACTGTGCAACAGATGAACATTTTAAACATGTTTTAAGAGTTCTAAAATATCTAAAAACCACTGTTAGTTATAAGTTGTATTTTTACTGTACTTCTGACAACTTGGTAGCTTATAAAGACGCCGACTGGGCTAATCCCTAATAACACAAAACATTCCATGAATGTTCCTAGAATGTACACACAGGACATTGAAAACATTCCTGGAATGTCCCCAAATGCACACGAATGTCCCTGGAAAGTCCCAGGAAAGTGCTGTGTCAGCATTTTAAATATTCTTAGAATGTTCTGTTGGAACATTCCATGAATGTCTACGAATGTTCTTTGGACATTCACAGTCTATTTTTTAGACTGAATGTCTTGTTGGAACATTCCATGAATGTTCTTTGGACATTCACAGTATATTTTTAGACTGAATGTCTTGTTAGAACATTCCATGAATGTCTACGAACGTTCTTTGAACATTCACAGTATATTTTTTAGACATTCACTGAAATATATCGTCAGTAATGTGACAATACCTCCTATATGTTTTTTCATGAGGTTTGCAGGAGACGAAAAACATTTTTTAAGGTCACTTTCTGTTTTCGTACGTATTCTGACTTTTTTGTAGTAAATAGATAGTTGAATTTACTGCAAAACAAGTCAAAAAATATATGAAAACAGGAGGTGGCCGAAACAAGTTTTTAGTCTATCTTACAAATCTCTTGAAAAAAACAGATAGGAGGTATTGTCACATCACTGACGATATGTGGCCATACCAAATAATACATCCTTGATAAATATAAACATTTTTATTGCAAAAAATCTTTACATACATTTTTTAATGTAATTTACTGACATTCCTAAATATTATAAAAAAATGTGTCACATTTGCTTTGTAAACCTTTCTTTTGCTTTTCGTAGCCACATATTCCGTTTCCTTTCTGGTTTTTTGTAGACCACTTCTCTCAGCTGATTCTAAAAGAAAATAAAATAAAAGGTAATTTTTCTATCCTTTACAATTGGACGGCGTTATGCATAACTCGACCAAGCGCCAAAACATAGTTTTGAGATAAATGGCTTCAAAGTTTTTCGTTTCTTTGTTGCTTAATGGTCGCTTAATGGTAAGTGGAATAATGTCGCTTGGTTTAATTTTGTTTTTCTTAGTAACCGTTAACGTGACAATAACAGGGATTTTTTCCAAGACAGTTTTAGCTATGTGTCACCAGAATCCGCTGTTATCTCAATATTAAAGAAATGGCGCTTGGTCGAGTTATGCATAACGCCGTCCAATTAACAATCAGAAGAAATATTATTTACAGGTAATAATACGCATAAATAATAATAATAAAAAAATAAATATTAAATAATATTTAAATAAATAATATTTAATAAATAAAATAATAATAATGAACATTTTGTATTTTGACAACGACATCCGACGTGGAAGTAGAAACCTTAATAAAATTATTTTTTCAAGTAAATTGTGGCTTATTTCCTCATTAGAATAGTTAATTACAAAAAAGCCACAAAGAAATAGATTTTTCACAAACAAATAAGTATTTAGTATTCATTATATTTATTGTTTTTATTATTTACTTTAATGTCCTACTGGTACATTATTTGACAAATAATGACATTTCGAAGTCTGTTAAGTATGATATAACGCCCTTGGGCATTAAATTTAAATAACGACTTAGATACTGTCAAGTTGACAAATATCAACCTAAGTAAAACTATGGTTACCACAATTATGTTACTACTGTTACTGGTAAATGTACTTATTTAAAAACTAATCAATTCAAAATTCATTCAAATTTTTCGCATATAAAGAATAATTTAGTCAGACATTAAACGTTGAAGGCACCACAGGTATTATAATAATAACGCTTTCGGTCAACGTATATCCCTCAGGCCCTTGTTAAAAACACCATTGACCTCAAGCGTTATTATCCTTATAATACCCTTGGTACCTTAATAACTGTAACATAAGATTATACCTTAATTCTTGTTTTCTATTTCTGATGTTTTTATTTATTTACATTGAATATTAATTTGTTTTGTTGTATAATCTACTTCGCAATAATTATGTGATATATTTGACTTAAAATGAATTCAAAAATTTTTTGCAGTTGGGCAACAATGTCAACTTAGATCTCCGATGTAGATAATGAATTACAACAGTATCTATATTGTACAGACTGTATTATTAATTAGGTTATTTATTTATTTATTTATTGAAATATACATCCACCAGGTATAAACCCATAAAGGTGTACATAAGAAAACTACATACATTGACTGAACACTTGATGACAAAATATAAAATAAAATAAAGAATAACCAAAAATGTTTCTGTTGTTAATACACATACACAATAATAAACAAAGACCTTAATAAAGAAAAATAACATGGCATCAATTCGATAAGCTATTGCGTATTTCGCGTTTAAAGATGTTAAAACCAAGAAAAAAAATGCATATACCTGTGTGACATAAGCTATTGGAACAGCACAGTCTCTTAAACGAACAGATGAAAGTGAAGTTCTGTCAATATCTTTTCTAAAATGTGTTTTGAACATACTCCTCTATTAACAAATCTGATCTATACTTCATGTCTTCTTCGCAGGATCTTCTGGAAAGCTAAAAATACAAAATATATGCATTACTAAGCATTATTAACAAATTTTAGTTTTAAATAAAAAATATGATTAATGGACTCACAAAATATTATAAAACAGCTTAGAAATTGTTTATTAGTATAGTCGGTTCCCCAAACTCTGACACAACTGGCTAGTGATTTTAGTAGGTAATTTTTTTTGTTTTTGGCCAATTTTGCCAAAATTACAGTAATTATTAACTATTTAGTTATTATTTTTTTTTTGCCAATTTTACCAAATTGGCAAAATTATTTACTAAAATCACTAGCCAGTTGTGTCTGAGACTGAGTTTAGCAAATCGACTATAATATTCTGTGTATTCATTAGTTGGTACTGCATATTAGAGTGTGTGGTCTACCATCCTATTTATAAAGGCATACATTAGCAAAAACGCAAAAAGAATTACTTTAGTTTTACAAATCCTATTAGGATCTCTATTTACTATTTTAGTTAGGAATAAGCGAAGTTTGTGGCTTATTCACAATTATTATTAAAATAATAAATGGATATGACCAATTATTAACTTATAAAATAAAATAATAATTCTTCTGATTTATGCCTTTTATTCACTTTGTTATATCTAGGTTACTTAAAAGATTTTTTATGAATAGTATTATTAGGGTATTAATAGTATTAATTTATTTTCTGAAATACAGGGCATGCCTTCGTTTACATATTTGCATACTAACCTTTTAATAGGGCTTTTCATTCACAGTCATTTGTTTGGAGCTTCTGTCATAATTGAAACGTTATTCCTGCAGATTTTTTTATCTACATTTGTTTCTGCTACTCCAACTGCGTTAAAAACAGGACACCATTTTATTCACTATGTTAATAATACTATTAAAGCTATTATAAAAGTATCCGAATTAAAAAATATTCTTAAAAAGCACAAATAATACAAACAACTATCCACCCACGGCAAAGCAAGGTGGCCAAAGATGAACACAAAGATGAAGATGCCAAGATGGCCGAAGCGAGGTCGTTGGTTGGTCGTTTTTAGTCACGTGATGCCCTCTCAAGCGCCATGCACAAAAATATATGCACGGCGAATTTGAAAATGAACGCAAAAGAAATAAATATAAATGCCTCTCTTGGGTTTTGCATAAGTTATAAGTATTTTTTTATTAACAAAATCGCATTCCAAATTGAATATTCGCGAACAATAATTTTTATTACACTTGTATGTTTATAATAGGTTTGTTCCAACACGACCGAGAACCGTCACGAAACGGTAATGCTCCTGCGCAGTAAACAAAATCCGTTCCAACAAAAATATGATCGTCATCGGATCGTCCTTCCCACTGTTCCAACAAGAATTGTGATCTTTCGGTGACGGTTTCGTGATGATCATTTCAGTAATCGGGCAAATGCATAATGTGCTGGTTAGACTGACTTGCACACTAGGACTTAATTCTTTAAAGTTTTTGAGCCTTTGATCGACTAAAAGCACACAAGCTGTCACCAATAAAAATGACAAATATTGTTTACCGTCATGGGACGATAACTGGGCGATACAATTACGAACATGCGCACAACAAACGGTACAAGTAGTTTCGTGACGGTTTCTGGACCGTCCAAAAGTTCATGTTGGAACAAACCTATTATTGTATTAATTGAACTTGGGAAACTCTTTAAATTTGACATATTATTGCACTGTAGGCCTAAAGTGTCACTTAGTTTGTCTGGTATGTTATAAGTAATGTTGTATCTGTTACACGTATGTATTATTTCGCAACTTAAAATATAGGAACATTGGTAGTATGTTCACAGAATGTCTTATGGTAACATTCCAGGAATAATTTAAACAGATGTTCACCGAATGTTCCCTAAATGTCCAGGACATTCAAATATTGATAGAACTTTGGTAGTACATTCCTGGAATGTTGTGTGTTGTTAGGGATAATGTTAATGATAGAAAATCCATAAGTGGAATCCAAATATTTGGGATAGCAATTTTTTTTGAGTTCCAAAAAACAAACATTTGTGACTTGTCAGAGTCAGAGTTTGTAGCAGTTTGCACTGCATCATGTGAATTTTTATATATTAGAAACTTGCTATCAGATTTAGAAATTAATATACAATTGCCAGTTTGTTTGTTTGAAGACAACCAAAGCACTATTAAATTACTTCACAACTTTGAGAATAACAAAAGATGCAAACATATAGATGTTAAGACTAACGCTCGGTTTCATAATTAGCTAAAGTGGACTTTAAATTTTAAGTTGGTACCTTTATCAATGCAATTCATATGGGTAAATGTCAACGTTAAAGTGAACTTTAGTTAATGTTCACTTTGATTGTATAGTAAATAGTAGCTTGATAAAATTAGAATATATTCCTACAGAGAGTCAGCTGGCAGATGTGTTTACTAAGGCATTAAGTAATGAAAAATTTTGTAGATTTGTGAAAATGTTAAATTTAATTTGAGTTTTTTATTTCACTACGAAGCATTCTACATTCTACAGGTTTGAGGGAGGGTGTTAGAGTACACTGAAGTATGTGAACAAACCTTTAGAATGTTGTGTTGGTATCAGTGAATGACAAGTTCCTGTTCTTTGTAAGAACTGCCATGTAACCTAATATAAAATGGAAGTTGTAGCACATGTTCAAATGTCGAATAAAGAAGTTAAATAATTCACTACGAAGTATTAATTACAAGATTACCTGAAGAACAAACTCTAACAATCACTATTTCTCCATGTATTTTTATAGTGAACAACACAACAAATAGGTTGATATGGCATTTTTTTTTAATATCCCATTTAATCATACACTAAATCGTCCTTACAAGCATTTCAACCAACGGCCACCATGAGCAGGTCGGTAGATTTTGCTTTGACAGTTTGTTGTTTGTTACGCTCGGAGCGAATCCGGATTTTCGTATCCGACAATCGCAACCATGTGACTAGCCTCTAAATAGCAACTAGGAAAAGAGACGATTTTCGTATGTCGGAAATCGGATACATAGGACTCCGCCCTAAGGCTTTTCTCTAGTGTGCACTCTCAAATGAATTTTCAATTTAAGCGGCAGTTTCACATAGCAGTTCACTGTTATCACAGTGACTGTTAGGTAGGCGTGGTTTGACTGTCACCTTTTCTTCGTTGTGAATCATACCACTTCGATCGCAGTAGATTGTTATAAGAATTACAGCGATAAGTAGAAATAATTCTAGTTTTGCTATCGCAGTAACTTATTTATAAAATAAAAATGGCGAAATCTGGCGAAAACACATTACGTTCTCGGACGAAAAAAATGTTTTTATTCATTTAAGAGAAAGAATGCAATTGCAAAAATTGCGAAAAAGATGGGTATAGATTATAGATAAAGAAATCATAAAAAATAAGATAGCATCCATAAGAGCAACGTATCTACTAGAAAAAAAGAAAATTCATGATAGCCAACCAACAGGAATGAGCACAAATGATTATTTACTACTGTCCAACAGTGCTATGGTTTTAATGGTTCTGTTAATAAATTATTTTCCATGTCAAAGCCAGGTCTGTTTACAGTGTGTTCACCCAATATCTTTTTTTACTGTATGTTCGTTTCGCCACCGAGGGTACTTTTTTTCCATAATATTTTTTTTCTTCAATAGTAATAAATAAGTTGTTACACCATCTACACCTTTTTTTATTCGGCGCCATCTTTAAAAACTGACTATTTCATTTTGAACATACGGGTAGTAAATCAATAGATAGCAGTAAAACCCATCGCAGTAGATATATCCCCACCGCTAAAGTGAACTGCAACGTTGAATAGCAACGTATCTACTAGAAAAAAAAATTCATGATAGCCAACCAACAGGATGAATGAGCACAGGATGCTATTTACTTTACTGTCCAACAGTGCCATGGTTTTAATGATTCTGTTAATAAATTATTTTCCATGTCAAAGCGAGGTCTGTTTAATAACGGTGCTTTCATCCAATATCTTTTTTACTGCATATTCGTTTCGCCACCTAGGGTACTTTTTTTCCATAATATTTTTTTCTTCAATAGGTAGATAGTAATAAATAAGTAGTTAAATACACAATCTACAACTTATTTTTTATTCGGTGACATCTTACCGTTTCATTTGGACATACGGACGGGTAGTGAATCAGTAGGTAAGTAGTAAAACCCATCGCAGTAGATATATCCCCACTGCTAGAAACCGCTGCGATAACAGTGATGCTATGTGAAACTGCCGCTTTACTTTTTGATGTAAATCTCTTTTAACAAATTTCACACTTTTAATGCATTTCTCCAGTGTGCATTATCAAATGTTTTTTCACAGAAGTTCATGTGGTAAACTGCTTAACACAAGTTTCACATTTGTTCGAACGAGGCTTAGCAATTCCAGCAGTGCAAGGAGTCATCGCGATTGAAACGGAATACAGAGGGCAGCTCGAATGCAAGAAAATTGAGGAATAGAAGACAGGGGCGGCCCGTCGGGGTAGGCGCCGCCTACCCTCTTCAAATGTAGTACAATAATATAAATTTTATTAATATAAATTACTTATTTCAAAATTGTAATTTATAAATTTTGACACAATACCTACAATAAAATAGCAAAAATTATCCAAATTATTTTTAAAAATATCCAAAAAATTTTCTCCGTAGTTATAATTATTGTACGCTCCTTGTAGTATCAGTAGTACTGTATAAGATTCTTATTCTTCCTAAGTCAGGCACTTGAAAACGTAGCCTGAAATAGAACGACGCCAACACCGAATTGACGTGCGATCTCTCTCTGTTTACGCGAGCAGGCCTGCTACAGGTCTGCTGGTAACGACCGTATTCTACGATTTTGAAAGGGGGCGAATAGGCACCGAGTCTTATAGCCGGACCTACAAAATTTTATTAGTTGCTTCTCTTGTGAAACTCTTTTTTTAAATAATTGTTTTTTGATTTTGGCTGTTATTAGTAGGTTAAGTATTGAATAAAACTAGGTAGGACAATTTAAATTTGTTTATGAAAACTGAATAATAAACAGGTAAATTTGAGATCGGTCTATTGAAGGGCATTTTAATTTTATATTAATTTAGTAATAATTCACTAACGACAAATAAATCTGTGAATAGTTATTGTCAATGTGTGAATGTGTCAGTCGTTTATTATATTTTTATTGTGTTTCAATACAATTTGGATAATTTAAAGTTAAACTGACGAATTGTGTTATTAGTTTATATAGATAATTAAAAATTTAAAGCGAGGTTAATTGTTAACTTATCAATTTATTCGAAGAGTAAATTATTATTTGATACATAAATAAAATAAGTAATATTTGACGTTGTTGAAACGTAGGTGTGTTAGTTTTATTGGTGGAAAAACTTTAGTCATCTAATATGAATATTTTAAACGATGTAATATGTAGTTTGATCGAGACGCCTTTTTCAAGACGCCAAAATCAAGAAAGATCAGAAATTATTTCAATGGGCCGGCCTTTACCAAATTTAACAATTTTATCCACAGATAAGACAAAAGACAATCGACCATTTTCGAGATCGTTTAAAACAATATGGTATGAAAATCATAAATGGCTAAGCGGAAGTTATTTTAAAAATTCACTTTTCTGTTGGCCTTGTCTGTTGCTCTCAAATTTGAAGCAAAATGTTTGGGTGAGTCAGGGATATTCAGATTTGAAAAATTTATCAGCTAGTTTAAAAAAACATGAATCTTCGAAAGAACATTTAAACAATTGCTTAGGTTTAAAACGGTTAGAAAAAAATAAACAAACTATTGACAGTGATTTAGCTGGACAAATTTCTCTATCTAATAAGATATATAATGAAGAAGTTGAAGAAATTGATGTTACAATTCTGTTAGTAAAACAAGAACTTGCATTTCGCGGTCGTGATGAGAGCAATAATTCTTCAAACATGGGTAATTTTAAAGAAATTTTTAATTTAGTAGTTAAACGCGATCAGGAAATACAGGATCATGTTAAAAAATAGAAGGGGTGTTCACGGGTTTGTCAAAAACAATACAAAATGATTTAATAGATTGCCTTGCCGATTACGTAAAAAATGAAATTTCAACAGAAATTAATGAAAGTCAATTTTTTTCTATACTAGCGGACGATACTACTGATATAACCGAAAAATCACAGTGTACTTTAACAATCCGTTTTGTTAACAAAGTTGGTCAGGTAACAGAAAGATTTTTAGGATTTTTTGATGTTAGCGAGAATAGATCTGCAGACGCTCTATATAGTTTAATTTCAAACGTGCTTGAGCCATATGATTACAAAAATAAATTAATTGCTCAATTTTACGATGGTGCAAGTGTAATGGCTGGCTCTTTAAACGGATTACAATCAAAAATTAAAGTAGATGCTCCAAAAGCAATTTTTACACATTGTTGCGCTCATAGATTACATTTAGTATTGCAAGACGGTTCAAAATGTATTACAAATTGTAGGATATTTTTTGTCGCCTACCCGAAGTATATGTGTAGCCTACCCGCATACTGAGGTCACGAGCCGCCACTGATAGAAGAATACCGATTTGATTTAAAATATTTTAATGTGCTCATAATGCTGAAATTTACTAAAAATTTCTTAATAGTGACCAAATTCCATTCAAATCAACAATTTTCTGGTTTGTTTATACCTTTTATAGTAGTGTAAATTTATTCAACCAGAGGTCAGCTACTTTGCTTTTCATCGCGAATAGTGCAACATATCACGAAAGAGTGTCTATCGTAAATCCTAACGGGTTAGGCAAGCGGTTGTTTTAAGATTTACATGAAGAAAGAAGATTAAAAAAATTAAAACCAAGAGACTTAATTAATATATTTTAAGTAATTTGTTTTACACATATTTATTTGTAAATAATAATGCCATGAAGTTAGCAATAGCTACATTATAAAACAAAGTGCTCAATGAAGCATCAAGTCATAATTATTTGTCAGCAAAAACGCTTATTGTCATTATTGATAGATTGCTGAATAAAGGAGCTAGATTAAACTGCTTACGCTCGGTTTCATAATCAGTTAATGTGGACTTTAAATTTTAAGTTGGTACCTTTATCAATACAATTCATATAGGTAAATGTCAACGTTAAAGTGAACTTTAGTTAATGTTCACTTTAAGTTGATTATGAAACCGGGCGTTAATCCATTCACCGCCGATCACGTGATCCGGCAGCGCGTGATATGGGGACTTCAGTCAGGTGCCACTCACGCACCAGCGAGTTATATGCTTACTTCATAGTGCAGTCACTGAAGGTGGATATAACCTATTACCACCGATTTCGTTCAACCTCCATCGATTTGCATGAAAATTGGTGAGTTGTTAGAGGATATCTTACGTAACAAAGGTGACATGATGTCAACTTGCGCTTTTACCGTGGGGGTGGATCTCACCCCTCCTCGGGGGTGAAAATTATATTATTAAAAATAACCCCATAATTAGATAGGGGGACAAATTCTATGCAAAATTTGTTATATAAAGTTATTAAAATAAATCAAAACTTTTTAAGTTATTACGATCAAAGATTTTAATTTTGCGATTTTTCATAAATAACTCAAAAACTAAGTTTTTTAACTAAAGTTTCTTCAAAAAAGTTATTAATAAAATTGAAGCTAATAAAAAATAAAATAAACTCCTTATTAAAGAAACCTTCTAGTGTTAACTAAAAGTAAGTTATAGGTAATTGAATGTATATTTTTTTCGGTGAGTACCCAAATCTAAGTATTCAAGCTTAAATTACGGGAAAGTGATGCTTTTTATAACATAAACTTATTAAACATTTGTGAAATTACTTAGAAATATCTTTCAAATGAGATCCCGAACAAGTTGATAGCATTAACATTTATGCTACAAAAATTTTTCAAAAAAATATTATCGTTTTTTCAAAAAAATAAAATTTGGCTATTTATCATTTTTTACCTATATTGAGTATTTTTGGAGTTATTATCAAAAGAGAATGAAAATTACCATAATTTTAAAAATTCTGATTTTGTTAAATTATATCTTTTTTTTTTCAAAAATATGCATTCTAAACCGGTGAAAACTGTGGAAATCATTATTTATGCTAATACAAAGAGATTCTTGTAAGGATTACTATAAATTTTAATTTTTGTGGGAATGGAGTATGTTTCATTTTTCACTTTTTCCTAAAAAATTCGAAAGGGTTCTCTTATTTTCATCATAACTTACTTAATTTTAATGCCATTAACTTCTTCTGGAGCTCATTTGATAGGTATTCTGAAGATCTTTGACAAGTGTTTAACAGGTATATTTTATAAAATGCATAGTTTTCAAGTTATTTAAGCTGCAATACTTAGATTTGAGTACTCGTAGAAAAATATGTACATTCAATTACCCATAACGCGCTTTGAGTTAATATTTTACTCAGTTGAGTTGAGTTAAACTCAGTTTAGTTCTTTAAGTGAAAAGTGTATTCAATTTTTTATCTTAAATTTTGGTAATAATAACTTTTTTGCAAAAACTCATAGTTTTTGAGGTATACTTGAAAAACAGCTTTAAAACATGAATTTTTTTACGAAAAATAAAATGTTTGATCTTTAATAACTCAAAAAGTATTGATTTATATTAATAACTTTATACACTGGCGGGCAAAAAATTGAGGTCACTAGATGAATTAGTTTGATGCCTCGAATTTCCTAAACCTGTTGTCCGATTTGAGTAATTTTTTTAGTATGTTATAGCTTTATTATTTTAGAATCTCAATATATTAATATTGTTGGTAGACAGGTAAATGTCATTTTATACCAGGTGTAACAATCATACTGTGTTTTTTCCTTAAAGTTCGGAGCACTCTGTGGAATATTATAGCATAGATAAAATATTGAAATTAATACTCAATTGTAGCCTTAGGCTTTCTCAACATTTTCTTTTTTGATTCATTTGCTTACGTTAGATAATAAAAAAGTTAGGTAGTTTAACAACTAGCCATGTTCTTCATCAATATAGGGTGTTTCTAAATAAATGCGACAAACTTTAAGGGGTAATTCTGCATGAAAAAATAATGACCGTTTGATATATAAACATATGTCCACAAATGCTTCATTTCCGAGATACGGGATGTTGAATTTCTTCTTACAAACTGACGGTTTATTTGTTGCTCTAAAACCGATTGAGATGTGAAACTGAAATTTGGTAGGTTTTAAGAGGTAGTTATTGCGGATTTTTTGACATACAATTATGAATTTTATATTCACCATTGGCGTGCATATGTGATGTATCTAAAATATTTATACCCGTATGCACGCCAATGGTGCGCAAAAAATGCGCAGTAACTACCTCTTAAAACCTAACAAATTTCATTTGCATATCTCAACCCGTTTTAGAGCAACCAATAAACTGTCAGTTTGTAAGAAAAAATTCAACATCCCGTATCTCGTAAACGAAGCATTTGTGGACATATGTCTATAAGGCAAACAGTCATTATCCTTTCATGCAGAATTACCCCTTAAAGTTTGTCACACTTATTTAGAATTGTTTTGAACACCCTGTATTGATGAAGAACATGGCTAGTTGTTAAAATAACTAACTTTTTTATTATCCAACATAAGCAAATGAATCAAAAAAGAAAATGTTAAGAAAGCCTAAGACTACAATTGAGTTTTAATTTCAATATTTATCTGTTATAAAATTCCTCAGAGTATTCCGAACTTTAAGGAAAAAACACAGTATGATTGTTACATCCGGTATAAAATTTACATTTACCTGTCTGGCAACAATATTAATACATTGACGTGTATTTTATTCATCTAGTGACCTAAATTTTCTTGCCCGCCAGTGTATAACAAATTTTGCTTCGAATTTGTCCCTCTATTGATTTATGGTATCATTTTAATAAAATAATTTTAACGTAGAATGAAGTAAACACTTCTGTTGTATGTAGGTATATAAATTTATTAAAATTCTTAAAATTTATCCAGAAGGGAGTGGAAGTACAAAACGTTTTCGGTCAAACTGACCATCATCAGTGTAAACTCCCAGTGTACAAGTAATTGAAACTAGCCACTTCAATAGGTGTAAAAACCTCTAAATAACATTATTGCTATATAGTAATCGACATTAAGTCGATGTCTTAAGATTATAAATATCACATGTGGATGTATGTCATCCTTGCTCGGAAATTTCACAAGGTTGTTGTGATCAGGTGAGAGGTTAACAACCAACTTTAGGTTAACAACCAAGTTGGTTGTTAACCTCTCACCTGATCACAACAAGCTTGTGCAATTTCCGAGCAAGGATGACATACATCCACATGTGATATTTATAATCTTAAGACATCGACTTAATGTCGATTACTATATAGCTCATAATGTAGCAGTAATGTTATTTAGAGGTTTTTACACCTATTGAAGTGGCTAGTTTCAATTACTTGTACACTGGGAGTTTACACTGATGATGGTCAGTTTGACCGAAAACGTTTTGTACTTCCACTCCCTTGTGGATAAATTTTAAGAATTTTAATAAATTTATATACCTACATACAACAAAAGTGTTTACTTCATTCTACGTTGTTTTAACGAAGGTATACAGCCAACTACAGGGTTTACCCTTTTAAAGTTTTAAAATAATTTTCATCCCCGAAAAGGGGTGGCATCCACCCTCAGGGTAAAAGCGCAAGTTGGCATCATGTCACCTTTGTTTCCTGAGGTATCTCTAACTCCTCACCAACTTTCATAAAAATCGGACGTGAAAACCTTCAGTGACTGCACTATCAGTCAGGTGCGATTCAGCAGAATGAGCCCTTAGAAGCCCTCAATCTGAGAGGCAACTGAAGGTGTTTGTTTGTAAGAAGTGTCTTCATTTTTATAAATGCTTGCCTTGCAGTTTTCATTCGGACTTTAATTTCTTTGCTTTGGTCATTTTTGTCATCAACCCAGGTTCCCAGATATTTGTATGACTTTACTTCTTCTATTTGGGTTTGATCTATCATTAACCTTTCATTTCCATGTTGTGTTTTTGGGACAATCATAAATTTAGTTATTTTCTTGTTTATTTTTAGTCCGTATCGAACGCAATAAGTGTTAATTCTATTTAGCAATTCTTGTAACGATTCCAGGGTGTCTGCCATTATAACGGTATCATCAGCGAATCTTATTTTATTTACTATTCTTCCGTTTATAGAGATTCCATCACTTAGCTCCGCTATTGCTTCCTGAAATATGGCTTCACTCTACAAGTTAAACAGTAGTGGCGACAGAACACAACCCTGTCTTACTCCTCTCTTTATATCAATACTCTCGGATTCTTGTTCTTCTATCTTTATTCCAATTGATTCCAATACAGATTGATGATAATTAGTAAATCTCGTTTGTCTATATCTCTGTTTATCAATATTTCTATTAGTTTTTCATGTCGGACCCTGTCGAACGATTTTTCCAAGTTGATGAAACATGAATAAATATCCAGGTTAATATCTAAGCATCTTTTAGAGACGACATTAAACGCAAACAATGCCTCTCTTGTTCAACGAACTGACTGCATGTATACAAATCACAAACAGACGAATCTTCTGAACGGAATAATTCCCCGAGATAGAGCGATCTTTTTGGTGCTATATCAACAAAATATTTCGGACAAATCTGGTCAGACAAACCAGGCCTAAGACTTTTCTTCAGTGTGCGCTCTCGAATGTACTGTCAAGTTATTTGCTGTACCTACTAAAGTGTTTAAAACAAATTTCACACTAGTAGGGGTTTCCTCCACTGTGTGTTCGCAAATGTGCTTTTAGATGACTTGTTCTAGAAAATACCTTTAAACAAATTTCACACTTGTAAGGTTTTTCCCCAGTGTGCACTCTCAAATGTACTTTCAAAGAACCTGCTGTAGTAAACTGCTTACAACAAACTTCACACATATAAGGTTTTTCTCCAGTGTGAAATTTCATGTGGACAGTTAAATGACCTTTTTGAACAAACTGTTTGAAACAAATTTCACACTTATAAGGCGTTTCTCCAGTGTGCACTCTTAAGTGTTTTTTCAAATCACTTCTTGTAGTAAATTGTTTTAAACAAATTTCACACTCATAAGGATTATCTCCACTATGTGTTCGCAAATGTCCTTTAAGATAACTTGTACTAGTAAATAACTTTGAACATATTTCACACTTGTAAGGTTTTTCTCCAGTGTGGGTTCTTACATGTCCTTTCAAATGATGTGCTGCATTAAACGACTTAAAACAAATTTCACACTTATGAGGTTTTTCTCCAGTGTGCACTATCAAATGTGTTTTCAAAGAACTTTCTGCGGTGAACTGCTTAAGACAAGAGTCACACTTGTACGGTTTTTCTCCAGTGTGCACTCTCAAGTGTTTTTTTAAATAACTTCTGGAACTAAATTGTTTTAAACAAATTTCACACTCATTAGGATTATCTCCACTATGTGCTCGCAAATGTACTTTAAGACAACTTGCTCTAGTAAATGACTTTGAACAAATTTCACACTTATGAGGTTTTTCTCCAGTGTGGGTTCTTACATGTTCTTTCAAACGATGTGCTGCATTAAACGACTTAAAACAAATTTCACACTTATGAGGTTTTTCCCCAGTGTGCAATCTCAAGTGTCTGTTCAAATCACTTTTTCTAGCAAATCGCTTTAAACAAATTTCACACTTATAATGTTTTTGTTCACCGTGTATTAGCAAATGCACTTTTAAAAGAGACACTTTAGTAAATTGTTTGAAACAAATTTCACATTTGTAAGATCTGCCTCCAGTCCCAATTTTCATATTTTTGTTTAACATTTTTCCTTTAACCTCGTGGCATCCTTTATGAGGCGAATGTAAGGTGTCCATAATTTTCAGTTTATTCTCCTTCTGGAAACAACCTGAAAAACAAACCGACTATAAGCATTTTACTGGAACAGAAAAACTTACTGGAAATACAGGGTGTCCCCGAAAATAGTGCGTTCCTCTAAGGGATGGATATACTACACAATGTAGAACAAAAAACATTTTTTTCTAAACTTAACCGTTTAAAAAAAATTTACATTGTTCGTCATATAAGCGAACTTTTATTTTCATAAAATTTAAAAATTTTGCATCAATGTACAAGAACTATTAGTGATCTAGGTTATTGACACCATAAAAATGTATGTAGACAGTTACACCTGCAAAATAATTATACCACCCCATTTTTGAAAATAACAAAACAAGAATTTGTTTGTTTGTTTATAATGAAGACAGGGTTTAATCTAAATACTAAAGGCTAATGCTGCAACTATTTTTGAATTGTGATGGTCTATGTTTAGATTTTTGTATACATAGTTGTCAGTTTTCAATTTGCACACCAAAATGTATTTTGGTTTTTTGGCCAAACGGTTGAATTTAGAAAGAAATGTTATCAGACTTTTTTGCTCTACATAGTACCTTCTACCTATACCTTTAAGGAAAGCAGTATTTTCGGGGACACCCTGTATAATTATAAATATACAGGGCACAGAAATTAAGGCGAGAATAGAACGAGCTAGAGCAGCATTTAACAATATGAAAAAGCTCCTCATAAGCAAATATTTATCTCTTCCCCTAAAACTACGTCCAGTTAAATGGTACATTTTTCCGATCGTACTATATGGTATGGAGCACGGTAGACAGAGACCGGTATGCTCGTAAATAAATCACAATGTGTACCCCGGCGCGCATGATGTCACCTACGAAGCAACAATACAGGTTCCAGCTGTAGGAACCACCCGTGTCCCGGTTGATCTATTTGTGTATCGTACGGTAGATGAACTGTTTTTACAAAGCCTCTCGTTTTGATCTTTTCTCTCTCAAAATGTAGAGTTTGTAAAGCAATGGGTGGTTGCAAGTCGGCGCCAAGATTACAACATAAAGGACTTATTCCATTTCAAAAAGGGATATTGCTTACTAATAGATCTCTGAAAGAGTTACTTCCTTACCTACAAGCAAAATACAACGTTGACTATATTTTTACATCGAAGCTGAATCAGGATGTGCTAGAGAACCTTTTTTCCTATATTCGAGGAACGGGTGGTGCAAACGATCATCCTTCGCCAATAGATTTTAAATTTAAATTAAGGTGGTATATTTTAGCAAAAAATTCAGCGGCTATCTTTACAGAATGTCACAATACTATTGAAACTACTGAATCTTGAGTAAGTAACAGCTCAATAGAAAGTCCTCAATTGCCAAGCGATATTTCGGCATCGGAAGATATTTGCTTGACACAAAAAGTGCTGTCTAATTTGAGAGAAAAAACTGAAAGTTCGTAAAAATCTCAGTCTGAAGAGGGCAAAATACTTCAAAATAAATATATAGAAGCTCACTACTTGGAGGAGGATCATATAACTGACGATGACATTTTGAAAGTCGCAGAAAATTATGAGGTGAAAGAAAAAATTCATCGGGACTCTT